>NC_045701.1:52717360-53020390 GCF_009834535.1 Camelus ferus
CATGTGCACTTTAGTTGGAAGGTTCTTTTCCATTCCCAGCTTCAAAGTGCCGCAAATCTCATTAGTTAAATACAAAAATGAAACAATCCAATAGCTACTAATAGGAGAAAAACACTGTTTCTTGTAGAACTCAAGATACGATTAATGACAATACGTAGGTTATGGCCACCATATATTACCAGAAAGCAGTCCTTTCACTTGCTTTCCATGATAGGAAGTCAGTATTGTGACCTGGTAGTAAACGAGTAACCCATTTAATAATCTTTGCAACAATTCCATTTCAGAGATGAAAAAATGGACACAAGGATGTAAGGAGACTTGCCCAAGGGCACCCAAATGGCAAGTGTCAGTGCTGGGATCCGAATCAGAGCAGCCTGGCTGCAGAGCCCAAGCTTAAGCAGCACGTTATAGTGCCTCTTTCCAAATTTAACCTTCCAACCGATTCAATAATTACATTTCAAGTGTAATTATTACTTATATTATATGTACATATTTTATATAATATGCTGTATATGTAAAATATATACATATACTTACATATTTAAAATAGATAAATATATATTTACATATTTGCACACTTTACATGCAATTACTATATATTACAATAACTGCGTTTTGTGTGACATACACAGCTACTTATAGCTGTATGGTGTAATGATGTTATAGTCAGGTATAGTCCATATTAGATTGCATTCGATAATTAGCTTAATGATTTTCCCCTTACCTAATTTACGAATAGGACCCAAATTAGAGGTATTTTTACTAAAATTGCTACTACTATACTGTAAA
This sequence comes from Camelus ferus, assembly GCF_009834535.1. Taxonomy (NCBI): domain Eukaryota; kingdom Metazoa; phylum Chordata; class Mammalia; order Artiodactyla; family Camelidae; genus Camelus; species Camelus ferus. Next base: position 52,718,150 of record NC_045701.1, read on the forward strand.
CTGACCAATTCCTAAATTATATATCATTGATGCTTTCTAGCTATTTTGTTTGCAGAAAAAGCATTGTTTTTCAGCTACTGTAATTTATTACAAATGAACAACACAATAAAAGCATATTCGGCACAATTCAGTAAAGAAAACATAGTAGTCTTTAATAAGAGACAACTATTCACCTACAGATTAATATTCAAGATGAGATATTCCTGAAAATTACTGTTATGAATTAATTGCCCTGCGTACTATGTTTACCTTAAATGAATTTGTGCATTATATACCTATAAATCACTTGCTGTATATAGTGTTCTTAGAGAACGGTAGTGTCTGAACAGCAACTCAACCACCTGAACTTTTCAGTTGCTCAGATTTTTTTTTTTTACCTTTCAGGTCTTTGCTAATGGTGAATATTCATCATAGAAAATGTTCTCCTTTGTTGTAGAATGGAGAGAAACTTTAAAACTTAGAGCTATGTTTTTTCTCAAATAAATACTAATGTTGGTAGCTAGTGATAGTAGACAGTCGGTGAATTAATGAATGAATGTATCAGGCAGTAAATCAGCTTGTTCAGATGGGCTGTGTTAGAAAGGACTCATTCAGTTGCAAGTGGCAGAATTAGCTGAAGAGAAAAGCTAGTTTATTCACTCACTGTGTGGGAATTCTTAGGAACAGTCTCTGGCTTCAGATGCAGCTAGATGTGGCGGTTCAAATGATGTAATCAGGATGCTTTCTGAGCTTCTCTTTCCTCTGTGATGACTTCCTTCTTCAGGAAAGTTCTTACCATGTAAAGGTGATTACCAGCAATAACAGGCTCATATCATTCTCACAAATAGTAATCCAAAGAGATGAGCAGCCCTCTCCATATCAGCATTTGTATAATAGATCTCATGGAGGGATTCTAGCCTTGCTTGTGTTATATGTTCATCCTGTAGACCAAGCACTGTGACTGGAGAATGGCATACTCTGGTCAGTCTTGAGTCACAGCCCTACCCTCCATCATCTCTTCACCCTTCCAGAGTAGGGGACACACTGTGATTGATAGCCCCACTAGAAATACCAGATGGGAGAGGGGCACTCCCCAGTGGGGAGATGGTACCAAGCAGATGAAAACAGATGTTTCTTACATTCCATCATTTGGTCAACAAGCACACATTTGAACCTATGTACTCTTTCACACTTCCTCTTTTTCAATACGTAAGATTTTAAAGGCGTCCCCACATAATACAGTGCAGCTGTCCCACTTACAAGCAACAATATACTTAACTTCCCCTCCTCAATGTAGACATCCCAGAGTTTAGCCCAGTTGCTGTATCTGGCTCTAAATTCTTGATCTCTATGTGATATGTATTTTTTGGCAGTCAGTGGTAGATGTGTCTTCTCATGACCTGGCAACTCATGACTGTTATTTTAATGAACATCCCCCCACCAACAACTTGATATCTAATGCTTTATATCTATTGTCTCACTTAATTTGACCAATAATCCTAGTAGGCCAATAGTACAGATTTTACAGAAGAGGAGTCAGACTCAGAGATTAGGTTCCTTGCCCACATACAGCTCATATTGTAGAATCTAGAGTAGGATTCAGGTTTGACTGATTGGGCACATTAAATCTATCTTCTTAATCAGTATTCTGTCCATATTGTCTCTAAACATCTGAGGTTCAACCATATAGGAGGTGATGTTAAGCTTTTCACAGTCCCTCATTTATCTATGTAACAATGGTCAGAGGTAGGAGAGAGCAGCAAAGAATCTGATGTTCTTTCCAGAGGGTTTGGCTTCAGATAGTTGATAGATGTCAGCTACTTTCTTCTTTAGCTAAAACAATAACTGCAAAACTGGCCATGAACTAGAAAGTGTTCAATTTACTTACTCTTCAAATTAAATGAGGAAAATAATTCTGTGGTTCCAAAATGAGTCTTTAAGCAAATGACCCTTAAGAAAAAAAATCCTCATAATACAGTGCATACAGAAAAATTGAAAATCAGGTATCATTTGTTTCCAGGTCAGTGTTTATATTTCTAGGTACTAGGATCAAAATACAGGACTCTCCAGTAACAAGTACCTAGTAATAACAGAAGTCTACTTACATGAGAAGTTTGGCAGTACACTCCAATAAAAATTGAAGTTTCAAGAAGGCTAAACTTCAAAGCTGTTGTGAAGATAGAGGTCATTAGACATTCAAGAGGTTGAAACTTTTCACTTAAAGGTTCAAGCCAGATTTCTGAGTTTGGAACTCAATTGCTAACCTCTAGTGGGAAAGTGTGTGTTTAGTAAGAGTTGTACTACTACTTAAAAAACAGCTGGATGGTAAAAAGTAGCCCATAGTGACTCTATAAGGAAACTTGTTCTCAGCAGTTGGTTCTCAGTGGTGGGTGATTTTGCCCCCAAGTTGACATTTGGCAATGTTCAAAGATGTTTTGGGTTGTCACAACTGGGAGGTGAAGGGATTCTCCTGTCATCTAGTGGGTAGAGACCAGGGATGCTGCTGAACACCCTACAGTGCTCAGGACAGCCCCTTTCTACAAAGAATATCTGGCCCATAATGTCAATAGTGCCAAGGTTAAGAAACCCCGCTGTAGAATCTTCCTTGTCCAAGGACATGTGTGTAGTAAGCCAAACAACCCACTTTTAATGAACATATGTGCCTGCCATTAGAGATTAAAAATACACACTGACACATGCGTGCACACACATTCACACACATAACCCACATAGCTAGTGACCCTGCTCTAAGAAGATCTGAATAAAGGAGATAGACAAGAAAAATAACAACTGCAAGCTACTGAGCTGAGCGTTAGTGTAGAGGTAGTGCTTCAGAATAACAGACACATTGTTTGCACAAGTGAGTTGTCCGTGAGGCAGAATTTCTGACTGAGCATTAGCTGGTCACAGGGCCAGCCCAGATTCAAGGGAAAAGGAATAGATTCTGCCTCTCAATGGGAAGCATGGCAAAGAGTCGGTGATATGCTTTAATATACCATGAGTACCTAACATCAGCCCTTGGCACACAGTAAGTATGATAGCGCTGCTATCTTGCCTCTTCTGAAGAGTATGTGAGCCTTGGCATTTGTTGTCCCCTCTACTTGGAAACCTCTTCCCTTGGGTGGATGGATGGCTAGAGGGAAGGAAGGAAGGAAATAAATTACATGCCTCTCTTAATTCTGGTATCTGCTCAAATGTCGGCTTACCAGAAGTGCTTCCCATGACGACCCTTCATGAAATAGCATCCACACTACCATCTTATCGTCATCAACTCTCTCACCTGCTCTGGGTGTATTTTTCTTCGTAGTGCATCTCACCATCTACATTATATATTGTCTGTGTATCTCCATTAGAGTAGGATATTTGTTCTGTTCGGTGCTCTGTACTCAACACTTACAACAACCCTTGGCACATAGGTGTTTAAGGCATATATGCTGAATGAATGAGTGAACAACATCAAAAAAAAAAAAAAGCTAATTTTACCAAGGGCATTTTGATGTCACTTTTAGGACACCATACATTAAAACACTATATACTGTTTATTACAAAATGATCTTAGCCACAGTATTCACATACCTAATAGTGTCATTTATTATTCTTCCTTAAGAATTGCCCATCAAAGTCTTTGCTCTTGGGAAGCAGGGACAGTATCATCATCTTAAGCGTCTTAGCAGTGTTATATCCCTAACTAGATGGTGAATTCCTGGGTATAGGGGGCACATCTTCTATTGCTTTTGTATTCTGCTTTTCAGCAAGTAAGTATTCCAGTACTGTGTGTGTAACTTGAGCTTCATAAATATGCAGTGATTAAGTTAGAAGACAGGGATCTCTGCAGTCCAGTTTTTCAGGGTAATTTTTGCCTTGTCTTTGCTAGGTACTAAAGATACTTCATTGACTGTTGATATATGCCTAATAACTATGCTTGCATTATAGTGAATTTTTTTTTATCAGATTACCACCCTTTCACTTTTTTTAAGGTGACAATCTCATAATTGAGAATTCACCTTTGCCTCCATTAAAAGTGAGACTGTACACGTTACGTGGGTAGGAAGTTTCTGGTGCCCTTGGTTGTTTTTTCCTTTAATAAACTTTTTGACTTTAGAATACTTTCAAATATACAGAAGTTGCAAAGATAGCACAGAGTTCCTCCATACCACACAGGTACCTACTTTCCCTCTTGAGGCATCTTCCATGAGCATGTCACAACTAATGAACCAGTATTGATACATTATAATGAACTAAGGTTTGTCCTTTTATTCCAAGGTGACCCAGTTTTAAAGGTTATATTGAATAATTTCTATAAAAATAGAAGTAAGTATTGAGTATCCATACTGGGTGGTGGCTAACTGATTCTTAAAAGAAATGAAGTAACCTTGTAAACAACGGGGTTGATCAGGAAATAAGGGACTTACAATAATGTGGCTTTAAAATTCAGGTGGGGAAGTCTCATAGCTTAACGTTTTGTTTGTATGCTGTGTATTCGTAAAGATGGCAGGATGGGGTTTGATCACTATATAAGTGTTTTGTTGTCTGGAAGATATGATACTACGACATGATTTGTTCTTCGTAGATATCTATGCCAGGATCATTGAATAGACAAGGGCTGCCCTGGAGCAGGGAATGTGCCTTCCTGGGACTGAGTTGGGACTTAGCTTTGGACACAGAATAAGTAGCCAGTGGCTCACAGGCTAAATTCTACAATTAAAATTGGTATAAATTTAGTCTAATTCTCTCTCCCAGGACTCTCCAATTTAAGATTAAATTTTATACTGAAGCACATTAGAGATACGTGTATTTTGCTGTTTTAGTGGAACTTCTTAATCAGCTTAAAGGCAGGCCTGGGTAAAGTAAAATCCTAATACTCTCTCTCTCTCTCAGGGCTTTTCTGGTTTGCTATCCTCAAAGCAGAAAAAGCAACAATGAAGCAGTACTACTTCTTAAAGATATTACTTTTATTAAATATTCTTCAGTAATCCTCTGCTATCCTTTTTTATGCTGCATTATCTAAACTATGAATAAACCAATAAATAAAAATTTCACTCAGTGTAACTTTAAAATTATTGCAATGATGCTCTGGAAACATCCCAAACCTCAGAAGATATTTTTTCTCTAGTTTATTTTTTAAAGTCTAGAAAGTAGGTCAGTAGAAATACCCCTCTTTAGTTGGTTTAATTAGAAATGGAAAATTATATGAGTAATTCAATTTGAAATGTAGGTTTAAATAATTATATTGGAATTAATATAATTTTAGAGTTTGAATTTAAATAAGATGCACTTAATCATAGCTTATAATTTTTTGAAAAGATTTTAATATCAGAGAGGAGGCCTGAGTGTTGGAATATATCAATTCATAGGGACAAATTTACCATGAAATATATTTGACAATGAAATAGTTTTAAGACTGTATTTCTCAAATAGTATGCCTAAGAATATTATTCTATAGAAACTTAGTAAAGATACCTTGTGAGGAGAGGGGAAATATTCTGTGCCCAAATAAGATTGAGAAATATTAAGTTAAACAAATTTAAGAAGTTGCCTGCAGGACTTCTCAGAGCCTTTAATGCTTTCTGAATTTCTAAGAGAGGGTATGTATAGGATATCTTGCTTTTCCAACTTATTTATCCCTAGATCACCTAGTAGCATTTTTCAGGAAAATGTTCTGAGTACACAAATTTGACCTGTTTTAGGAATTTACACCTTTGAAAATGTTGAGGACTTTCTTTTTTTCAGTTACAGTGATGATGTGTGCTGTCTTTCACATATGTTGCTTATCCCTCAAGATGTTTTCCCAGTGTATACTATCAAGGTATCATATCAAACCCTCAGCTCAACACCTTCCTTCTGTTAACTAAAGTGTGATTTCCGTGTGTGACTGCATGTCAGAGATACTTGGGAAGCTTTTTTAAAAGATTGAGATTCCCAGGTCCTGACTCTGGAGATTACAAGCAAGTAGCAATGTCACTGTGCTCAGGATTCTGTATTTATTACAAACACCCAGGTAATACTGATGCACCCAACTCTGGTCCTCCAACTGGTGCTTTGGTACTGTTAAACTAAAAGTGTGCATTCTTCAAATGGGTGACTGGATTTTGTGTGCAGTTAGTTTGTGGTAATAGAACAGGTAGGCTGATCATCCCATACTGGGGAGAACTGTAGCACTGACCTCTGGTGACACTCTGGGGTGATGTGAAACAGTTGCTATTATGTTATAAGAAGAGCAGAATATTCCTAAAGGGGCTTTTGGTCACCTTCCTAGTAAGGAAATAGTGTATATAAGATTATCATTTGTTTTTACTTAGTTTGAGTAGATCCCTTGTGGGTGGCATTTTATTTATGCTTTAAAAAGAAATACTAGTTTATATTTACTCATGGTGCCATCTAAGAATATATTCTCACCCATCTTCTTGCCGATAACAGATGGACATTGAACCTTAAGCAAATAGGCCAGGATTCTGTCTGATTTATGCTTTGATATATGTGAGTAATAGCTTTTCTATTAAAACTGTACGGTTATACTTTCTGCCTGGTAAGACAATTCCATATTCCTAGAAATTCCTACATATTCCACAAATACACCTGGAAAGAAACAATGTAAATAATTACTAATGGTTTGACAAGCAAGTAGTCTTAATATACTTTGGTTGAATAGTGTTATATTAGCAATAATATATGAAACGCTGGACACATTCATTAAAAGTAGGAAATATCCACCACTGTTTTAAAATTATTCTAAAAAAATAAATAAAATTATTCTGCAAGGTCTTGCAACACAATGAGACATGAAAGAGGAATAAAAGGCATGATTATTGAGAATTGGAGATAAAAATCTTCATTACTTACAAACATAATTGTATACACTGAAAATCTGAGAGAAGTTAAAAAATAAAATTACATAGTTTAATAAACTGATTAAATATGAGCAGTATCCAGAATCCATAGTATACAAATATAGTTTGATATATGCAGTCTCGTTATTTCTATGTGTTAGTTGATTGGTGAAATCAAATAGAAAAATTAAGTTTACATTGACAGGTTAGAGAATCAGGAGAGAGAGCAGTACCATAAAATCTCAGGGAGAAAAAAGTTGCAAGGAGGGCTTAACAGCCTTGGTAAGTGTCGTCCATAGAGAGATCAGCCAAAGTGAATCCTGTGGATTCTGCTGATGGTCTAGAGATCACTGGCTTCCTGTGGCAAAGCCATGCTGGTGAAGAGAAGCAAGTGGAAGCCAGGCCACAGTGGTTGAAGAAAGAGTATAATGTAAGAGCCAAGGCATTTATTTGTTTGATTGTAATGGACGGAAAAAGAGAGGGATTGAGAATTTTGTTGTCGGTGTTGTTTTGCCATTTTGTATGTTTATTTCAGAACCCTTCCTTGTCTTCCATGTGAGACTGGACACTTTTCAAAGGCAGGCCTCTGCTTCTGTGAGCCCTTCAGTGTATGGTACTGCCTTGAATGTATGAGGCACTCATTGGCTCCATGTTTGATACATGACTGTGAATGAAAGTTCTGAAACAGTTGATAGTGGGCAAAGTACAGAGTACGTTTCGGTCCCTTCTCGTTGATGAAACTAGGCAGCCCTCACTGTGAGACAGGCTGTGCCTGTGCCAACAGGAGCAGTTGTACTGCTGCCCTCTCCCCGTCTCTCTCCTCACCAGGCTCACCGCCTTCATTCACGGCCTCCTTTCGGGCTTTTTTACAGCTATGAAACCTACGTAGTGGAAGATCGTGATGCTTTTCCTGTAAGGGCGTGTGATGACGAGCAGAGTTTGGCTTTGGAGTGCTCGGAACCAGAGGAATTGCCGAGGACTCGGAGCCCAGCCCTGACCACCAGAGAGCCCACAACACAATGAACAAACTGAACTTCCATAACAACAGAGTCATGCAAGACCGTAGGAGTGTGTGTATTTTCCTTCCCAATGATGAATCTCTGAACATCATCATAAATGTGAGTAGATCCTACTTGAGAAATGTTTAAATAGTGATGTTCCCACCGGTGACCATGTTCAAGTTACGACTTGGCTAAGGGCAAAATCTTGACAGAATGAGACCATTAATAATGTGGCAGAATTAGGGAATTAAAGTCATCTACACAGGTATAAACTTTGAATTATGGCTAAAGTGCAGCTGCCTCCAACATTCTCTCACCAGTAAAATTATTTTGGTTACTATATTATAGAAAACTGTGGACACTTTGCTATTTTTAAATTTTTTTTATTGAACTATAATTTTTATTGATATATGTGTTTGCTTTTTAAATACTTTTGAGTTGTCACCTACACAAATGACATGGTAATATACAATTGCTAGCTTTTTAATATGCATTTTGATCATTGTTTTAATAGTGGCCTGTAGCCTAAGTCTAGCCAATTTCAAGAATAGGCTCTATGTTTGAACACTCAGCTGTTCCTTATGGTTTATGAGTCAGAGTTAACTCTCTTATTTAACTTGAACATTGAGGAATATGATACTTCATTTTTTTACTTTTAAAATTAAATTACAATTTATGTACAGCAAAGTATAGGAATCTTACGTGTGCATCTCAGTGAATTTTCAAAAGTGTATATACATCCATGTAACCATCATCCAGTTTGAGATATAGTAGATTTCTAGCACCCCAGAAAGATCTTTTGTGATCCCTCCTAGTTAACAGTCTCTACCCAAAAGGTAATAACTATTCCCACCTCTGTCACCATAGAGTAACTTTCTTGTTTCTGAAGTTCATGCAGCTGAAATAATGTGGTGTGCTTACTTTTGCATCTGGCTTCTTTCATTCTGCATTTAGCCTGTGAAATTCATCCATGCTCTGCATGTGACAGTTATTCTTTCTTTTTCATTATTGTATAACATTTCATTGTATGAGTATGCCCAGTTTCTTTATCCAGCTTTTATTTATGGATATGGGATTATTTTAAGTTTGGGGCTATTTATGGACAAAACTGTTATGAATATTTTATGTGTATGCACATATGTATTCATTTCTGGGCTTATACCTGAGAGTGGGTTGTGAATCATCAAGTATACGTATGTTTAGCTTTGGTAGAGACTTCCAAACAATTTATGGGCATCACAGTCATGCCTAGCATTTTTCAGCCCCTCTCCTATTATCAGCTTTCATATTCTTTCTTTCACTGATTGTATTCTAATGGAATTAAGGAAAAAATTGCCTTAGTGCATGCCTTGAATTAGTTTCCTTTGCTATATGCTACTATATTTTTAACCCAGTTTCTGTACAAAAGAATATTTCTAAATGGTACACTGAATCTGCATGACATTTAAATAGCTCCGTTAAAAGTTTATATAGGAAAAGGTGCTGCTTATTACCATTATTATTTTGGTTTTATTCTGACAGTCACCAGAGTTTCTTGAGTTACTGATATAACCTTGTTTTTGCTCACAGGAATTGTCTGACCATCAAACCTGCCTATTAAATGAACATTATCAATTTGTTGGGCAGAATTTCTATTGAATAGGTACATTCCTATTCAGGGTACTCAAAGTTGTTTTTGGACGTGTAAAGTGATAGACTATTATTTCCGCAGCATTTGGTTTTTGAAGCCTAATTAAAATTGGCAATGTTTTGCCAGTATGGGCACTGACAAAATATATTAAAATGTAATTTACATATATATATGAATATGCTTTTTGAGTTCTTTTATACAGTTATATAAAAAAGATACCAACTAAATTTTAAGAATGTATGTAAACATATAGCATGAGCACTTAAGAAGCTACTCTCCATTCCATTCCTGTCTTTCCACCTGGTAGAATATGTGTGCACGTGTTCATGTGTGTGTCTATATACACGTAAAGGATATGGAGCAAAACCTTACTGACCTCAGGTAACTGGAAGGAAGACTAACTGAGTGAGGAAGAGTAGGAGCTGATTAATTCGTACTAAAATCTCAGCTGAGGAAGAGAATTATGGAGAATTATTATCAGCAGATAGCCAGTCCATTTGTTCCTGTGGATCAGTGGTTTTAAAACTTGATATACATCAGAATTATTTGGAGAGCTTGTTAAATACTCAGACTATGGGACTCTACTCCTTGGAGATGCTGATCTAATAAGTCTAGGACGTAGGCATCTGCGTTTGACAATATCCCCTGAACGGGTGCTGTAGATACTTTAAAGTCTTGAGCCAGGCAGGCAGAGACATGTAGACTAGCACCACTTACTTTCTTTCACTCTACAGAACTGTTTAATGGACCGCATTTTGGACATCATCTTAGCGGCCTAAGCCTTAGAACAGTACATGACACATGGTAAAGACAAAGTAAATGTTGGTGGTTGTTAGTGATGATGATACAACTGTCATCATTATTTCTGAGAAATGTTATAAGATTATTTATATTTTGACTTGTACAATTTACTGGTTTTGTGACCTTTAAACAAGTTGTTTAAACTCACTCATCTTCCTCATTTGTAAAAGCAAATTGCCCGGTACCTAGCACATAGTAGGTATTTGATTTGTATTAGCTCCCTTTCTGCTTTATGAGGAATAATTAAGGGGCAGTATGCTAATGAGAAAACATGAGTGGACTTAAAAGACACAGACCAGAATTCAAATGCCATGTCTGAGTGACTTTTGGAAAATTCATTAAACCTCCTCCCTCAGCTTTAACATCTTCGCCTGTGAAATGGGAATAATACCTATGGTACAAGGTCATTGTGAGAGTTAAGGGTTAGCAAATAGCATAATTTCTAGCACATAGATAGTAGCTGCTGTTATCATTGTAATTCCCTATAAGAGATTAATTTTACACTTCAATTATCTTCTTTTGCAAAATTAGTATAAGAATTTCTACAGGATAGTCAGGACTATAATCATGGGCTGTAAGGCCATATATCATCACGATTAAGGAGGGCTTTAGAGTCACAGGGAACTACTCCACAACTTACTCTGCAGCTTTGGGCAAGTTAGTTTTTTTGCTTCAGTTTCCTCTTTGATGAAGTGGAGGTAATCTTACTCTTCTCACAGGGACACTGCGAGCATATAAAGATATAACGGGCATAAAGTGCTTATTGCAGTGTCTGGGACGTGGGTATTGCTCAGTAAGTGAGCACTTAATAGAGTAGCACTTGTTTTAATTTCTTTGAGTTGTTTGCTCATTTTATTAGGGCACTCTGTTAATTAAACTCTGCTGGAGTGTCTGAACTCCATGTAGATCTGTTCTTATTCCAGGGTATGTAGATGGTCCTCCCATGTCCAGACTCCTCTTTAGCAAGCTGTTGGACCAAAGGAGGGAGGAGGGACTGGGTTAAGTAGTATGGAGCCCCCTTCACTGCTAGAAAACCAAATCAGGACTGTCAAAGGACTGTTGTTTTCCACAAAGTGTTATTTTTGTCTTCAGAAAGTAGCAGTTGATGTTTGTAGAGTTGTGGTGGAACAAATTAATTATAACAAAAACTATTTCATTAATGCTTTCTTTTTTAAAAAATCATTTCTAAATATTTTTTTTAAACAAAGAAAGTTTCTTCCCTGACAAGTATAGTTGATGGAATGTTGCCTTCCTGCGTGTGGGGTAAATTTAGTGTTTTCAGTATTTTTAATTCCCCATTAGTTAAATTAATGGGGACTGTTCTAAGTGATTTTAATCATTAGGTAAGTATTAAATGTGGAAACTTGGAAATTTTCGGAAATAAAATGATGGTAAATGTAAGAGCCACAAAATATTTTAGTGATGTAAATTGTGGCTAAGAGCTTATACTTCACTGAAACAAGAGTGAACAATTTTTTTTTCTGGAGTTTATTTTAAACCTTCTTGCTCAGTAACAAACCATTGACATTTAGAATCAAATGCTGTTCTTATTAAAAAGTTCCATATAGAGTATATTTTTAGATAAGGTTTTAATTCTTATTCTTAATACCTCATACTCTATAGCACTTTTTAAAGTTCCCTTTGCTCCTGAAGATTAAAGAACTTGAAAAATTTGACAGTCAGCTAAAATGTAGCCTTAAAGACTCATAATATGCAAATACAAAAAACTTAAATTTGTTTTCACAGCAGGTACAACTTCAGAGCCACAGCCTTACTTAATTACAGTTCTTGAACAAGAACATTGTATTTCCTTGATAGATGTTAAAGAGCTTTATCAGTAGGCTCCAAGTACTTGATTTAAACTAGAGGAAGAAGAATAATTATATGAGATGCATGGAGGAAATGTACAGCATTATCTGAACAACAGTTACACAAAGTTACAACAGTGTTTATTTTATATACAGTGTGGGGTTTGAAATTTTTCTTTTAACTCTTTATCACATATTATCTAGAGCACTTTGTATATGATATTTTAAAATACAGTCAAAACCAAGGATTAAAGAACTCCTAGACTGTATGAGATTTTAAGTCTCAAAAATTTGTAGTATATAGTTCAGTTTTATGTAACATTTGACACTTTTTCCTTTACTTTATCATTTTCTTTATTTAAGCTTATCTGTAAAGTGGAATCACAGTAACATAGAAACTCAAATCCAAAGTCTTTTTGAGTGAATGAAGATGATCCTGATTTCCTCCTGGCAAATGTATCCTCCCAGTGGTGTTGGCTTTGCATTGATACATTTCCCCTAAATTCTTGAATGGCACGTTTATTAAATGATCTGCTTAGTGGGTCAGAGAGTAGTCTGTAGTCATGGAACAGAAGGAAGGTGAGGGGCCCACAGGGGAATCAGGCCTCTGGCTTTCATTCATCAGACATTTACTGAGTGCCTGCTATTTATCCTGAATATAAAATGAGTCACTGTCCCAGCTTCACTGAGTCCCTGGTGCTCCTGAGCAGATCTCAGCATTTTTTAATTTTCTGAATCTGGGCTGTATTTTAAGGTATGATTAAAAAGTCATTAATTCAGAGTTTACTAATTTAGAATTTGTAATAGTTAAAACTTACTGGCATCATAATTGAAGAAAGAAGTTGCAAGTTAATAGTACAGATGTGAGAGGAAATGCCACCCATAATATATGTACCTAAAATGATAAACTGATATGTTGCACATATTTTAATAATGTACACATAAAAATAATATACAAATTAGCAAAGTTGTGGGTTGCTGTCTCTGCCACTACTAGCTGCATATACTTCAAGCTTTCTGGTTTTATTTTTCCCCTACCTCTGTAAAATGAAGAAATTGCCCTGGATGGTCCTTAATGTCAATCTCAACACTCTTAAGCTTTAATGATTCTGAATTCAACAAGGCAGACTTATTAGAATTACTATCCCCCAAAATACTTCATCGAACATTTGAAAAGTCGTTAAAACTTTTAAAGACTTTAAAAACCTTTTAAAGACTGTTTTATCATTCAACATGTATCTTTTCAGAACAACTTAACCCCAGAGTTTCAAATTAATATGGTTTTATTATGTTTGAGTTATACTAGGACCCAGAAAAAAACACTGGTTTGGGTACTTAAAAGATATATCAATAAAAGTGATTAATTAAGATAAATAAAAGCAAGGTATTCACTCATTGTGCAGTATATGAGCATTTTGCTTAGACCATCAAGAGGAAAACTTTCCTTGTAGAGATACTTGCCAAATTAATCATTTTGATAAACTGATTAGGCTGTTTTGGGTTCCTTCTGAAACACATATTTATTGTGCACCCAAGGCCTTGTCCATGTATCGTAAGATTTATGAGTCTTGTACAAGATTGCATTGATACTTCATTACCACGTTGTAGACATTTGTATTGTAATAATCGTTAGTGAAACACAGCTGCAGATTAAAGTGATTTCCAACTGTTGTTTTGCTAGTGTCAGCTTGTCCTTTCAAGGCGTATATTTAGGATGCATTGCGTTGCCTGATTGTGGCTCAGTGTGTGGACTTGGTTGAATTATTATCTTAAGTTGTGGGGTTTTTGTTTTTGTTTTTCCTACAGGTTAAAATTCTGTGTCACCAGTTGCTGGTCCAGGTGTGTGACCTACTCAGGCTAAAGGACTGTCACCTCTTTGGACTCAGTGTTATACAAAGTAAGTCTCAGTCCCATTTCTGGTGGATTTAGCCAACTCTCCCTGAGGAAATGATATTTTATAGCTGTAACTTAAATTGGGCATATTGTTACATAATAGTGATTTTCAAAATACCCATGAACTGATTATCATTTTTAATCTAGTATTCATTATTTAAACCTAATTCTTCTGTATGTCTTATAAGATATAGAATTTTAGGTCATGTATTTATTATGATTTGAACATAAAAATTGGTTCCTTTTTAAGAGTTTGGATTTTCTGTGTTTGCTCTTTTACGTTTTAATGAACCAAGCTTGATTTTTGTTTCTTTGCAATCAGGGAGCAGCTGGAGCTAGTAGGAAAACATCTTGGATGGTTTTGTAATTTAATTTGTTTTATAATTTTTGACATTAAAAGGCATTTAGATACAGTGAAACTGACTTTTCTCTATTCAAATTCTCTTGCTGTTGAATATATAGTATAACAGAGATCTCTTAATTTACTCTTATTTTTTTTCTCCCTCCTTACCCCTTCTCTTTTTTCCAGTCAGAACATGTGACTTGGGGATGTGGGATCAGTTTCTTCTGTATACTTTATGTAGAGACAATTCAAGTAAAGGGCTTCATATAAGCTTTCTCTCCCAATAGCACCTTAGTTAGAGTTAAGTTCACAGAGCTAAGTGCAGCCATTCCTTAAAACTTTCTTCTTTCAAGTCGTATTTTAAGATTTCTCTAATTTAGTCTTCTAGATACCAAAAACCTTTCAAACCTTTGCTCAGTTTTTTGTGTGTGTGAAATATATTTATGTTTTATAATTGGAATGAATTATTTTCTACTGCTGGCATTGGTTTAAATTTAAAGGCTTACGAAATCTTGAGGATCTGGTTAGTATCATAAAATGCTTAGATCTGGCAGATTGGAAAGTGTATCATGATCAATGGATCAACCAGTTCTGTTCTAAAATGTGAACTGTTTTAGTCTAAAAAGACAGCTCTGGAGAGGCCAGAGAGCTTGGATCAGGGAGCACATCAGGAAGTGAGGAGTCAACCATTTGCTCTTCAGGTCTTCCTGTGGCAGTGAAAGCAGTAAAAACACGAATGCTCAGCTCTGTCCTTATGTTAGTACAGCCCTAAGTCATTCTTTCAGGGAAGAGCCAAGAAGGAATAAGATGCCGTACAGATTCTAAATTACTTTACTTTCATTTTGTACTCAAAGTTAATTCTTCTTATTCCAGCTACAGCCAGGCTGTTTATCTTTGTTGTTCAACAAGTCAATCTAATAAAACCAGTTTACAACTTCCTTAGGTTTCAGAATAAGAGTTTTTTAAGATGTCCTTTTTTAAAAAGAGGTTGTAGTATGGGGAAAGAACATGGGAACAGGAGTCAGATGACCTGGTTCTGATTCTGGTTCTACCACAGGCTAGCCATGTGGCTTTAGACATGTCCCTTGACTTCTCTCAGTTTCAGCTTTGTCTCATGTCAGATGGAAATCACTGCTCTACCTGCTTTACAGGATTGATGTGTGCTTGCGAATTCCTAAAGTGTAAAGCTCTGGTTGAACCGGCAGATGGTAGAGACACAGTGGTAGTGTGTTAAAAAAAATGTATATATATATATAGAGAAAGAGAGAGAGAAAGAGAGAGAGCTTGTTTTTCTAAGACCAAGTAACACCCACAGTGTTGGAAATTAGACTGTAAGTTATAATGACCCTAGAAACTAAGTAAAAGCAAGTGTTGGAATATTACTAACACTTCTTGTAAATGTTACACGTTTTTAATTGTGTGTGTTCTGTGTTGCAAAAGCAAGATAATTCATGAAGAATCTCATTAATATCTACCCCACAGACCGTTTTATTCTTCAGTATCTTGTTGAGTTTTCTTGATAATACGTGAATTCAGAGTACATTCATAAATCTTGAGGCTTTTTGAAAAAAATTTCTTTGTATATTCTTTTCTTTTAAAAAATTTAGCCTTTCTTTATCACTTTGTCTCCTTTTTTTTTTTAATGTGCAGACAATGAACATGTGTATATGGAGTTGTCACAAAAGCTTTATAAGTATTGTCCAAAAGAATGGAAGAAAGAGGCCAGCAAGGTACGACAATACGAAGTCACTTGGGTGAGATTACATTTATGAGCAAAATTATTTTGACTTTTTAAAGGGTTTATTTTAGCTATTATATATTAGAAAAATATCTTAACACTTTATACAGTAAAGAATGGGAAAGAGAAATGAATTTTAAGTTCTAAAATGTCACATTAATGAAGTATTAATAGCTTATAGCATATAACGATAGATTTTGGATGTCTGCTAAAATAATACTGGTAATAACTTTTTAGTAATCTTGGGATAATGTTTTGAAATGAAAGCGTGGAAAAAGTACTTGTTCCTCTTCTTTGGCCAAGTTAGTTGTCAAAACCGATGTTCTAGAAATTATTAGTCATTTTACAATCTAGTTTTGCTATTCTTACATTTGATATTTTGTTACTTCATAGAACTGGTGCTTTCCATTTACACGGGGGAGCATTCCGTGGGAATTTACCTAGTGTTTCCAGGATCACCCTTGAAAATCAGGAATAATCCCCAGTTTCTAATCCTAGATCCTCCAGTTTGTATTTAAGAATTCTTGGAGTAAACTGGAAGGCTACATCAAAGCCAACTACAAAATAGGAACATGAATGTCTAAATAAACAAACAGCATGTTAGAATTTGGTATGTGGAATGTCAGAGGAACAAGAGAACATTTGTAATGAGGAGCAAATGGTCACCACAGGGGACAGAGCTGAGAGAGGAGCTGGATCTCAGCTAGAAATTTCCACTGGCATTTATTTTTATCTTCCCTTATGTTGTCATTGGTATTACAGTGAATGCGTATCAGCTACAGTGATGAGACTTTATAGCTTCCCGTTTTTGCATACTCCTGGTATCCCTGTGGGACCACTGTCTACCCACTGCAAGCCCCCACTCATTAGAAGTAGTTAAAACTGTTCAGTGTAGTATCTTGTAAATAATGGTATTTTGTTGTTTTTGAAACCTACTTTCAAAGTGACTAAACATAGCTTGCTTTTTATGTGTGCCTGTTTTAGGGTATTGACCAATTTGGACCGCCTATGATCATCCACTTCCGCGTGCAGTACTACGTGGAGAACGGCCGACTGATCAGGTGTGAGGACAGGCAGAGATTCCGCACCTTTATTTTTACATAGCTCTCATCTTCTGACGTTCTACATAAAGTGCCCATGTTTATTGTTTGTCTCCACCTGCTAGAATATGAGGTCCATAAGAGCAGGAATTTTAAAAAAATCTTTGTGCACACACATGTATCTTCAGTTCCTAAAATAGAGGTACAGTGGACACTCAAATATTTGTTGAATGAATGAATGATAATGTTAGACTGTCAGTGAAAATGTTAACAATATCACTGGCTCACATTTTCTCTACTCCACGCTTTCCATAACAAATCAGTCACCAAAAAGATACTTCATTTAAGAAAGAACTAACACTTTTGTGAAAAGTGGAGAAGTTAGTTAGTGGATTATGTTTTCTGGTGGTGGGGTGGGGAGTGGGGCAGCAGCAGGAACTCTGTTCTGTAAAAATGCAGGGTGTTTATACAGCCTGGTTTTCTTTTCACCTTTGGGATCTTGCTTCTGTTCTTGGCAGTAGCTTTAAAGCTAAGGTTATGCCCAATGGAGCTACCCTCTGAGAATCTTAGGTGCGGTTTGGCAGGGGAAGGTAGTTCTTTTTCTGGAGGTGGGTGCGTGAATAATACTATGCTTATGATACAGACTCAGAATTCACCAGTTCAGAAGCTCAGTTAATCACTGGTATAGGAGGGTGCAGTGCTGGAATATTTTCAGAGGTGATTTTGTTGGCTGATAGAAAATAGCAGAAATGTGAACTCTGTTTTTTACTTGTTTATTTTTAAATTTTGAGAAGCTCCATGTAAAAGAGACAGACACATTTGGCTAATGAGTTATATCTGAGATTTGCTTTTAATGTTCATATTATTGCCAAATGCAAATTATGAAGTAAAATACATTAATTGGCCCATGAAGAATTTTTTTAAAGGCAGAGAAACTTTTTTAGTTATTCTCAGTTTATATAAAATTTTTACTCAATTTACTTAATGAGAATGGAATGGAATGTGCTGGAAAGAAAGAAAATACATTATTTAGCCACTGATTAGCTCCCTGGGACTAATAAATGCTTAATTCAGCCCTGTACTTCTGCCCCTTTCCCCAGTGTTGAGCTAGTCCAAATAATGTGGATAATCAGCATTATAAAAAGAAGTACTCAGAAAGCACTCTGTCCCAAGGGGAAAAAAAGTACATAAATGCTTTATTTTTAAACTCTTCATTCTTAAACATGATCTTGGTTAAAATAAACTCATACATTTTTATTATTATCAATTAATGAGCTATGAATCTCAGATAAACATTCAACCAAAAATAAGAGTGGGGCAAATACGCATTAAATACATACACACACATTTTTTTTCTTGCATTTTTACTTTGATGACAGAGGCATTCTTTTTGCCTGTGACATATTTTGGAGCTTGACCGTGTTTTTCCCCAGTCAGCACTTCTTACTCAATGTATTTAATGGGGACTGTATTTATTTCTGACCTCAATGGATTGTAATGAGTGCACTATTACATTTCCATTTGTGAGGACCGTTGTGATTGTTTCAACATGTGCCTGTGAAAGCACACTCATAACATAACATCCACTTAATTAAAAGAAAACGATTTAAGGAAAGTTTTCAGTTCATTCATTCTGAGAGGAAAAAAACCCACTATTTATAGTTAAGCAAATTTTTTTCTAGTAGGGCAGATAAACTGAGATATTTTTGAAAGGGCCTTAGAGTATTTGTAATGTGCTCAGATGAAAAACAAAACCAAAAGGGGCCTCATAACATTAAAACCATGATTGTCCCCTCAGATTTATCCTCATTTATATCATGTGTGCAGTACTGTAGCAAAATTATTTTAATACAGACGACAAATGCCTGGGCTTCTATTATAAAACTTGTTCTGTGTAGTATTTACCACATTGGAGTGGAATAATTCGGATCTTTTGTCCATTCTCTGAATAAGTCAAGTGTTACAGGCCTTAGGGATTGTTATCTTTGCAGTCTGGGTCATCTGACTTGGGGTCCCTGTTCCCTGCGACCTCCGTGAGGCCGCAATCAGGGGAGATCAGCTATTAGCTGCAGCTTCCCCCTTTCCAGTGAGTGGGGATGGCGGGAGGAGGGAGCAGTAACAGAAGAGCCTTGTCACCAGATGGATAGCAGGATTTGGGTTCTGTTTACATGCCTTTAGTTTGTTCCATCAAAATGTGCGTTCTGTTTTCTTTTATTTTCCTAGTGACAGAGCAGCAAGATACTATTATTACTGGCACCTGAGAAAACAAGTTCTTCATTCCCAGTGTGTGCTCCGAGAGGAGGCCTACTTCCTGCTGGCAGCCTTCGCCCTGCAGGCTGACCTGGGGAACTTCAAAAGGAATAAACACTATGGAAAATACTTTGAGCCCGAGGCTTACTTCCCATCTTGGGTAGGCACTGTTTCCAAATTCTAAAGAGTTTTCTTTAGCAGGTTTCTAGTCAGTTGTGTCATTACTCATGATGATTCAAGAAATGGGAACCCAGATGATTTATGGCCAGTAAAACCCTCTGTCATGCCCAGATACACATTTCACCCCTTAGAACAGGGTACACTCAGTCTCTCCGTGTACTCGATAGGCCTGCTTACAGGTAAGGAGGAAGACGATTGCTCTCCATCCTAAAGATGGTGAAACTTGAAATTTGCCAGCCTTCTTTTGGCATTTACATGGCCTTGACCTTCTCATTTACTCTTAATTCTAGCAGCATTTTTCCCCTTCAAAGGGAAAAAAAATTACTGTTTTTTTTTTTCATTTTTATTTTTTTTTTGGTTTTGTTTTTTTTAACTTTTTTTATTGAGTTATAGTCATTTTACAATGTTGTGCCAAATTCCAGTGTAGAGCACAATTTTTCAGTTATACATGAACATGCATATATTCATTGTCACATTTTTTTTTGCTGTGAGCTACCACAAGATCTTGTATATATTTCCCTGTGCTATACAGTATAATCTTGTTTATCTATTCTGCATATGCCTGTCAGTATTGACAAAGTTTGAACTCCTAGTCTGTCCCTTCCCACCCCCCTCCCCTTTGGTAACCATGTTTGTATTCTATATCTATGAGTCTGTTTCTGTTTTGTATTTATGTTCTTTTTTTTTTTTTTTTAGATTCCACATATGAGTGATCTCATATGGTATTTTTCTTTCTCTTTCTGGCTTACTTCACTTAGAATGACATTCTTCAGGGACATCCATGTTGCTGCAAATGGCATTATGTTGTCATTTTATGGCTGAATAGTATTCCATTGTATAAATATACCACAGCTTCTTTACCCAGTCATCTGCTGATGGACATTTAGTCTGTTTCCATGTCTTGGCTATTGTAAATAGTGCTGCTATGAACATTGGGGTGCAGGTGTCATTTTGAAGTAGTGTTTCTTCTGGATATATGCCCAGGAGCAGGATTCCTGGGTCATATGGTAAGTCTATTCCTAGTCTTTTGAGGAATCTCCATACTGTTTTCTACAGTGGCTGCACCTGCATTCCCACCAACAATGTAGGAGGGTTCCCTTTTCTCCACAGTCTCTCCAGCATTTGTCATTTGTGGACTTTTGAATGATGGCCATTCATTTTGAATGGTGTGAGGTGATAACCTCATTGTAGTTTTGATTTGCATTTCTCTGATATTGAGCATTTTTTCATGTGCCTATTGAACATTTGTATTTCTTCCTTGAAGAATTGCTTGTTTAGGTCTTCTGCCTATTTTTAGATTGGGTTGTTTGTTTTTTTCTTATTAAGTCGTATGAGCTGCTTATGTATTCTGGAGAGCAAGCCTCTGTCCGTTTCATCATTTGCAAAAATTTTCTCCCATTCCGTAGGCTGTCATTTTGTTTTACTTATGGTTTCCTTTGCTGTGCAGAAGCTTGTAAGTTTAATTAGATCCCATTTGTTTATTCTTACTTTTATTTCTATTGCTTGAGTAGACTGCCCTAGGAGAACATTTTTGAGGTGTATGTCAGATAATGTTTTGCCTGTATTTTCTTCTAGGAGGTTTATTGTATCTTGTCTTATGTTTAAGTCTTGGATCCATTTTGAGTTTATTTTTGTGTATGGTGTAAGGGAGTGTTCTAGCTTCATTACTTTACATGCTGCTGTGCTGTTACTCTTTAAAAGGTGAGATAATTCACAGCTTTTCCTGTGTTGAAGAAACGAATATAAGTCAACTCCTTGTTCTGACTGTCATCTCCTTCACTCTCAAGAGAGGAGCCACCCCCTTAACTTCAGCAAGAAAACAGGTTATTCGAGCACCAACAATCTCAGCTGTCCTCTCTCCACCCCACCCTGTTGATAGGACTTCCCATTCTTCCTCCAGGTCTCTGCTGAGATGTCTCTCTTCTGTATCTTTAGTCTCTGCTCAAATGAACTCTGCTTCAGTTGGAACAGACTTTGGTTCACACCTCCCCATCCTCAGGGCAGAGAGAGAGGGAGGGACATAAGAGCTACCGTTCTCACCTTCCGTCCTCAGTAAAACTTCTTGTAAAAGTGATGTATATTTGATTTTTTAGCTTCTTTACTCTGACATGTACTCCTCAACCCACACCCATCTGCCTTCTTTCCTCACCGCTCCCTCCACTCATGGTGCTGTCTCTAAGGTCACCAGTGACCTTAAAATTGCCTAATCCAGTGGATACGTCTCACTTCTTTTCCTGAATTTCTCTACTACATTTGACACTTAATCACTCACATCCCAGGAGATCTCATCCAAATTAGTGCTTTCTAACAACTACCTATGTGCTAGCACCTCCCAAATCCATTTCTCTGCCCTGTGCCTGTGAGGTGGCTGTTTACCCACAGGCACCTCAAACTAAAAATGTCCCAAATCAGGTTCATCTTCCCACCTCAGTTCTGTGCATTTCCAACCTCAGCTAGAGGCACTGCTGTCCACCCGATTACCCAGAAGAGTCACACAGGACCTTCCTCGTCACCCTTCTTTCTCCCTGCCACATCCAGTCCACCAGAACATCCTCTAACAGAAACACTCGGTTCCTCATCCCCCAGCTTAAGAAGTAAAATTCCCTTGTGTTTTGGTTGCTGTTAACTTCCTAAATGCTTATCGTTCTCTCCCTCTCGTTGCTCCTCATTTCTGGGTTCCAATTCCCATCAGCACTCCTGTGGAGAGTTGCCCCTGCTTCAGTCTTCACTCCATGGCTTGCAGAGGGGTTGATTTTGCCTCTGATTTAACCTTCACCTGCGGAGTGAAGCCCAGGCTCCCAAGCATGACCTTGGAACTTCCCAGGATGTGGTCCCAGCTAGCCTTTCCAGCTTCCTTTCTGGTTGTCCCGCACCTTGAACATTATGCTCTAGAAACATCTAGCAGTTCCTGCTTCTCTACACCTACTGAGGTGTTTCACACTTTGGGCCTTTCTTCCTGCAGCTCCTTCAGCTAGTGAAGCCACCTCCTGTTTTACCTGGCTTACTCTTGCTCGTCCTCTGAGACTCTGTTCAGGTGTGGTTCCCAGGGCAGACTGTCTGGGTGCCCAGTGCCCCTCCCCTGGGTTCTATCAGACCCTGAACATAAGTATTTTATTTTCAAGTGCTCTGTTGTCTCTTGCCCCCAGTAAACTAAATGTTTCTTAGCATATTCTAGAGGACAGGCATAAACTTAGACTTTTCTGTTTCTTCAGCATTTCACATCACGGTGCTCAATATAAATTTTTTTCACTGATTGACAGTGCTTCAGTTGTTGAAGAGAAACCACGAAATGTGTTAAGCTATTACATATCAATGACTGTTGGACCAAAATTAGCCTGCATTTACATTCCTAGTTATCATCTGGTGCTCACTGACTCTTGGTCATTTGAATCAGAGCTTCCCAATTAGTGTGTCATGGCATCTGGGTTGCTGAGATGCTAGCTTCTTTGACCCTTGCCATCACCAAAACCATCTACTTTATTGCCCTTACAAGTATTATTTTCTATGGGTTCTTTGACCTGAAAAAGGTTGATAAGCACTGATTTAAATGATCTCCATGTGAACGGAGTCTAGAAAGAAACATCTGTGACTTGAGTTCTCAGCAAAACTTGATTATTATCTAATACTTCATCATGTTTAATTCTCCTTTAAACATTCATGGGAAGAAACAAAGTATCAATGTCTGTAAAAACATTGCTAAAAAACTAAAAATTCTCTAATTTTAAAATTCTGATCCTTTTAAGCACTAAAATGCTTTTTGTTTACTTTGTATAGTTCTTTCCTTATTTTATGATCTTAATGAAATCATCTAAGACTTTTAACTTATCAACACCTTTCTTTTAGCCTGCAGCTACTGGATGCTATATTTCTTGATATCTAAAATCTTAGACTGCTTCCCGGTGAAAACTGACGTCACAGTGAATTGTAATGGATATTTGGGTGAAATTCTTTTCTCATAGTATTCAAACAGAGTGTTCGTATCAGCCTCTTATGCAAAAAACGGAAGTGTTTCTGAGAATTCCTCTCAGTCCGCTGCCTTCTTTGGATTAACATTTAGAACCTCCCACTCTGTGGCTGTAATTTTAGAAGAGTCAAGTAGGATCCAGAACCTGAAGACGTGCTGACAGTGGTTGTATTTCATGACACTAGTAATTTTGCAAGTATAAACAATGGTGTGTACCAAATTTTGCAAGTTGATCTGTTTTTTTTGTTGTTGTTCATGATTTTAAAACCAAGAAAACATACTTTTCCCATTCCTTGTGGTTTTTCTTCTTAGATATGGAGTATTATAGCTAAATTGACTCTAACTTCTAGTATTAGCTGATTCAGCCTGGTAACCTAACACATGGTCCGAAAAAGAATAAGCGTGGGAATTTTCTAATGGAGATTAGCCAGTTTACATGGCCTATTTTTGGTTCTCGTCCTTTCATCATTTTGGTATAGAGGGTGGTACTTGCATCCCTCCAACAAATGTTGCATTGCACTCCTATTGTATTCCAACAGGTTGTTTCCAAGAGAGGGAAGGACTACATCCTGAAGCACATTCCAAACATGCACAAAGATCAGTTTGCACTGACAGCTTCCGAGGCTCATCTTAAATATATCAAAGAGGCTGTCCGGCTGGACGACGTCGCCGTTCATTACTACAGATTGTATAAGGTACAAAACTGCAGTAAGTCTGCAGCTATACCTTCTTGATCAGGAAAAGCTTTTATTTACTGTTGTCTTTTCTTTTTTCCTTTTTTTTTTTTTTTAATGGGCTTTTAAAAGAGTTTCATTTGAACTGCTCTTTGTCACCATAGGTCAATCTTGGAGTCTCAGTGATGCTTCTCCTCAGGCCTAGGAGTGGGATGGAGTCTTCTTAATGGTTCTAATATTGAGATAACAAGTGGCTGTAAATTGTGCATCTGATTATGAAATAGTTATTTTCCTCCTTCCCAAATCTGCATTTCTGCCTTGGGGAGTAACAGTTGCAACTTGTTTGGTCAGTAAGTTTTAATACTCCTAGAAATGAAGCCATACCTGCATTATATCCATTAGTAATAAGAACATCATCGCAGCAACTAGTGTTTATTGAGTATTGTGTTTCTGGGGCAAGTTTACCCTTTTTAAAAAAATTCTCATGACTCTCTAGGATAGGAACTATAATGTTCATTTTACAGACCAGGATACGCACCAAAGATCACAACACTAGTAAGAGCCAGGGTTCTACTCGGGTCAACTTGATGAGAGGCTGTGTGCTTACACTGCTGAACTCCGTGCTTCCCAGACTCTCTCAAGTTTGTCACTGTCGTTGTCCTGTGTCCTTGTGTTTTGTGTTTTTGTGTCTAGCCTCATTTTTCTGTGCTGGATCAGAGGTCACATACCCAATAATAACTGGGGCCAGGTTCTTCAGGGTGGCACTTACAATACTGTTTATCATGTCCTGTCTTCTCCCCCCGCCCCCCACTCCTCTCCCTGTTTCACAAGTATCACTTCTGTGGCAAGAACTCTTGAATTCCCACTTAAGTACTCAAAAGTATACGTATTCTCAAACCAAATAGGATGAGGTGGTTCAGAATGGGCTATTGTACCTAACTTGCTGGGATTAAATCCTAGCTTCTCCTCTTATTCTGTAACCTTAGGCATGTGACTTTGCCTTTCTGTGCTTTAGTTTCCCCATAGATGAGTGGGGATGTTCCATTACCAGCCTCTGAGGTTTATTGAAGACTAGCGGAATTAATGGGTGAAAAGTGCTTAAAACAGTGCCCAGCACCTGTTAAGCAAGATGTTAAACTTGTTGCTGTGTTACCATTATCGTGGTTGTTAGTAGGTTTGTTATCTCTCCTACACCCTTTGTGATAAGATTAGCATAACTAGACCATTAGAGACTGGACTGTAGTTTGGCTATATTGCTGGGTAATTTTCCTGACTGGTTCAAAAAACTTAATAAGAGAGCAAAGGATGTTATTTCTTCTCTCTTCCATACCCAAGAGATGCATTGATAATGCCCTGTCATTTTTGAAAGGCATAGAGTTCAGTAAGATCTCTTCACCTAAATTCCTAGAAAACTGAGTTCTTTTTTCTTTTAAGAGAGTTCACTGTGACACCTCAATTTATATGAGAAAATGCAAATAAATGACTTTTTTACCATTAGTTTATATTTGGAAATGTATTAGAAGTATGAATGATACATTGGAATCAGGTATCAGTTAGAAACGTTGCATCCGTGCTCACCATTGCTGCGACCCGAGGCTACTGTAACCACCCCTGGGCACCTGTTCAGTGGGAATGAGCCTGTATCTGTGGGTTGGGAAGATTCCACAAGATGATGAATCTGAAATAACCAGGTGGGGTGCTTGGCACAGTAGAGAATACTCAGTAAATGTTAGTTGCTTTTTATTTGCTAGAGAAGCTTGGTATTTTAAGGAATCTCATTAAGAATCCTTTAGTGAGGTAGGTATCTGCAGTTTATCTTTTGTGTAAAAATGAATCTTTCAAATTTGCTTCAAGTGTGTTACTTTTACATGGCATAGAGAATTACTCTCGAGTGCTTAAAACAAGGTGGTCAATAATAATGAACTGAGTGAGGTGGGCAAATAAATATATTGTTTCCTTATGGGCAGAATTTTCATTCTTTGAAGAAATCAAGTGGCAGCCATTAAAACTGCTTCCTTTAAGGCCTGCTTATAAAATGCCTGCTTATAAAATGGAGATAGGAAGACAGAAGACAGGAAACATAAGAAAATAAAACTTCTGTGCCTCTTTCCCAGTAATACAGCTCAGACACACACAACAGCATTTTTATGAGCACAGTCTTATTTCATGAAGTAATCAGAACAGCCTAGAAAGGGAAATTGGCCTAAATTCATAGTGATGGATTGGTTTCTTCTGTTAAACCTGTACTGTATGTACCTTTATTGATGTAAAGAATATTAGAAAACAGCCTGAATAGTGAAAATAGGCTATGTCTTCTCTTGACCATGCCAGGTGAGGATGTATTTTCTAAGAAATACTTCTTTCCATATTCATGCAAAGACTGGCACTAAGTGTAATAAAGATCTGCACATACTCATATATTATTTTTATTGAGAAATCTCATAATGAAAGTATTTTAGTTACTTAGCAATTTTATTTATTTTCTATTTTGAACTTTAACCTTATATCCACCTATTACAGATGAGCACTTAAAAGATGTGGCCAAGTTCAGAATGCCTTTTTAATTGTACAGTTTTTTTCCTTATGTTCATTGTAGTATATTTTTTTAGTTTATGGTTTAGCTGGTAGAATGTATATCATATTGGCAAGTGATAATTGAACTTCTAAAACATAAGTATTTTTGTTCCAAACCAACTGAATATAATACTTTATTAGCTATCTTCATGAGAGAGCATTAACTGTTTAGGCTTGCCTCTAACTTCGGTTTCAGAGTTGGGAGGTTTACCCAATTTTAAACCATAACGTCTAGTACATCTCAGAATATAACTATGACATTATGCTCAAGATTCTAACATATGAGAAAAGATTAAGCGTAAGATAGAAGGTTAAAAAAATGGTGTAAAAGCACAAAGTAGTCTTATTGGAATTCTCAATAATGCAAATATTTAACATATTGTCAGATATGAAAAGTGTATATAATATAGTGAGAACACTAATATTTTGAAATTTCAGAGATTTAAAAAGTAGAAAATAACCATTATTGATTTAATATGTGCCCAGGATTTTCTTAAATCTTATAGAAAAAAGAGGGATACAGAAAGACAAGCAAAGTCATTTTAAGTCAAAAGCTTTCTAATCCTAAAATTTATCTTTCTATCTCTTTTCTTGGTGCTGAGTTGTTCATTATGGAAGAAAAATATACTTTCTCATACAATTTTATTCCTACAGGATAAAAGGGAAATTGAAGCTTCTCTGACCCTTGGTTTGACCATGCGGGGAATACAGATTTTTCAGGTTAGTTAATGAGAAGTAAGTGTCAAATGGCACCCACTCCGCCCTACTTTGACAGTGTGTCTGTCTGGTTCTGCAGTAGGTTCACTGGCCCACTTCCAACCATGGATTGGTCATTGCTTTCTATTTGTCTAGCACAGACATGGATGATGTGGGACAGATGAAGTGGAGCAGTCAGGTCCTTGATGCTAATAAGTCCTCCAGAACAGGAAACAGCAAGCCAAAGATTGGCCCACATTCATCACTAACAGATCATTAATATCCAAATATTTTTCTTTGCATGTCATTGATTTCTAATAATCCTTTTTATCATCTGGCACATCTATAACTGTGGAAAGAAAAAAGACTTTCTAATACAATGCCCAACCAGACATTCTAATTTCCGTTATACTTTTCCAGTAAAACTTGTTCCTTGAATATGTAGTAGCTGTCATTCTTTTGCGAGTGGGATGGTGTTACCCACAGTCATAAACAGGGAAGAGAGCATGCCTCTCTCTGTGAGACCTAGGAGAATATAAGGATGTCTTATCTTTGACATAGGCAAAATATCCAATTACGAAAGTCTGAGTGCCTTATCTCATCTCTTGAATGCCTGAGTCTTCTGGACTTTTTTAATTTAAATTTAGGGCTAGGCCAAACGGGAAAAGATTGCCGTGCAAGGGCCAGTTAATGCAGTCACTCAGGAACCAAAAGCGACAGAATTGTCTTGCTTCTCTTTTAATTACTGTCTGCATGTCTCCAAAGAGAATTGGGGACCTCTTTCAGATTTTAATTACTATATTTTAGTTTTCTGGGAAAGAAGTTAGAGCTATTTTAGAATGTCTGTCAGTTTCCTCAGTAACTCTACGTGCATTACTTACAAGAGTTGTAAGTAACTCTCATAATTCTTTCCACAGAATTTAGATGAAGAGAAACAGTTACTTTATGATTTCCCTTGGACCAATGTTGGAAAGTTGGTATTTGTGGTAAGTTTAAAATAACTTACTAAAATACTCAGTTGTTTGTTTTTGTGGGATTTTATTGTTTTGTTTTTTTAAATCAATATTATTTCAGGCACCAAAGTTGATGTTTTTTTCAAAATTGAAGATGAAGATAGTTAGCTTTCTTATGTTCTTATGCATGTGCTGTAATTATAATCCTTGCCACTTATCAGTAGTGACCCTAAAATCAAAGAGTCTTTTATTTAACAGAAGAAATGACTAATTTTAATTTGTATCTGGTCTCCACCACTCTACCCTAAGTTATTCTATTTGCAGAAGAAATGTGATGAGAAAAGTTTATGATGAATTCACCAAACAGAATTGTTTTGAAAAGCCTGTAACAAAGGAATTAGGAAACAGAAAGCTGTACTCAGAGGGTAAATTACTAGTAGCATGGGAGTTGTCCAGTTCTTTCAGAAGTTAACTTTTGATCAAAGAATAAAGAATGATATAAAAAGATGTTTCTATTGATGTCTATTTGAGACTCACTATTATAAAGAAAAGGCTGCAGTTCATAACAAGAAGAGTCTTAGATTATTGAGAATGATATACTTCCTTTTTTTGGAGCACATTCTTGATTTTTCCCAGCTATTTGTCTACTTTGGTAGCTGTATCCATTTTGGGGGAGTGTTCAAAGAATTACAGTTAATAGTATGTATATCAAGTGATCAGTAAAACCCATAATTTCAGTTTGTTCAGAAATTATGGGAAAAAATACACAAAGAAAGGAGGAAGGTAAGGATTAGGACACATGTGCTTCTCTGTTTCAGGAAGATGGCCTATATAAATAAAGGGCTCTGTTGCCAAAGAGCATCCACACTGCCCTGTGAGTCAAAAGACCTGTTTCTGTCTTGACATTACTTTAATTACTTGGGCACAGTTCAGTCTGATTTCACTTTACTCATACATTAAATGGTGCCTGACCTGCCTCCTCCTCACTCTCGTTCAAGCTATTTGTGAAAGGGTTGGAGCTATTTGAAAATGAGCTAATTATTACCTGACTTGCCCCGTTCATGTCCCCAGTTAAGTGGTGATAAAATGCATTTAATAGAAATTGACTTTTTTAAGGGTCTTGGACCCAGTGGTTCCTAAATCTGCTTGTGCATCAGCCTCATCTGAGGAACTTGTTTAAGATACAGATTTCTGGGCCTTATCCTCCTCCCCCAAGAGATTTATGATTCAGTCGGCCTGGGGTGGAGACCAGGAGTCTATTTCAGCAGACATCCCAGATGATTCTTCTTACAGCCTCGCCTAGCTGTGTGACCTTGGGCAAATTACTTAACCTCTCTGTGTCTTGGTCTCTTCTTTCCAAAATGGGGATAATTGACCATGCCCCCAGAGACTTGTAAGGATTAAATGAGTTAATACATGCTTAGTGCTCATTAAGTGTAAGTTATAACCATTCTAGCATTGAGAGCCCCTAGGGGTTCCTTTTACAATAGAAAACCCAGAGTGAAAAATTCCATCCCTGTCTGAATTACACAAACCCATATTGCTCTGTACTGACTGGAAGTGTGTAGTTAAAATACGCCTCCCTCTTTGCTCTGCCTCTCCTCTCTGGCTGAGACTATTCCCTTCTGTAGTGCTGCTGCCCTATTTGTTATCAGGAAAATTAAAGGAATTTGTCATATTCCATAACTGTAAGGAACTTTGCTGAATCCTCACCCTCAACTTAGCGCCTTAGGTCAGTGATCCCAGACCTAAGGAATGAGATTCCTTATACCTCTACTGATGGAGAGATACTTCTTCTACTTAACATCTCTTCTTCTTCCCACCCGTCTCCTCCTTCCAACCGGCCCTCTGGCTTCCAGTTCCCTCTTTTATCCAACTGGAGAGCTTTTTGTTTTTCCTAAACACTAAATAGGTATCCTGTATTGTTCACTGCCATAACTCCTTACTTATTTCCTTCCCACAATTTATCGTAAACAATTATTATTGTACATGCTTTTTACCATCCCTCCCACCAAAATATCACAACACTAGGGTAGGAACTTTGTCTTATGTGCTGTTATTTTCTCAGGGCCTTGCACAACATTTGGTATATTGTAAGTGTTGAACAAATATTTGAGTGCATTACCCTTCTAGAATGAGTCGTCTTGTTTGCTGAGTTAGGGTGTTGGGATTACATCTGAGGATGCTTTCCTGACGGGCCCTTCTCTTCTCCATTATGTAAATGGCTTGGCCAGCCAGTGAAACCAAAGATGGAACCAGCAGACCCTGGCTTGGCACTTCCCTGAGTTTTTGGTAACCCTTTGACATTTTTGAAAGGGAAAACAGTAATTTATCCCTCAGAGAATTTTGCTTGGAGCTTTACACACTTATTTCTGAATCTGTAGTTTTTCCTTACTAACTAGAAAATGAAGGGGACCTTGGCAAATCAGAGACTTTTCTTCCACAGGGTAAGAAATTTGAGATTTTGCCAGATGGCTTGCCCTCAGCCAGGAAGCTCATATACTACACGGGGTGCCCCATGCGCTCCAGACACCTCCTGCAACTCCTGAGCAACAGCCACCGCCTCTACATGAATCTGCAGCCTGTCCTGCGCCACATTCGGAAGCTGGAGGAAAACGAAGGTACTGCAGGGTCTCGGGCTGGGAAGCAAATGGTGCTTTTGCCATGAGGGGCCCCTTCCTCTACAGCTGCCAGGAACTGGGGCTTTAGTCTCCTGAGGAGTGGGACTTGGGGACTGGGCCTCTCCAGATTCCCAGCAGCATTCCTATTTACATCCCAACGCTGTCCTGTAAGACAGGGGAAGGCCTGAAGGCCCACCTCCCACAGCACCTGGTCCTAATGTCTGAGGTTATCCCTGTCATTTGGCAGCCTCTTGAGGACAGTCTCTTTAAATTTGTCCATACTTGCCTTGAAAATCCTTACAAAAAGCCACTGTAGGAAGGTGCAGGCCAAGGTTTATCTGCATATCAGCTTTTATCTGCATCTCAGAGCTTTGTTTATTCCCTGTTCCACCTTGTGCTGTTATCCACAGGCTATCTGGAATTCCTCCCAGTGTGATTATTCCTTAGGTTAGAGTGACCATAAAGGTGGGTCACAGAATGTCTCCAGCCTCTCATTGACTGCTGCAGGCC
Source organism: Camelus ferus (assembly GCF_009834535.1). Taxonomy (NCBI): domain Eukaryota; kingdom Metazoa; phylum Chordata; class Mammalia; order Artiodactyla; family Camelidae; genus Camelus; species Camelus ferus. The sequence goes on from NC_045701.1 coordinate 52,749,632, forward strand.
CCCACGTCTGGCTCAACACGGATGACAAACAAAGGAGAGAGAAGTTTACAATTAAGGATTTTGTCAGATAGTCCTGTGGGAGTTTTGCTGAGACACAGAATAGAGCAGTGCATTTGGGGCTTCAGAAAAGGGGGGCATGATAAAGCAGAGGAAGACAGGGATGGGGGCTTCTAACAGCAGACTTCAATTTTACAGTATTAACCTAATGATTAGCCCTTTATCTTGAGTTTTAGTGCCCTTTGGATATTCCATTGAACACATTCCAACTTCTGACTCCCCAAAATGCTACTTTGCACATTTGGGGAGGGGGGGTTGTCTTCATTTTTTTGTTGTTGTTGCAAATTTACGTTGTAATTTTTGGTAATTCAAATAGATTTGATTTGGGATATTTGCATGCACATTAGGATGCAGATTCATATCTTAGGTCCTTGTCAGAAACAAATTTTGGCCTCTCAGACCTCACTTTTCCTGTAGATACAAGACAAATACCTGTCCTCTCTTAACAAGTAAAAACCCTTATAGAAATTTGTGTCTGACTGAGTTCTCTCAAAAGCTGTCTCTCAATCTAAATGAGACCCAGTTTGGAGATGCCACTGTAACTTAAGCAGCTATTAGAACATGAATCATTTTCTGCTGTTTGCCACCAATGTGCGTCTGTCTTAGGAGAGAATTGGTCTGTCAGGTGTGTGGGCTTCCTCTGCTGACAGACTGCCAGTTCTCCTCAGGATGACTCATCAGGGTAACAAATGCATATATCTCTCTGACGCCGACGTGAATAGTAAGAATTCAAACAGGACAGAAGTGCCAAGGAATTTTGTGAGAATAGGTGACTTGGGCACAGAGCCCATCATCTGCCAAGGTGGCTTCATTTCTGAGTGGCCGACTTGGCACCTTGAGAAGTTCATTTATTCCAGAAGCTCTCTGCCAACAGCATTTTAGTAAATTCTTGTTTAGGTGACCTTAACGGGAGCCCTTTAGACCCTGAAAGAATGAATGAAACTCCTCTATATGTTTTAAAGCAAAGTTAAAAAGAACGTTGAGTTCTTAAGAGGGGAGTGTCGTGCATTTAGGGGCGTGTGTGAGTAAGAGCATTGCAGGAATGACACAGGTGTACATGGATCATTTACGTGGATGTGTGTAGGTAGATTTGGGGTGGCTGGCCTTTTTCCTCCTTCCACATCCTTAGTTTCTTCTACTGAGAGGTCCCTCCACATCTAAAGAAAGCCTGAAACTAAGTTTCTCTGGGCTAACCTTGGCCTGAATCCAGTTATCTCACCCACACGTAAGGACTACATCACTTTAACAACAACAACAACAAAAAATTTTCTCAAAATTAGCCAAAAAAACAGCATGAAAAGAATCTTTATTTTTAATTAAGTTTCATTTAGAGTCACCTTGACTGAAATGTTTTTCACATTTTATAATAAAAAATGATTGCAAGAATCCTACAGGGTTAAGGAGAGATGGATAAAAATGCTTTGTGTCATTAAAAAATTTCTTTAACCCAGCTTTGTTCAATAGCTGGGGCTTCTTCTTAGGTCATATGTCACGAGGTCACATTGATGCATTATATTCCAAAATAGCATGTGAAAAGCCTGGTAGTCTGGGCTTTCACAACAAAGGAAGTACAGCAGTAGTGCGCTGATGATCTACACCATTGACACCAGTGGTTACTAGGGGGTGAGAGGTTGCATTTTGCATTTCTTAGAATAAATTTCAGAATTATTTCATTGTTTCTCTTATTTTGTAACTGAGTGATGTGAAGCTTCTTAAATGTTTGCAGAGGATCTAAGTGATTAAGCACTCGGGTGGGGACAGAAGCGAGCACGTGGAACACCAAGGCTGCACTGCCCCGTGGATAGGATGTAATTCACACTAGGCTCCTATTAGGTAGAAAACAAGTTGGCAGAATCTTCTAGTGAGAATGCTTGTGAGTTTAGAATAACTATAATTGACTTCAAATCTATCAGGAATTTGGGGGTAAAAGGGCTATTTGTAAAGAGGTAGAAAAGCTTTTAAATCATTAGATTCACATTTCCCAGTTGTCTTAGATCTCCAACACTCTTTAAGACTTTTTTTTTTTTTTTTTTTACTTTTTCTCCTCACTTCCCATCCTTCCAAGGACCACGTGGCTTGTGTATGGCACTACGGTGAATAGAAAGTGTGAGGATTTTGCAGACCCCTTTAGCACTTCATCTTCATCTCAGCTCCTGTTGTCTTCAGAAAACAGGAATCATTAGAACCCAGTCTAGCCCTCAAATATTGGATGTAGTTGGATGCACTTTTGTTGCAGTGATGAGTGTTAGGCTCTGGTGTCTGATTCCAGCTTGCTTTTGTGTGGCTACGCACACTGTCCTTTGTATTTTGGCCTGATTCCTTAGAATTGACACGAGTAGGCTGGAGCTCAGAAACCTGCACACAACCTCCTCCAAGCACTTTTTCCATTTTGCATCCTGGAATGCGTGTCTTCTCTTTCTGCTGGTATTCCTTGCCTCTCTGGGGAAGCCTGTGGTGATGATCCTTCAGAGCTGGATTCAGACATTGAGAGTGCAAGTATTTTTACTTAACCAAGAGACAAGACAGTTAAATCCATTAGCAGGCCCTTGAAGCGGGGTGCGTATAGCTCTGTGCTAGAGTGCCTGCTCAGCATGTACAAGGTCCTGAGTTCAATCCCCAGTACCCATTAAAAATAAATACATAAATAAACCCAGTTACCTCCCCTCCCCCCAAAATAAATAAATTGTGAGTATATAAGCAAAGAACCCCTAAAAAAAGACCCTTGAGAACTTAATTAGTCCAATAGTTAGCAGTTCCTGAAATAGTATCAATTTAACATTCTGTAAACACAGTCTCAATTTTTAACATTTTTCTAGTGTGTTATTTCTCATCAGTATTAAAAATATAAGGCAACTAAACCATTTCTTTGTTTTAAATTTCTGACCTAAAGCACAAAAATGTGATTTTTGTGTCAGTTGTACAGCTGCAGCCCAACTGTAACCTCACGCCTTTATGTATTAGTTTAGCAGTTGAAAAAAAGGGTCTTTCCAACACTGTGTCATTGACTGCGGGTTAGAGCTGCACTGACACTGACATGTTAAATCAGAGAACAGTTATCAATCAGAGGCTACATGGGTATAAATCATCAAACCAGTAGTGATTACTATGTTTTCTTAATAGATGATAAAATCTAATTCAGCCTAAATGGAGAAAAGCAATCTTCATCCATGAAAATCTAAATTTTAGAGTGTTTTGGAAGAAATTCTCAGAAGAATAATTTATTTTAAATTGTATTCTACAGTTAGAGCTAACAACAGGCCAAACTGAACAGATGAACAAATAAAATGAATAACAATTAGCATAAGTATATTTATTAAACCATTTCTCTAGCAGTGCTTTTGAAATTATCTGTAGGGAAAGATTAGATTTTTTATACTGATACTTATGCAAAGTTCAGAATCACATTAGTGTGTGTCTTGGCAATGTCAGATTGCTCTGAAAGTATCTAAATGGTTATTCTCAACTCCTGAACTTATTCCACTGTGGACCAATAACAGTTTGCAGACAAGAAGTGGTCTGCCATCTTACACTTTGAGTAGCACTCTTCTGTAGTGTTTGAAGCTTTAAAAGTCTTTGAGTACTTTAAACCTCCCCCCACCCTGCTGAGATCGATTTTACTGGCTTTTATGCAGTCTTAAATTGAGCTCCTATCAGAATTATCAGCACTTTACAGTCACTCAATTCTGAGTGTGAAATTGTACTTGTTCTTGGTCTGAGGACTCCCCTAAGCTAACCGACTGTTCCTTCTGCCTTGGTTGAGTATAATGATGAGCCGTGTTCCTCACGTACAGAGAAGAAGCAATACCGGGAGTCCTACATCAGCGACAACCTAGACCTGGACATGGACCAGCTGGAGAAGCGGTCCCGGGCCAGCGGGAGCAGCGCGGGCAGCGTGAAGCACAAGCGCCTGTCCCGTCACTCCACCGCCAGCCACAGCAGCTCCCACACCTCGGGCATCGAGGCCGACACCAAGCCCCGGGACGCAGGTCCGGAGGATGCATACTCTGGCAGCGCCATCCACCGCAAGCTGAAGACCTGCAGCTCCATGACCAGCCACGGCAGCTCCCACACCTCCGGTGTGGAGAGTGGTGGCAAGGACCGGCTGGAGGAGGATTCTCAGGACGATGGTAGCCTACCCCTAGGCCCGCTGAGCTAACAGCACTCACCCGTCATCACGGGGGCTCTGCTTTTTCTCTCTTAGCTTTTTTTCCAGTATTGGTTCAGGAGAATTGATGTAATAGGGAAGAAGGAAATACAGCATTTGGCTGGAGATAAAACAAGACCTACAGCCTATATCAGCCAAACTTAGTATTTGTGTGCACCTTTTTTATTGTTTTTCATCTCAAATAATTCTGTAGCATTCAGGTTTGGGGAAAAGATATATTGACTCCATTAAGGAAAATTGCAGAACATATGTGTGGTTACTATAGAATTCATGTGGCTCTCAAATCGAGTCACTAAACGCTTGGAGAGGACGCAGACGTGGGCAGTGGGGAGCTTCATGAGCTTCACTGCTCAGTCTGTCTGTGTCAGCGGTCTGCTTTGGCATTAGGCAGATGACCCATTAGTCTCAGTTTGCCCTTTGTCATCACAGCAATGCTAGGACAGCTTTTCTTTTTTCCTTAAAGAATAATTGACAGTCAAATCATGGCGCTAGCAGACATGGAGATATCACAACCATATTATGAAAAACGAGAAAAGGTAGCATCTAGTTGGGAATTATTCCTAGAGCTTCCTGTTGTAGTGTCTCATGAGCAAAGTTATTTTTAAATATAAAACATGACATAGCCTCCTTCAAGGTGTGGCTACGAATTTTGGTGGCCATTTCCCCATATGTCACTAAATGTCTTTTCTTTCTTCTTTGTCAGAAATAGAGATGTTGGTTGACGACCCCAGGGACCTGGAGCAGATGAACGAAGAATCTCTGGAAGTCAGCCCAGACATGTGCATCTACATCACGGAGGACATGCTCCTGTCGCGGAAGCTGAACGGACACTCCGGTGAGCTCCTGTGGGAAGGGTCTCTCCCTCGGAAGTGGGCTGTCCTGGACTGAGAAGCAGGTGCCCCGGGAAGTGGAAGGGGCAGGGCGGGGGCTCCAGATCAGAGACAGGACTGCGTCAGTGTCGCGAACTGCAGGATCCAGTGCCTTCCGTGGAAGAGAGGGAAAGTGGAGAGGGGAAGCACTCAGGATTGGAATTAGCATCTTCTACCTCATGTGTGATAGGGTTTTGCCTTTTTTTTTTTTTTTTGCTATTTTAAATGATAATCAGAGAATTATATAATACATCTGGAAGGGGCTTGGAGCCCCTTCAGGCTGAGCTCCTCCTTTCTATAGATGAGAAAATTCATAGTTTGGAGAGGATAAATGCTGTGTGGCTAGAAATGGAAGTCGGGTCTCCAGGTTTGTTTTGTTTTGTTTTCCCCCACTATATCATACAGGGTATAGGAGGAGTCTGTAGGAAAAAGTGTCCTAAAAGGTCGACATAAAAAGATTCTTAAATTTCGTATTTGATGAATTATTCTAGAAAATATGTATTCACCATAACCCTTTTATGGGGTTATATAATATTATATGATATATATTTCTAACAAATGAAAGATGTTATCTTAAAAAAACTAACAGCAGTATGGGTTTTATTTTTAAACCTTAGATTTGTAATTGCTTTTGTCATATGTCATGAGTTAGTCTCTGTTCTTTAGAGGAATACGCTTTAGGAACCAGCACTGTCAAAGTGACCTCGATGTGTATTGTTCTGACGTTTAGAGCACTGACTGAGTGGAAGACCCTGTGACGACTGGAGTGCCCTGTCTTTGCCCTGTCGAGGCGCACAGTCTCTGATCGTGAGCCTCTGCCGTGTGCCAGGGCAGGGAATCAGGGATGAATAAGTTAACACGCACAACCCCCGTCATCCTGGCAGTGCTCTGCAGGTGTACGAGGGACTTTCTACTGCAGAATTGCATTTGCTAATGGAGCAGAAACCATGGCCTTCAGAGGCTCGGCCAGAAGCAGACCTGCCCATGGTAGCAGAGAATCACTCTGACCAACAGGGACTCAGCAGGCTGGTTGCTGTAGTCATGCTTAGAGTTCTCAGACCAAACATTGCCCTTTCTTGTCCAATTACTTTATCATACACGTTTCAACATATATTTCTATACATGCATGTTATAGCTGCACAGAGAACAGGCTCTCACTCCCTGAGTGTGTGTGCACCCACAGTCTTTGTTTTTATTCCTGACTTCATCATAAACAGCTTAATTAAAAGTTTATTTTTAATAATTCAGTTTCTACACTCCATCCTCTAACCCCACATGTATCTCACTGCTCCCTGTTTACTGTAAGACAAGAAAGAGAATGTGTCCTACCCTGGTTGTCTGCCACTGAAGGGTCACAGTGAGGTTTTCCAGGAATGGGTGATACTTACTTGCCCTTTGGTTCTTGGCAGTAGTGTATGTTAGATATGCGGCAGGGAGTATGAATAATTTGATATTTTCATTGGTTTTCCTCTGTGTTTTACTCTAGGGTTGATTGTGAAAGAAATCGGTTCTTCCACCTCCAGTTCCTCGGAAACGGTTGTCAAACTTCGTGGCCAGAGTACTGATTCTCTTCCACAGGTATGGAAGGGATTGAAGAATTTAAATCAAGAGGTGAAGTTATAGAGAATTTTAAATAGGAGCTTACAGTTATATTATAAACGAGCAAAAATTAAAAACCTTAACGAAATGATTCTTACTAGATACATAAATTCTAGTTTTAGTCTAAATTTGTGTCCATTTATTTGCTAGTTCCATTTATCTTGGAGGCTTTTTTTTTCTTTTTCAAGAATTCTCTTACACCTTCTCTGTTTGTTCTGTAAATAGTTGCTGAAGTTGAGTTGGTTTTTATTTGGATAAATAATGTACTTTGTTTCATACTTTATATAGATGGAAAGTCTCTGGTCTTCAGGCTTCAGGGTAACTGTGTGTGTGTGTGTGTGTGTGTCTGTCTGTCTGTCTGTCTGTTTGTTTTGATTGACCTCAACAGCTGGGAGAGTGGTTTTCTTGTTAGGTGTGTTATGGCAGGAATGTATGATTGTTCCATTCAGACTAAATTTTCAAACTGTGCTAAGGTAGAGCATTTGATAACCTGTGATCACTGGTTAGACTATTAAACTGTCAGAAGATATAGATAAATTAAAATACTCTGAAACTCGTGGTCGCAGTGTTTGGATATAATCTGCAACTGATGTTCATCTCTGTCTTCTGAGCACATGCTCTCTCTCCTGTGCCTCTTTCTTGGGCTCCCTCCATGTCTTTTTTTTTTTTTTCCTTCTACATGTGTTCCTTTCTTTTCTTTCTTTTGCATTCTGACAGTCTTTGCCTCCCTCCTGTATTTTTCTCTCTCTCTTCCCCTTTTTCTCATTTGTCCTGTTTTCCTCTTCCATTTAAGTAGCCATAACGTGAAATGAATATAACATTCTATTAAATATTGGAAACTCCAGTGAGGAATCTTTACAGCACTACATGTGGCATGATGATCCAGGGTCATCCTGCCTGGGTTTGCATCCCTGCCCTGCCATTGTTGGCTCTTACTGTATATAAACATTTGTAGGACACAGCTGAGGGTCAGATTCCACACCTATGAAGTGGGGAGAGCATTGTGTGCCCACCTTGAGGATTTGTGGCGATGACCTAATGAATGCTGTGTGTGCAACTGTGGTGGTGCCTTGGAAGACAGCATCAGTACAAGAGGCCGTCATCTTCAGGGGTGCTCAGACATGACACCTCCTAGTGAAAAGTTGGACTCACTCTTTCCTCCCAGTACTTTTGCCTCCAGCAAAAGTGGTATCTTATTCTAACAAGGCTGGCTTTTGTGGAGTTCAGCAACAAAAATAGATTAGAGATGTACTGCCTCGTTTTCATAAATAACCCATCAAGTGTCTTCCATTCATGTCATTGTCGGAGCCGTTTTTCTAACCTACTTATATTTTCAGCCAGTACTGCCTCTTGAGGTAATGAGTTCTAGAAGTCCGCTACCTGCTGGGTGAAGTATTTGGCAGAATACGACCCTTGCAGTGTTGAGGAGCTGCCTCTTAATCCTGGGGCATGCCTCCCAACCTTTTCTGTACCAAGAACGCTTCGTATTATTTTTCTACCCAAGAATTCTGGCTTTTCAAAAAATAGTTCTTTAAACTGTGTTTCTTGAGTGATAATTGGTTTGTTATTCTTATTAATAAGAAACACTCCATTTTTTATTAAAATAATAACAGACCACAGTGTGAGAGTGTTGCTGTGCTGAATTGCCACGCCTTCATGGAAAAACAAAGAAACAGTATCTCTACCTGTGAAGTATCTCTACCTATTTTAGGGTGACTGCTTGACTCCTGAGCTGCTGGAGACAGTTGAATTCCTCTTGCAGTTACTTGTCTGTGCTTTGGGCTGTTCATCTGTAGAGAATGATAGCACCTGTCTCACAGGGCGGATGGGGAGATGAAATGAGTCGCTGGGGCCTAGCACATAATAAGGGCTCAGTAAATACTGGCTGCTGTTGCTCGTGGTGGTGGTGGCGGCGGCATTTCCCCCCACAGGGCCTCAGGGCCCAGAAACCACAGGCTGGAAACCACTTTCTAACGTGCAAGGATTCCTTAACCTTTCGTGATTTTGCAGCTTCTCTGTGTACAGGGCAATATCACTATACTTTCACTTTAGCCTGTACTCTTAAAAGTTGTTTCAACCTTCCCTCATCTTGCAGACTATATGTCGAAAACCAAAGACCTCCACCGATCGACACAGCTTGAGCCTCGACGACATCAGACTGTACCAGAAAGACTTCTTGCGCATTGCGGGCCTGTGTCAGGACACGGCTCAGAGTTACACCTTTGGGTGTGGCCATGAACTGGATGAGGAAGGCCTCTACTGCAGCAGCTGCCTGGCTCAGCAGTGTGTCAACATCCAAGATGCTTTTCCAGTCAAAAGAACCAGCAAGTACTTTTCCCTGGATCTCACCCACGATGAAGTTCCAGAGTTTGTTGTATAAAGTACGCCTCTGTGCAGCATGCGGACCGCCTGCTGCTTGCTAGAGGCTGTGAAAGCCGTGGGTTCTTTCTTTACTTATTACTTGTGCCATATTTTCTTTACCCCAAACTTAGCTCTTTCTTTATAATATCTGCGATGGAAATAAAAGCCCCGGGACAGTTGCACTTTAAGTATTACACAGGAGTAAAAGAACTGCAGAGAATGTACAGCAAGACAAGTGCCCAGACGTTCCCTGATCCTTTGGAAGGAAGTGTGCTTTACTGGTTACCAAGCCTTCACAATATTGAACTGTGGTGCATTTCTTCATTGTTTTGTTTTTTAGTTCAGTTACATGTAACATCATGTTTTTTAATCACATGAAAGGCATTGTTAGGTGTATTTGTTTGCTTGTAAATTTTTTTTTTTTTACCACTCCCCCCTGAAATGCTGGTGTTTTGAGGGAGGAGAGAGAGAAGAGGCTCTCTTCTTTTAACAGAGGGACCTTTGCCAGTGCGTAACCATCGCCACCTCACTGGGGCTGTCCCAAAGTGAACACGGATGAAGCGGTCAAAAGCATGTGGTTCTAGCTCGCCAAAGATGTGGCCAGCACAGAAGTGCAGCCCAGGGTCAAGAAGATGTGAATTAAGCAATAACCAAAAGTGTGATGCCTTGTGACTCCTTCATGCCTGGTCCGTGCCATGTCCTCCTCCTGCTCTTCCAGAAAGCTCTAGTCTGGACTCTGTGGAGTCCCTCATCCAGCAACGGATCAGTTGTGTTCCTGTCATCATGAATTTCCAAACCAGTATCTCTTAAAACTATGGAAACGTCTTAGAATATATTCGTGCTTGGTGGTTTTTGTTTTGTTTTATTTTTTTAAATCAAGAACAAATTATGGTAATCCCGGTTTCTGCTTAACCAAAATACCCTGACTATACGTGACATATATAAATACATGAGACTGCGTGTTTATATGTGTTTAAAGCTTACCAACTAACTTTTCATCTCGGCTTCCATGACTGTCTTGTATACATCGTCTTTCTTGTTTAACACAGAGGATATGTCATTGAATGAATGATACCTACAGACAATCAACTGATAGATAATAGAGTTAAGAACAACTGTTTTCTCATGTCTTTTGCCGTAGTTCTCAACTCTGGTTGCATAATAGAATTATCTGGGGAGCCTTAAAAAAAATGGCAATTGTAAGGATCCGACCTTAGATGAATTAAATCAGTCTCTCGTGGTAAGACCCAGGGGGAATTGCCTTTTCTTTTAAAGTTCTCCAGATGGAGCTAGTATGTATTGGGGTTGTAAACCACCGACCCAGAGGATGTCTTTTCATTAATTTTGAAGAAAATGTTAGTGTTTGAGAATGGGCCATTTTTAAGAGAGTTACAGCCACTGCTGTCAGGATAGATAGGGAAGCCCAGTCAGGGCTGAGCTCACTAACCTTTAGACGTCCAGTAACAGCGTGGCTCGTGCTTCAGGAAAGTACTTTAGCACAATGTCTTTCTAGGAGATGTTTTTAATGATTTCATATTTTACAACATTTGTTTAACATATTTTGATATACCATTTTTTCTACCTACCAGGTTTTATTAAAAAATACTATATTATTTTCTAAAGAAGCAGTCATATTTTTATACAAAGTTAAGTTTTCAGGTAACAGAGAAGTAGATTTAGGGTCCAGCAGAACCTGCAGTGTTCCCCGTGGGTGGGAGTCAGTGTTATAAACACAGGGAGAACGTGAGCAGGCTCCCCGTGCTGCCATCGCATGTCCATGTCCCCACGTGGGTGTGACGGGACAGCGTGTATACACAAGCCTAGTCAGATTGGTTTAACTTGACACTTTAAAAGGAAAAAAGTTCTATAGAATTCTATAGTTGTGAAATGATTTTGCTTTTATCCAGTGTTTTAAAAAGAACCAAAGTTTCAGATCTCAGAATGTATAAAACTGTCTCAATCTTTGTGTAAAAGATGTAAGTATGAAAGGATCATCTAATGACTGTTTTACTGATAAGTCATTAAATAATCCGCCATGTCTTATAGATGCTTAGGAGACAAATCCTGATGAAGTTTGTCTGCAAAGAGCACAGGCCGTAATGTGGTGCATTTCCTTAGCTCTTAGTGTTTCTTGTTTAAACATCAAGGAAAAAAGAACAACGTATTTAATTAAGTACATAGTGCTTTATACTTTGTTTTCTCTCTACTTCAAACAGAATCAGGCCTTTAGGATTTTGCCAGCATTGTTGGTGGTTTTGCACACCCTCTTTCTAATTGGATTTATGAAAAGTCTCATGGATTTTCAAAACTGAAACATGCTAAGGACATTTTTGCTTTTTTTTGACCCACTGTTTGCAACAGAATTATATATATGTATATGAAAATCCATTTTGAATATCGACGTTTTTGTATTTCGAAATTGTTTTAAAAAATAAAAAAAGGAAAAGAAAAGTATAAAGCTGTTATTTATTTCTGCACTTGTTAATATCCATTGCTAGTCAGTATACCAATTTGGTATATGTTGCCTCTACACATCTACATTTGTATTTGCAACAATGAACTTTATAACTGCATAAACTGTACATAATCCTTTCTGTGAAAGGATCATCATATCAAGATGATACCAAAAGTGTGTTAAAAAATGCATTATTTTGTAATTATTCTTATAGGAATTTCATGGTAAGATTAGCAGTCAATAAAGTTACTTTTTATTTGTCTTTGAAGTGCCTTTTTTATTATTAGACTTCTCAGTAAAGCAAGAAGTGTTAGAGTGAATGTTTTCTCTGTGTTCTTCTTTCCTATGGTAGAGCACATTAAAGGACAAGCTGTTAGAGTTCTGAGCAAAACAGCCCTTGTGGTGATGATGCTAATAGCTGACGCTGAGCCCTGCCCTGTGCCAGACCTGCTCTACATGGGTTAGAAGTTCATGTGTTAACTCACATAAGTCTCACGTTCCCATAAGGCAGGAACTAGTCTTCTCAAGTTAGAGATGCAGGGACCAAAGCTCCCAGAGGCTAAGTCTGAGGGTGTGGCAGTCAGCCACCATTCAGTCCCAAAGTGTGGGGCGGAAAGGACTCTCTACTTCTTAAAACAGAATAATAGTTTTCGTTTTTTTTTTAATTAAAATAGCTATTTTAAATTTTGCACATTAAACAGTCATTATTGGAAAGTTGGTTCTAATTTCAGAAAAACAAGTGGTTGCATTTAAAAGTGTGCATTCACAGGACCGTCGGTGAGGGCGACAAGGCATGAAGCAGAGCCCAGAGCTCAGAGTCAATGTCAGGATCCTGAGAAGCCGGCTCCCCTCCTGAAAGAAAACTCAGTACCGTGTCTTTGCTCCAGCTGTTTTGGCTGTAAAGCAGGAATCATTCAAAGGACTGCTGGGGATTAAATAAGGTAATGGGTATAATATGCCCCTGACGACTAGGGTGGGAGAGGGGAGGGTTTTCAAATCTTCTAACATTGAACTTTTATAGGATTGAGTTCTTTGGGCATTTGGAAGCATACAATACAAAACAAAAGCTTTCTAGTGGGGGTGTTATTCATGAATTTTGCAGAGTATCTGGTAAATTGTGAGTTGGAGGCAAGGGGAGAAAATATCTGGTCCCATACTCTGTGTCTCTGATATTACATCACAACCCTTCAAGGTGTCATCACCCACCTTTTGCAGCTGAGAAAACAGTTCAATTTGCCTAAGATCCTGTAGCTAGTAAGTGACAGAGGGGAGTTTTCAACCTAAATTCGTCTCCAAAAGCTGCTTTTTTTCTACTACATACACCATGTTACCCACTGTTTTTAGAGAAAGCTCAGAATCTAATAGGAAAGACAGACTTGCAACTTTGATAGCATAATAAATGGAACTTTTTGTTTTCACACTTTTTTTGGCGCACCTGCTATCTGCTAGACACGCACAAGGATTCATCAGATGTTGCTTTGGCACAGGCAGTGAAGACCTGGGAGGTGGGGATGGGAGGTGGAAAGATCAGAGAAGGTTTTATTCCAAAGAGCCTTAAATGGGGACTTGTAGCAGAAGAGGGTGAGGTACATGCTGTCCAGGCAGGGGCTGAAAACCAGAGATGACAATGCTTATTCAGGGCCCTGCAAGGGACCCTTTGGCTTGAGTAATGACTCCCCAGCCTACTTGTGAGAGACTTTGGGGGCCCAGATGAAGACACTGAGAGTCTGGACAGCAAGGAGCCACTGAAGGGGATTATACGAGCAAAGAGCTGTGTTTGATGTTTGAGAGAAATAATGGAAACAGTGCAGATAGAGGTGGGCAGGGAGCAGCAAGACTAGACAGACGATGAGGATTTGAACTAAAGATGTGGCAGCAGAGAGAAAAAGGGAAAGATTCAAAAGCTATATGGGAAGCAGAGTGATGGGATTGTCACACACACACACACACACACACACTCTTACACCCACGGTCATCCCCTCCAAAGCTAAAAACTGGAGAAGTAGGCAGTTTTGCCATACTTAGCAGTGTCCCTGGGAGGAATGAAGGGTTAATTATGGCTTTATATTATGAATTAAAATCTCTGCATGAATACCTTGAAAATTGGCACAGTGGCCTCAACCACTCTAGTCTGTAGCAGTGGTTCTCAGCCCTGGCTGCACGTTAGAATGACCTGGAGAAAAATGCCTGGGGCCCAGCCTAGAGATTCTGATTTATCTGGACTTGGTTGGGCATGGTGCTGCTAAAAGTCCTGCCAGTGATGTTCCTATGCATCAGGATTGCAACCCAGTGGTCTATAGGTGAGCCCAAGCAATTTAGACCAATCAGTTATCTCCTCTTGAACTGGCATAATCCACATTTGGGATGGCTTGAGTCCCAAGAGTGTCCAGGTATATTGCATTTTGTGAGAGTGACATTGTTTCCTTTTTGCCAACCTGGCTGTCAAGAGGGTGAACCAATGTTCAAGCGAGGCACAGAACTCAGACTCAGAAAGTCTGAACACACCCATATTCTAGAGACTTGGGTGTTATATACTTATGACTGTTCGGCTCAATATGAGGTGGGAGTTATGTGAGTGCCAGTAAAATATTTTGAAATCTCCTATCATTGTTTTATTTGCCTTGTCATTTCTCTGATGCTTTATACAAGTTGATCCCACACAGAGGTGTAATGAAAATAGTAAACTAAATTCCACCCAACCCTTTAACTCTTAAGGTATGTATTTTGAGTTAATGGAGGAGCCTTAACTCTGAAAAGTCCTGCTAAGATGCTGTGAGCCATTGTAGGTGATAGAGTTATATATTCTCAAGAGATTAACAAGTCTATAAACATGGCACCGCTATAATTAACCAACTCATTACTTAGGGTGGGTGTTTATCCATCTGGTATCAACTGTAGTCAGTTAAGGTCTCCTTAGTTTATCAGTGTCATTATGGCAAGAGATGGATTTCAGACAGTTCCCAGCTTAGGAAGGAATTATGTTCCAAGTTTGCTTCTAAATTGGTTGTTTGATATTTAGAATACTTAACACCAACTTCCCTAACTAGCCCTCAAATGTCTGTTTATCCCAGAGATATTCTTAGAGATTTTTTTTCTGTGCATTAGTAACCATCTGTCAGAGAAGAGGCCTAGCATACACATAAGGTAGGTAGAGTGACCCCCAAAACCAGGTAGAGATGATAGTACCCCCAACAGAGCAGTAGTTCAGTCTTCAGATCTTACTTCTCAGAGTGCCCAACTATATGTAAAAGTAGAATCAAGCTTCAGAGCAGCCAGGCCAAAATGAAGTGTCTCTAAGCCAGTTTCTATCTTGGGGTTCTGTGCGAGGTGCTGCTAGTGTTTTCTCATCCACACCCGGGCCCCAGTCCAGAGCTGCTCAGCCCTGCTCTGCCATTATGGAAGAGTCAGCTGGGACAAAGCCAACCCCTAAGATCAGGCCGCCTTCTTCTGACCCACAGAGGTCAGGGAAGACGATCAATATAGGAGCTTCTCAGCAAAGCAGAAGCCCCAGGGTCCTCTTAGACTCTATCCCTGAATTGCTACAGGATATAAATAGGATGCTATAAGAGAGAAGGTAAGGAGCCTATTTGGGGGCCTTTAAATGCAACATCAATATAAATGTGGAAGACCATAAAATCCACTGGAGCAATTAAAAGGAGGCCTAAGTAAGTTAATATACCATGTTCCTAAAAGGAAACACTCGATGTAAATGTCAAATTTTCCCATCAATTCCAATCAAAATCCCAAATGTAATAGTCTAACCATGAAGGAGTAATTAGAACCAGTTTTACC
Organism: Camelus ferus; assembly: GCF_009834535.1. Taxonomy (NCBI): domain Eukaryota; kingdom Metazoa; phylum Chordata; class Mammalia; order Artiodactyla; family Camelidae; genus Camelus; species Camelus ferus. The sequence continues at coordinate 52,764,930 of NC_045701.1, forward strand.
CTCTCACCTTAAACAGCTAAAAACAAAACAAAGCAAACAACTCATTAAAATGGTTTTTAGACATTCAGCAACAGGTAGTGCAGTGGAGTAAGCCCCAAAAGGAGAAAAACAAGATGGGCCTTATCTGGCCTGGAGAGCATTTCTAGGCCACAGTGAAGGAGGGGTGATCTCCCTGAATTGAGAAGGCAGAGTGGAGGATTGGGGGAGGCCAAGATAACTAGAGTCCAGGGGACAGAGTACCAGAGAAGAGAGAGATGCAAAGAGCAGGAGGAAGACAGAGGGAGAGATGGAGGGAACACACTCTGGAGATCTGCGGAAGGGTCCCCTCAAGTCTTCAGCTGAGTGCTGATTAGCACATATAAGTGAGGAAAGCACCTGAGTTTGGGGAGAGAACCACAAGAAAGGGGCAAAACCACCCCTGGAACTTATAAAGGGCTGGAAATAGTTTGTGTTCCTACCAGCTAGAGTGAAAAAAACTTTGTAGTACATGGAACATCTCATAAGCTACTCAGAAGGGTATTCTCCAAGATGAAAGGTTGTTCTGGTCCTGCCTAGTGTAAAAAGCAAGCCTTTTTAAATTTTGAAAGAAAAGTGCTGTCAACTTAGAATTGTATACCCAGCAAAAGTCTCTTTCAAAAACAAAGATGAAATAAAACCTTTTTCAGACCTACAGAAGCTGAAAGAATTCAACACCAGCAGATCTGCACAAGAAATGTCAATAGAAGTTTTTCAGGCAAAAAGAAAATATCAGATGAAAAACTTTATCCACACAAAGAATTAAGAACCCCAGAAATGGTAAATATGTGGGTAAATATAAAATACAATTTTTTTCATATTTTAGATCTCTTTAAAAAATAATTGACCATCTAAAGCAAAGGTAAAGACAGTATATTATGGAGTTTGTAACATATATAAAAAATAAAGTGAATGACCACAACAGCAAAAAGACCAGGAAAGAAAGATAAAAGTATACTGTTAGAAGTTTCTTATACTATATTTGAAGTGTTGAATATTACTTGAAGGTGGATTATGATAGCCTAGAGGCATAGCCTATGAACTCTAAAGCCACCACTAAAAATAAAAGCATAAGAGAGAAAATAGAATAATAAAAATTACTAAACCCAAAAGAAGGCAAAGAGGGAAAAGGAACAAAGAACAAATAGGACAACTAAAAAACAAATAGAAAGTTAGTACATTTAAACCCTACCATATCAATAATCAATTAAATGTAAAGTTCACCCAAAGACAATTATAAAGACTAGCCAAGATTGTTTTTTTTAATTCAGACCTAGTGAGAACATACTTACTTTTCCAGCTGCAAAACACACTACAGAGTTCTTGATTTGATAATACTGATGCAAAGATTGGCAGATTTTTTCTACAATAGTGAATATTTTAGGGATTGTGGGCCTTATGGTCTCTGTTGCAACTACTCAACTTTGCCATTGTAGTATGAAAGCAGCCATAGACAATATGTAAACAAATGCACTTGGCTGTATTCCAATAAAACTTTATTTACAAAACAGGCAGCAGGTTGAATTTAGCCCACAGGCTATGGTTTGCCAATTCCTGATTTAGAATAGTGTAATAGGCCAGAAGTGGACCAATATATAAAAAGGAACTTAGTATATGAAATAGGTGGCATTTCAAATCACAGGGGAAGGATGGGATTATTCAGAGGTTAGTGCCAGAAAAACTAGCTGTTTCTTTTGAAACATAAAATTAGGTATCAACTTTGTATAACTCATAAAAATAGATTAATTAAAGAGATAAACATTTAAAAATTAAACTGTAAAAATAGGGGACAGGAGAGAAAAATATATTTTCCAACTTGGGGTAGGAGAAGCTTTCCCCAAATAAACACAGTACTCACAAGTCACCAAAAACAAAGTCGATAAATTTGAGTACAAAAAAATTCTTTTAACTTTCTTATATACTACCTAAAAATGAATGTCACCTAAAGATGGGAGAGATGTGGGGAGAAAATATGTGCAACTTTTAAAACAAACAAATAATTGGCATCTATTATATATAAGAGCTTGTATAAATCAATAAAAGAAATATAACCAACACAGTAGAAATATGGGAGAAAATATTATTGAGCAATTCACAGAAGAAAAATTTTAAAACAGCTAATAAGTACATGAAAAACTGTTCAACTTTACCAATAACAGAGTAACCAAACATTAATATACTGTTAAGATTTTTTTTTTGCCTGTTGGCAAATTGGCCAACCAAATTGGCAAAAGTTAAAACAATTGCTAATATCCAGTGTTTGTAAAAGTGTGAAGAAATAGATTCTTTCATAATTTTTATAGGAGTATAAATTAGTACAGCACTATAGGACAATTCTGAATGAAGTTAACTTACAGCTCATTTATTTCTAGAGAAATAAAAATATATTTAAAAAAGACTTAACAGTGTTGGTTTGAGAAGAGAAGTATGTAATATTATCTAAATGTCAAAAAAAAATACTGGCGCAATCTTGTGGTATAGTATTTAGCAGTTAAAAATAACAAGCAGTTTAGGTGTATAGACATTAAAAGATCTTCAGCATATGTTAAATATGAAAACAAAGGCACAATGGAGTATTAGTGTAGCATGAAAGATAAGATATGTAATTACCTTGTATGTACAGGGTTTTTTTGTTTTTAATTTTTTTATTGAAGTTTATTTGATTTACAATGTTATATTAGTTTCTGGTGAACAGCATAGTGATTCAGTTATATATATGTGTGTGTGTATATATATATATATATATTCTTTTTCATTATCAGTTATTACAAGCTATTGAGTATTGTTCCCTGTGCTATACATTAGGACCTTGTTGTTTATCTGCTCTGTATATAGTAGTTTGTATTTGCTAATCCCAAATTCCCAGTTTATCCCTCCCCCACTTTTCCTTTTTGGTAACCATAAGTTTGGTTTCTATGTCTGTGAGTCTGTGTCTGTTTTGTAAATAAGTTCATTTGTGTCATTTTTTAAGATTCCACATATATGATATCACATGGTATTTGTCTTTCTCTGACTTACTTCACTTAGTGTGATAGAGGCTTTGTAGTACATTCAACTGTCAAATTATGTAGATGTATTACTTTTTAAAAAATGTAAAACTTTTTTTTAAGCAGATAAAACTAATTTCAGTCACTAGCATAGCACCCTGGGTTCCCAGAGACCGTAAAGAGAACAGGCCCAGAAAACGGACGCCAGCGGGTTGGGGATCAATCTTTGTTTGCAGGAGTGGGCTGTTCAGTTTGTCTCCAATGAACAGAGTCCATGGGCACCAAGCCCAGGAGGCAGGATGGGAGGAGGGGGCTGTTCTCTGGACGTGGGCTCTGCCTGACAACGCATGCAGGCTATTCTGGGAAGTGTTGGGATATTAATGAAAAGGGCTTGGGGGAGTCACACGGGAATTGTTTGTAGTGAAGTAGCCAGAAGGCAGCTGGATCTCCCTTCCTCCCTGCATGCTGGGAAGCGTGTAGTGGATGCCCAGTGAAAGCGATCTGGCTCCCATTTCCTTGGTGAGGACAGCCAGCAGATGGGTGTCTGGTAACCCAAAGCCTTTACTAAACCGGCCCAAGTCAATTACTCCACCTGGCAGGGGGCTGGGGCTGACTCAGGTTTCAGCCACAGGCCCCTGGGGGCTAATGTCCCAAAGTGGGGCGGCAGATTGGACCGGTGTTGAGGGAGGGGGTGGAGACACAGAGGATGTCAGGATGGGAAGAGAGCTACCTCGGAGACTGCTGATCAGTCTGTCCCCCAGTTCAAGGGCTCACACAGCTGAGTGTTTCTCAGAAAGACTCAAAGAAGCTTTTTTAAAAGATAGATTTATTTCCAGGCCTCTCACCACACCTACTGATTAGAACCTCCAGGAGTAAGGCCAGGATTCTGATGCCCTCATCCATTCCTCCAACCACTCCCAGAAGCCCCTGTGCCAGCCCATTCCAGACCACTCCAGCCTGTAACTCCAAGGCAGTCTTCTCTCTATTTGAGCTGTTTCTCTTCCTTCTTTACCAGCAGTTCAGATGCAAAAGAAACTCTTCTGAAACCTGAAGGGGGTAAATCTGCTTTTTTGCATGGGTTTGACAGCATCTGTCAGTTGTGAATTTATGCTACAGGAGAAGCAGGCCTTTCCTGGGAGGCGCAGGAGCACAGCTCTCCTTTAGACTCTTGCAATTTTTATTCCCATCATTCATCCTCAGTGAGAGCCTCTGAAAGGCAACTGAGAGGTTCAAAGACAAGTCTTTCTTTCACCTTTGACAGCCTCGAAGGTCTGAGAAGTACGGGCAGGAGGCCTCCAGAGGCTAGGATTTTGCTCAGCCCCATGAAGGAGCACCAAAAATGACAATACCTGAATGGGCTGACTTCAGTTATGGAAGATGCAGGTTCTGCTTTCGGAGCCCATGTCTCCTCATCCAGATCACGCAGCCCTGGGGTGGTATGAGGAAATGCTGAGAGCAGAGAACCAAAAGGGGACAGGGAACAGTGGCCGGATTTATTTTCTCTATCTGAGCCGCTAGATGCTGTGTTCAGGCTCTTTGTGGTTTTCCCATTGGGTTCTAGTGTTTGTGGTCACAAAGACCTCCCCATCAAGGCCATCCTCATCCAAAATCTGAAACAGATTTTCTACGATGAATATAAATGGTAAATTTAGAAATTGATGGTCAGCTGAAACTTAGCTTTAAAAAGTGCACCAGGTTATAAACTTCCTGAGGGCAGAAACCACGTTTCTTGCTTACAAGTGCCTCTTGAGGAGCTGGCATCACCTGGCACAGAAAAGGTGCTCCGTCACTGTTGAGTTAAGCGATGAGTGAAAGTTGTGCAGCCATGGGCCAACGTACCAGGTGAGCTTGCTGGAAACCACGTGGAAGTCCTCTCCACCTGGGATGCTCTTCCTCTGGTCTTTCTCTTCATTCCAACCTCAGCTTCGTGACCCCTTCTCAGAAATGGTCCCTGAACACCCCATCTGAAATCGGCCTCTCCATCACGTCTCTACCATGTGACCCTATTTAGTTCTCTAATAGCCCGTCATGATCTCCAACTCTCTGATTCCCTAATTCATTTATTATTATTATTATTTGATTACCTGCCTCCTACTCTGTAATGTCAGCCCTGCTTAATAACCTCTACCCTCATCACCTGGAACAGGTTGGCCCACAGGCACTTGATGAATTCGAGTTGATTGAACCAAGTAGTATTAGATTATGAGAACAAGAGAGACACTTTCCTCAACTGTAGAACACACATTTTGTTGACTCTGGAACTGGGCTGCATCTTAACAGTGGATGTGCATATTTGATGTTGTGTTTCACTCCCATTCCTCCCTGAAAAGTTGTTAAAGCATCAGGGTGCTCATGCTGTAAACCGTGTCTGTCTTAGCACCAATGAAGGGCAACAAACATTCTAAGCAGAGGGCGTAGCTGCTTCCAAATCCAGGATGCTTTTTTCCTGAGCAACGAGGAGGAGGGAGGCACATCAAAGGGGATAAAATAAGGAAACCAGTGCCCAGAAATAGAGGAATGAGGAGCACAAAGGGCATCAGGAAAGGGCAGGGCTGGCTGGCAGGGGTCTTCTTTGATCCCTGGGCAGCAAGAATCTTCCTTCTTTTCCAGCCCCCTTCATTCCACCTTGGGTGTTTATTAATGTGGCCAGGAGTAAATGTGTCACCTCAGGTGTGCCAGAGACCATGCATCTGATGGCTGACAGCCCTGGGGTGGCAGGGCACATGGGACCCCTCTGCTTGGGGACTGCCTTGGGTTGGAACAACAGCTTAAAGCATTCTCTCCAAGTGTGTTTCTGCATCACCTGTGTCAGAGCCAACCAAAGAGCTTGCATAAAATACAGATTCTTGGGCACAACCCCTCCACCCTAGAATCAGCCTCCATGAGCAAAGGCCCAGAATCTGCTTTTTAATAAGCTCCCCCCTGCCCTGCTCCCTCCCTCAAAACACAAGATTCTTAGGTGAGTAGTTCTCAAACTTAACAAATGGAAACGAGGGAATGAGATGATTCACTAGGAGACCTATCTCAGCTCCAGGCAGCTTCCTTTCCCACTGCTGGATGCCTTCGACTGAGTCTGGGTGAGCTCCCGGGCAGGCAGGGCGGGGCAGGGCCTCGGGGGGGGGGGGGGGGGGGAACAGAATGGAGTGCCACTCTGCGGGGTGGCTGCTGGTTCCTGGCTGCAGCCTGACCCCTGGTGGTCAGAAGTGAGTGGTTGGTAGGAAGGACCCAGAGCGTTTGGCTGTTTGCAATGCAGGGAAAAGTTAGAATGAACTCTGCCTACGTGAGCAGAGGTTTTATTGCCAAGACTGGGACGATTTGAGGAGGGGGTGGTTTGCAGGTCATGGTTTTTCCAAAGTCCTTGTATTGCCTCCATCACTGACTCATTTTGTCAGTGTCCCTCCCCAAACACCTCTAGGTGGCATTTTAACTGCATTTCTGCATCTCATCCGAGACAGACAGACAAGGAAAAAAAGTTGGGTGTTTTCAGAATACAGGTTTTTTTTTTTTTTTAAGGCTGGGGGTGTGGCCAAGCTTAACAAGCTGGCATCCAGACCCAGGTGTGCCTGTGGCTTTCATCACTCGTGCCGCTGCCTTTTCCTCAGTAGCCCAGATCCCACTCTACTCTGAGGTTGGAGCCAGCCGGCTGCGCCGCTGAAACAGCCCTTCCTCTGTCCCTCAGGGTCAAGGTGTGACTCACTCAGCCTCCAGACACTGAACCTGTCAACTTGCTGAAGCTCAGTCCCTCCCAGGAAGCAAGTGGTCATAAAAACAGGTAATTTAAAGAAGTCTCTCCAGTAATATATCACCGTCTCCTTTTCCTTTTTAGTTCTTGGGCATTTATAACCAACAGAAATAGAGCACCTGGCTTTAATAATGAGTCATAACGTGCTTTCGCAGTTCCAGAACGAAACTATAGAGCCCAAATCAGGGAGTTATGATTCTTTCATCTAGTGACTGCAAAGAAAGAGGAGTTGATGTAAGGAGGGTAGCAAATGCAGAGAAAGGAAAGCTCGACCCAGAGTAAGTGGAAGGGACGTGCAGCTTGAGACCTGTGTGAGGAAGGCATTGAGCTGGATGCTGGGAAGACAAAGAAAAGTAAAACATCTGGCTCCTACCCTTAAGGTATTTTCAGCCATGAGGGAGGCAGTGGAAAGACATATGAGCCAAAAATGATCAAATTATTTCAGCTATGAATTTATCTGGAATGTTTAGCTCTTTGATTTGCTACATGGTTATCATCATCGTCACTCTCACTCACCGAGCTCATAGAATTTTATTTAATTCGCACAATAATCCTACAACGATCCATTATTATCCCCATTTTGTAAATGAGGAAAGTGAGTCCTTAGATCAAATAGTGTGCCCAAGGTCAAATAGCTGGGAGGCGAGGGAACTGGCATCCGCCTGACTCCAGAGCCTGCTGTCACCCTCCAGGCGACAGTGTCCTCCAGAGCCTCCTCCTCTAATCTTGTTTCTGCTGCTCTCCTGCTGGAGTCAACTTCTCACCCTCTCACTTATCTCTCCCCACTCACCCATCCTAAGATCCTTTCCTTCCGTTTCTGAAGACAACTGCGCAGCCGTCAAAGTTCATTCATCACTCCACCCCTGCTCCTCTGGCTCTTAGGACTCGGTGCACCCACCTCCTTTCTCCTGGACCCTCACTTCATCACCTCTGCTCGTTCCCTCCCCTCAGCCTATGAACATGCCAAAGGCTCTGCTTTGCTAAATGAGCCCACAAACAAAGGAAACAGACCACAACCAAAGCCTCCTATATCATCCCCCTATTAGAACAGCTCAAATAGAAAATAGTGACAATACCAAATGCTGGTGAGAATATGGAAAAGCTGGATCTCTTGTAAATTGCTGTTGGGAATGAAAAATGGTACAGTCTTCTGGAAAATAGTTTGGTAGTTTCTTAGAAAGCTAAACATACATTTACCATGTGATACAGCAAATGCACTCCTAGCCATATACGTCAGAGAAATGTAAACCTATGTCACAAAAACATCTACACAATGTTCCTAGCAGCTTTATTGCTAAAAGCCCCATACTAGAAACAAACCAGAAGTCTTTGGGTGGGGCATGAGGGGAACAGCTAAACTAACTGTGGTATATCCATATCATGGAGTACTACTCAGTAATAAAAAGAAACAAACTCTTGATACTTACAACAATGTTTTGGATTTCAGTGGCATTATGTTGAGTGGAAAAAAAAAAAGCCAATAGTGAAATGTTACTGACTATATGGTACCATTTATAGAATATTTTCAAAGTGATAAAAATCATAGGGATGATGAACAGATGCATGGTCGCCAGGGGTTAGGGCAATTTGAGGAAGTTCTTTGTGGTGATGGAACAGTTCTGTATTTGTGGTGGTGGTGGTTACACAAATCTATGTAAATAATTGTGTAGAATTATTCATATACACACAAATAAGTGCATGTAAAAACTGCTGAAATTTGAATAAGCTCTGTAAATTGTAGCAATGTCAATTTCCTAGTTTTGAAAATGTATACTACAGTAATCTAAGATGTTATTATTGGGGGAAGCTAGGTGATGGATACATGGGACCTCTGTACTGTTTTTGCAACTTTCAGTGAATCTATAAAATTAAATGTATTTTAAAAGTACGTGTACTTAACGGGAAAGGGTATAGCTCAGTAGTAGAGTGCATTCTTAGCACAGACAAGGTCCTGGGTTCAGTCCTCAGTACTTCTACTAAAGATAGATAAGTTAAAAAGTAAACCAATTACCCCCCCCCAATATTTTTTAAAGAACATGTACTTAACCAAACAAAACCCAAAAGGTTCCTTTACCCTCTATCCATTTCAGCCCTGCCGAGTCCCTAGCCCACCACCTCATCTCCCTCCTCCCCTTCTCATCCAGTGCCCTCCAGAAGGTAACCTGCCCTCACTGTCTCCACTTCCTCAGCTTCCATTCACTTGCCAGTCTCCTGCCATCTTTCTTCTGCAACCTTCTCATTGCCAAATACCGTGGAGAGTTTGCAGTGTTTATCTTGTAGGCCTTTCTGCCGCCTTTGAAACCATTGAATCCTTCCTCCCTGGGGGTCCCTAATCATTTGGAGTCCAGGGCAGTGCACTTGTCTGCTTTTACTTAGGCCTGACTGTTATTTCTTCTCTGTCTCCTTTGTGGATTTCTCTTTCTAATAGCTTTTCTTCTGCTACTTATCCCTTAAACACTGATGTTAAGGGATCAACAATGAACCCCTCCTTGACCCACTGTTTTTCTTCCTCTCACTCTATTCCAGAACAGCCTCACCCACTCTCCTGGTTTTCGCTGCACTTACCTGTAGCTGTCTCCCAAATCAGTATCACTAGCCTAGGCCCTCCTTCAAGCTTGGACTAGGTCTACCCACCTGCCTGTGGTCATCTTACCTGGATGTCCTCTGAGCTACTTCAGACTTGTCATGCACAAAACCAGTTTGATCACCTTCCTTCTAAATTAACTCTTCCTCCTATAAGCTGGAAGCTTAGAAGTTATCCGTGATCCCACATATTCAGAGGATTGATGGGGTCCTCTTGAGAGGGCCGAAATGCTCATCTCTATACCTTAGACCACTGTCCTGGTTCCGGTCACCATCATCTCTTGCTGAATTACTGCTATAGCATACTAACTATATATAGGAATATCCTTCCTAAGTCTTTCCTCCACCTTAGAGGTAGAGCAATCTATTTAAAATATGAACTGTCATCATCAAACTCTCTAGTGGTTCATTCCATCACTTTGAGTCAGAACCCCACCCTTTTGATATGGCACACAAGGCCCCAATATCTAGCAATTGCCTATTTCAGGGGCTGTTTATCAATGCACTTCACTCTCTAGCACAACAGACCTGCCTGTGATGGTTGCTTGCATTTTGCTGTTCCTCACTCCCTTCCACCCTGCAGTGCTGTCTGAGGGGAACACCTTTCCTCATCCCAGCCGCAGCCCCTCCTCCCACCTAGGCTTAGCTATCTCCTGCACAGTCTTTGAGAATCATCTCTAATCTACCTTCTCCGTCCCCTCATGTTTATATTGCAATTGTTTGTCTCTGTGTCTGTAGCATGGTTCCTCAAAATTTAATAGGAAAGAGAATGATACCAGAGTTAAGTGCAGGCCTTATAATTACTTTAAGCAATCAAAATATTCTTTTGCTTGCAGAGTGTGATTTATAAGCTACTGAGGAGATATTACAAGGCTTAGGTTCGATAACATGCCTTTCATAAGCTGTTAGAGGAGGAAGGACGGGGAAAGATGATTACCCCCTGACCAGAGGGCTTCATGGAGCCGCCACCCAGAGGGATATAGGACCACGCAGCCCAGGCCAGTTGCACCCAAGGTGAGATGGAGATTAAAATCCACTCCCATAACCCTATACCAGCATAACCACAATAAATAATGTCTGAAGTGGAGGACAGGCAGCAACAGAGAGCATGGGAGAAAATGTAAAAAACATGCTCCTGTCATTATGAGAAACAAGATAAGAAACACATTCATATCTTCATGGGAGTAGAAGAGGAATTCAGGAATTTTAAAGTCTAGTTAAGGTTCAAATATACCCTCGATCAAGAGCGGAGACCCCAAATGTAGCTCATTTTGGGGTTATGAGCTCCACAAGAATATGGACAAAGAGGGAGCTAATAAGACCAAATGCAAACACCAGGGAGGCTAGTCCTCCATCTTCCGAGGACTAGGTTTTCCTGGGTCTCCCACTGCCATCTCCCCTTCTGCCATCATCTCTTGTACCTTAGCAGAATCTCCTTTCCTGCTTTTTGGTTTGCCCTTACCATTTCAGAGTGAGGGAGGCAACTTTCTAAAATGAATGTGTTTTATCTGATTTGAAACATGCCTAGTCTCAGATGTCCACTGCTTTCCTGGCTCTTCTCTTCTGGAAGAAGAGTTGTGTGCCATCTTGTGGTGGAGGGCTGCCACAACAATAATTATGCACCCAGAGCATCCTGCCCAGGCCAGCACCAGGGTTACCAGATTTACGGCCCTGGAAAGGTTCCTGGGTCAGAGGCAGTAGCTGTCAGAGAGTACACCAATGGAGAGACGCTGGGAACGGAACTGGCAGTTAATAGCACCAGAGTGGGGTCCAGTGGGATTTTTCCTGATCTCAATCAGTATGATTTTATTTCTAGGTACCATTTTCCCTAGTTAAATGAGTGAATTCCGATTCTTGGTGTTTTTTTGTTTTTTGTTTTTTTTTTTTAATGCTCTTGCACAGCAGCAAGAACACCAGACTGAGAGCTAAGGCACCTGGTGTCTAATTACCCTGCTGCCACGGACTTGCCAGCCAACAGAACAGTGGAAAGGAAATTGAACTGGGGCCAGGAGCTTCCCACTCAGGCTCTACCACAATCTAGTGTCTTACCTTAGGGAAACTGTCCTGCTGAGCACCTGCCCCCAAGTGCTGCCCAAGGTGCTTTTCCTGTTTCTTCCTCATGGCCATCCTATGGGATGGTGGGTCTACAGGTGAGGAAACTGAGGCTCAGCAAGAGGGAGTCAAAGTCACAGGCCCAATGAGTGATGAATTAGTGTGACTCCAAAGCATGTGGTCTTTATTTTTTTTAATTTATTTACTTTTTATAATTTGTGTCATGTGAATGGGGGTGGAGGGGCACACATAGGCTGGATGGCTTGAACTTACGTGCTTTGATGACTGGGGAAGCCTAATTTGTACCTGAGTGCTCAACAAAGCTGCAGATGCTGGACTGTTGTTTTTAATCCCCCATGTGTTCTCATTTCTCCCTATCTGACTTTGTTTACAAAGGCATTTTAAGAGATTGAACCACAAATTGTTGCCGAGTCCAAACTCATTCTGCTCACCACACAACAGGCCAATAAATCGGGAGACGAGGTGTTGGGGCAAGGAATAGCGACTTTATTCAGAAAGCCGGCAGACCAAGGGGATGGCAGACTAATGTATTGGAGAACCATCCTACTCTAGTCAGAATACAGGCTCCTTTTATACAAAAAATCAAGGTAGGGGGTGTGGTTGGTTGTTGCAGACTTCTTGCTGCAGGCATTCTATGTTCTTGCAGCCATCCCTGTGGGCCAGGTCATGGTGTCCCGGTAAACTTACAACAAAACAAAGGTTATTCTTTATTACAGCTTCAAAAATCACATCCTTCGATTTCTAAATATGAAAGATACAACATATCTGAGAGAGAACACTGTCTGCAAGATTAATAGGAAAATGAAGTCTTTTACAGAGAGGACACGATGCTCTCCCGGCCTGATGTACTTACTGCTTCTCTAAGGGCTGTCGCTACAGGGTCTCACCCAATACAATTCCTTGTGGTTGTGAGAGGCTTGTTGTTAGAGTCTCTATTTGACCCCTGAGGGAGCTCGGGTTCAGAGAGGTGAAGAAATGAGTTCGAGATCATTCAACTATGACTGGAACACAGGCTTTGAAAAAAAACAACTTTATTGAAGTATAATTGACCTACAATAGACTGCATATATTTAAAGTAAAATTTAGTATGTTTTGATGTGTATGAAATGGTGAGACCATCACCACAATCAAGATAATGAACGTATTCATTATCTCCATTAATTCCCTCAGGCTTCTTTGGAATCCCTCCCGCTTCCCCAACCCCACACTGCCTTCCCCAGACAACGTGCCTTCTGTCACTCTAGTTTTCATTTTATACAGATTTTTATATAAATGGAAACATACAATATGCATTCATTTTTGTCTCACTTTGTTCTTGCCATGTATTTATCTTGAGATTCATTCATGTTGTTGTATGTGTCAGTAGTTCATTCTTTTTTTATTGTTGAGGAATAGTCCCTTATATGGATATACTACAATTTAACCATTCCCTTGGTGATGGAAATTTGGATATTTCTATTTTGGGGCTATTATGAATAACACTGCTGTGAAACTGATGTGCCAGTCCTTGTAGTGGATGTAGGCTTTCATTGCTTTTAGGTAAAGATCTAGAAGTGGAATATCTGGGTTCTATGATAGGTATATGTCTAACTTTAAGTAGCTAAACTTGCTGCCGAGTCCAAACTTGTTCTGCTCACCGCATGACAGGCCAATAAATCGGGGGATAAGGCGTTGGGGCAAGGAATAGTGACTTTATTCGGAAAGCCGGCAGATGAGAGGATGGCAGGCAAACGTCTTGGAGAACCATTCTGCTCTAGTCAGAATACAGGCTACTTTTATACAAAAAATAAGGGAGGGGGTGTGGTTGATTGTTGTAATCCTCTTGCTGCAGGCATTCTTTGTTCTTGCAGCCATCCCCGTGGGCCAGGTCATGGTGTCCCTGTAAACCTCCAACAAAACAAAGGTTATTCTCTACTATAATTCCCCACTGTCAATGTCCATTCCACAGTCTTGTGGGAAAAGGGGCGACGACCCCTCCGGCTACTTCCTGCTGAAAAGGGGCAATGAGGGGATGATTATGGAATGGAATTGATCAGCCTTGGTCAGGGAACATTCCTGGGCATCTTTAGTCAGTAGTATAATCTCTTTTTTTCTCTTTCTCTTTACTTGTAACTATTTGATTTCGATAAAACTCCTTGGTACTTTGTTGGACTTGGAGTTTTGGTTCTAGTTCTCCATACATATCTATTAATGTTAATTTTTCCCACTGTACCATAATTACACTAGATCCTTGTGCTATTTAGTTCATCAGAAGACTTAGAATGGCGTCATGATGCCTCCAGGCGACCAGTTTTATAGAGGCTAGCGGTTGTCACTCTTTCCATCTCCATCTCTTTATCATATAAGCACCCAAGGTGTGGCCTTCTTGGTAATTCAGGCTATTTTGTAAGGTTAAAGTCCTGTGACCTTCTCCCTGGAGATCGACTCAGAGACCAAGCATGAGTATAGCTTTTGATTACTGGAATAAAGTAGAAACAGTAAGATCAATAGCTTTAGTTTTAACAATGGACCTGGAGCTGTGAGTAGCAACCAGTCAGTCAGGCCAGTTGACCTTTTTAAGGGCTATCATAAGAATAAGCAATCTGTTAGCATAAGTGCAGCCATTTTATTAATCCTCCTTCAAAATCCCCACTGTCAGTTTCTCTTATTCTGTTTCTATGGAAATAGGGAGATGGGTGTCGTGTTCCTGCTGAATGAGGGTGTTGTTTCGGGGCTCTTGAAATGGAATGAGTGAACCTGATCTTGCCATGTGGCTGGGTGTTCAGAAGAGCCTTAGCTGCTCATTTCCCACACATTACACAATGGAAAACAGCCTAAATATTAGATATATACCAACTCCTGTTAACAGAAGTGATAACAGAAACTGTAGAATTTCATTCCCATAAGAATGGATTTGAGACCTTGGGGTACCCATGAAAATAGACCAGAAAACCAGGTATTAACTTGGGTTGGAACTTTTCGCACATATGCTTCTGAATCCCCTACATTATATATTTGTTGTTTAATGTCCTCCAGGGCAGTTATGATGTTCCTGGATGCATCTGGAAGAGAAGTACAGCAGGCAGTATGAATCCAGAAACTCATTAACTACAAGAGGAGAACTTAAACCTATAAGGTTGTAGCTACAAGTTGCCAGCAGACACTGCTTTGAGAATGGCTGGTGGCATTCTAATTTTGACACCGCTCAGAACACTCAAGTTCTCAGCTACACAGAAACTCGTCTGAAGTCACATCTACATTGGTTACCTAATTTTACCTTGGATGTCTGAACTACAGTTATTCCATCTTGATTTTCAAATGCATTTTTCTCCTTAATGGCCAAAGTAGATGTTACCATTAATGATTTTAGTGCTTTTCTAGATATGAGGTGATGCAAGAATTTGGGCTCATAAAATCTTTTCCTGAAAATATCTAACTATCTGAAGGTCTGTTCAGCCAATTTTCCCAGAGCACAGAGCACCTCATTCCTGATCTCCACCCTGAACTCCTTTCAGGGAGGGTTGGAGGTCAGCCGCTGCAGCGGCTTGTGATTTAATCCAAGCAAAGGTAGATGGCAAGTGCCAACGGGATCCAGTCCTTGTAGAGGCAGATGGCGAGTGCCCTCATGATCAGAAATTTGACCATGGTTTGACATGACCATTTTGTCCCACGGTGCTAGGAATGCTTATTCTTAGGTCAGGCGAGGATTTTTATTGATAGGCCACTCAATGTGCTATTATGGGACTAGACCTTATTAACGGTAGTAAAAAGTCTCTGGACCACCTGTCTTACTAGTCTGTTATGGTCCAGGAGAATATTTCTTCTTGTTGCTTTTTCCCATACCTAGAGTCACACTATTACAATCATTGGTCTCATACAGAAGTATGTATCTGATCTGCTGTTTTAAGTTACCTAGTCACTCAGTCACACAATTGGTAATAAAAGAAACAACAATTTTGTGAAACAGGCAAAATACAAATAATGTAGTTAGTAGTATTAGTAAGATCATAAATGAGAATTTGAGCCAAGAACTTTCATTAGGTGCTTACAAAGGTATAATTTACCAAACTGCTATAAGTCATAATTAGCTTGAGAAGAAGGACTTCTTTATATCTGGAGAACTCAGATTAAAAGCCAGCTATATTTCAGACAAAATCAAAAATTATAACCATATCCATCAGTTTACTCAGTCCCATGTAATTAATCCTTTTTTTTGTTAACAGTTTTATGAAAGCAGAGTTTCCATCAGACTTTTAAAACTTCTTACCCAATTTAGTTCAGTGCTATAGTTTGAAATTAGAAACCAGTAAATCTCCTTGAAGAGAAAGCATTTCGCAAAAGCATCAGAATAAAACAGTAACTGTCTATAAATGACAAAAGACTTAAAAGCAGGGTTAAGCACCTAGTTACACTGTAATCGATAAAGAGACCTGGTCACAATAACCAGAATTATGATTGGTAACATTTCAGACATACCAGATTTTTAAGGATTCTATATAATTTCTAGAATATCTATATTAATAATATTTTTCAAACAGTGTAACCTATGGAGATTTATTATTCATTTGACAATACTTCCCATGCTGTTTAACATACCAAATGAAACTTACTAGTTTAAAATCTCTCTTTGGGATATTTCAGGGACCCTCTGAAGCATCCCAGATTGAGCTGGAGGCCAAAAGAATTCTGATTAAAATTTTTATATTTGGGAAGCTTGTTAAAAAGTTTCAAAATACTTGGTCAGATAAAAGTATAGGTCACTGTGAAATAGTACGTATTCATTAATAATAAAAGTATTTCAAGGGTAAATACAGAACAGATCACTTAAGGGGTAAAAGAAACTTTACAAACTGTTACTAAAAGAAGATTAACATTTTAAGATAACTTTGTTCTCTGAGAACCAAATCTAGTCATCTTGTACCAGCTTGCTTTTAAGATTTATTTAATCAACTAAATTTACTTTAAACTTAGCCAATCCCGACAATGTACAAAATTCTTTTTTTCAGAGTTTCTCTTTCACAAACCTTTTTACAATTTTCTCTATCTATATTATTTTGTCTCTTATTTTCTTTTTCATTCAGAAGCAACTAGCTTTAGGACAGTCACTCTTTTTTTCATTAACAAAATATAATTCTATTCCTTATACCTTCTTTCACTGAAAACATTCACTTTTCTTTCCTAGCATACTGAGATGTTTCCCTTAGTAGTAAAGAATATTTTAGGGTGGCACCAAACATTTGTTAATATTTATTTCTAAATATCTTTAGTTTATCTGTAAGAGGAAGTCAATATTCAGCAATTAATGTTTTGATATTTTATCTGAAAATGACTTAGCTATTTAATAAACTTCCATAATTGAACTTAATTTAGCAAAACTCTAAAATTTTAAGTTACCAAATATCTGGGGAGATCATTTGAGTGGACATTCCTGAAATAATCATTCCTTAAAAGTTTACCCAAAAGCTTTCTCATTTGCATTTAAGTTACTTACAAGAATATTATTCCAAGTTGTTTTTCTTGCTCACAAATTTGTAACAGATGTGACAATGTCTTATTGGACTTCTATTAAACCTAAGTACAATAGAAGTTTTATGCTTAACATTAATGAATCTTGAGACATGTCTATATTAATTAAACCAATAGGCTTAAGCTAGCTTCAAATACCAGGTATCAGTTCAGTGCTGAATAATTTTTTGATCACATGAACCCAATTTTCATTCTGGCCAGCTTCTTTTATATTTCTGAGTATTTATATAAGCATTTAATTTTCTTTAAGCCAATTAACCAGAGTTCTTTTGCAAATTAATTTTGGCAATACCACATATCTACAACACACACATAGGTATGTACAAACACACAAACACAGAGACCTCATAGTTCCCATTTTAAACTTTTAGCTATGAGTCAGATACAACAGTGTAAGACTCATCAGTTACAAGACGTTGGATTCAAATTGGGTTTTTGGCAGATAGAACAAATTAAAGTTGCCTGACTAGATAGCTAAACATTTTTAATAACTTCTGTGGAAGACATTTAAGAATTCTGTTTGTTTCCAAATTACTCCCTTTTTCAAAATTTGCATTCTTGAGGTCATAACAGCTGTTGAGTCCTTGGTACTGGGATAAAAGTTTAGAAGTTACAAAGTCTACTAGTTGAGACCCCACTGTCAGTGGTAACTAAGGCTCTTGGGTGGCAATTGTTATAGGGGTCTTTAAAATGGCTAAGAGCCCCGGGCCCTGTCAGTCATTACCTTCCTCATTATGGGAATTCGTAAAGGCTTGTATATATGGTATTTCTTCCTGTTACCTTTTCTCTGGCAAAACAGTTCTAGCTGGAGAATGGTTTAGTAATTTCCAGGCCAGCGTTCCTCAGAGCTTAAAGTGTACACCACTCAAGCAGTATTACAGTAAAATGCCATCTTTTTCTTAGTCAGAGGCTCACAGCTATATTTTCCCATTTATTTGAGACACGCCCCAAAGGGCTTTCCTTAGGGACAGATGGAATATTTCCCATATCTATAAGTTTAAGAACAATAAGACATAAAAGGCGCAAACAAACCCCAATACCAAAAACACAAACAAAGTATAACATGACTAAACACAAAACTGAAGTCATCCTTCCCTTAGACATGGGTTCATAGCTGCATGTAATCAGACCACTTATTCAAAATGTGCCTCAAAGAACCTTCTTTAGGGATAGTTGAAATGTTCCCTATCTTCTTTTTTTTTAATACAAGAATACAAGACAAACAAAACACAAATGTTAGCATCCGAAGAAACAAATGAACCGGTTCCAAATTGGGTAAAAGTCCAACAACTATTTCCACTCACCATCAGGGTACTCCTCTAAAACAAATCGGCTCATTCCAGAGAAAAAGCCCAAATGGAGAGGAGAAAAGTTCCTGGCTGTACACACCATTGACTTACCCTACTATATGGAGTCTGTCCGCCCCCAAATGTCGATTCCTTGCTCCAACTGCCAAGCGCTGGGGCAGCAGGTGCCACTTGAGGGAATTTTGAGGGGAAGATCCTCAGGACAAGTGGTCCTGGCAGCTGCTAGGGCCTCACCTGAAAATTCCCCAAATGGGCCTGGTTGGCCACGAGCAGCAAGGCTCCTGGCTGGCTTTGCCAAAATTGTTGCCGAGTCCAAACTTGTCCTACTCACCGCACGACAGGCCAATAAATCGGGAGACAGGGTGTTGGGGCAAGGAATAGTGACTTTATTCGGAGAGCCGGCAGATGGAGAGGATGGCAGACTAAAGTCTTGGAGAACCATCCTGCCCTAGTCAGAATACAGGCTCCTTTTATATAAGAAATAAGGGAGGGGGTGTGGCTGATTGTTGTAGTCCCCTTGCTGCAGGCATTCTTTGTTCTTGCAGCATGGGCTATCCCCATGGGCTAGGTCATAGTGTCCCAAACAAAACAAAGGTTATTCTCTACTGCAAACTGTTTTCTAGAGTAGTTGTTCATTTTACAGATCAACACTTGGTATGGTCAGTCTTCCTCATTTTATACATTCTGTTAAGTAAGTAGCAATATCTCATTGTGGTTTTAATTTGCATTTCCTTGGTGATTAATGATGATAAGTGTCTTTTCCTGTGCTCATTAGCCATTCATATATCTTCCTTAGTGAAATGCCTGTTCAAATCTTTTGCCCATTTTTAAAATTGGGTTCGTGTCTCAAGAGTCACAATTCTTTTTTGTTTCCTAATGCTTATAGTTTGAAAAACATTGTTTCATTTTTTCCTAGTTTCTTTTTATTGTTTTAGGCAGGAATTGTAAATCTAGACCCTGTATTTCATTCTGACTGGCAATGGCAGACTAACAAACCCAGGCCTTTGACCCCAAAAGCTGTGCTCTTTCCTTAAGAAGCCTCATGTAAGAAAGCGTGGGTATAGTTTCCCCTTAAAAAAAGGATTCTGTAAAAGTTAAGTTTTATTCCCTGTTACTGCCTTCAGTAAATGCTTAATACCCTGTCCCCTACTCGCTGATGAGAGGTTACCACACATCAGCTTTTTAATTCCCAAGTTTTGATTCTCATACATTGTATCTATGGCTTTTGTTCAGTTCTTCATCGTGGAAAGTCACAAAAAACCTGATCTTCTGTCAAGCTTACTCATTTGGAGGAGATGGAGAAGGTGCTGTTTCCTCTGAGGTTCTGATAGTTCAATAATTTCCTAATATAGAGGATGTAGCCATTTAGTGTGAAAGGGACTAATTTTTCTGATAAATCTCATCTCATCCCCAAACAGAAAGTAGAATCCAG
Organism: Camelus ferus; assembly: GCF_009834535.1. Taxonomy (NCBI): domain Eukaryota; kingdom Metazoa; phylum Chordata; class Mammalia; order Artiodactyla; family Camelidae; genus Camelus; species Camelus ferus. Next base: position 52,784,574 of record NC_045701.1, read on the forward strand.
GACTGTGGGATATTGGTGGTTCTAAGCAGAAACCCTAATGATTTACCATATATACTTAGCTTGACTTCATTAACTTTTTGGAAATGAACCTGTTGGGAAAGCTAATCCAAGTCATCCATTAAATAAGAAAAATAGAAATTCGGTCTTTAAAGCAAATGTGGTTGGTGCCAAGGTGACCATAATGAAAAATGCTTTATTACTCTTCCTTATTTCAAAGCAGCTCTTTAATTAAGGTTTCTTCCTCCAGCAAAACTAATTTCATAAGTTTATACAGCCAGCATATTTCAATTTACACTTCCAGAACGTGGTCCTTTTGCAAGATAGGGAATTTACATTTATTATCCAGGAAGGAAATGAGGCCTACAGGCAGGGGAGACACATCAGTGTGGTGGGGTGATGATGGTCCTGCCCATCTAGGACAGAGTGAACAGTAACATTTTCAGTTCCTTGGACCAAATTAAGTCTTATTTTTCACATCAACAGCAAGTCTAAGAACTATGACTGGCAGTATCAGGCTGGCTCTAAATTTTATCCCTCCTTGAATGTATTGATCAAAGTAGAAGCCTAAATACCAGTAGCATTTCCGGTTGCCAGCTTTCATGAAGATGGGGCAGCCTAAATTCGATAACTGTTCAGAATATTAATTTAAGCTTCTACCTGGCAGCCAGCGATCACTAGAACATGGAGTACTGACCCAGCTGCTCAGCAGTCCTAGAAATGACTTAATTACGCAGTTGGAACAGCTGCTGGAGCCAGCCAAAGACACAGGGGAAAAAAACAGTTACAGGAGAAACAAGGCAGGATTAATTTGTGGTCTAACTCGTTAAGACTCCTGCTGTCATCCTTTGCCAAGCCACTGATCCTTCACGTTTTAGAAAATGATCACATACCTCCGGCTACACTTATTCGTTCCCATGATTTTGCAGAAATCATAACACACACCCCAGCCCAGGACTCATTAAAAGTTCTTGGAGCATGTAGTTTCCCACTTGGAGCAAAGTGGGAAAAGCCTTCCCAGGGATGGTCCACAGGGCTTTGGCCCTTCTCTCTGGTGGTGGTAAATCCCTCCCTTAAAAGTGGCTACACATGCCTGGCTACCTGTCACATTCCTCTCATCCTCCCCTCCCCTTTCTCATCTTCTTTCTTCTCTCCTCTTTCCAGCTTTCCTTCTCTCTTTCCTGGTCACCCTCTGGCTGCAGAAGTGAGGCTGAAGATGGGGTGTCCAAGACGTAGCCAGATCTGAAGCTGCTGTCAACACAGTTACTGAGTGATCTGTATCCATCTGTCATTTAATCCTTACAATAGCCTTGAGAGGTTAATCCTTCACATAGAGGAATTGAGGCTTTGAGAGGTATGTCATTTACGTAAGGCCATTGTACTGGTGGTTAGACAATTCCTTTCTGTTTCAAAACTTCCTCTGCTCTGCTGTGCGATGCTCAGGCTGGCACTGTGCAAGCCATGTTTCCTTTGTCCGTGGCTCTTGGTGGGCATGTTAGAAGGAGACTCTAAGGCTGGATGAGGGAGAAGGGACCAGTAATGGCTTTTCACCTCAGCAGCAGAAGTTTTCCACATTCCTAGAACCAGCCCCTCAGAAATACCAGCATCAAGGGGCACCTCCTTCCCAGAGACCCAGGTCCCAGTTATAAAGGGCCCTACTCTGGGTGCCCAGGTTCTCATAACCTCATCCTCTTCTCTCTGTTCTGGGGGCAGGTGCTGCTTTCTCAAGTTACTATGTCTCTGGTGCCCCAGTGTTTCCTCTTTACCTTTTCAGGTCTCTGAGACCCTTTTAATCAATTGCCTCTATTAAAGTCTTTTCTGTTAAAATGACTGGTTTGGTTTCTAACACTCATAGGAGCAATAGGATTCAAGACGAGATATGTATGACTCCAAGTCCAGGCCCTTGATTCCTATTCTGTGCTATTTCCCCCACCCTCACCCCCATTTGCAACCTGGTGACAAAGATTCTTTGCTTGACCAAACTTTACTCAAGCTCCTGAAACTTCCCCGAGGCCATTTGTGCACTGCCTTGTAAAATCTAGTTTTACAGAGAACCCTGCTGAATCAGTTTAACCAGACCCTACCCCCAACCCTTGCTAACTAACTGACCACCTTGGATATTGGATCAGGTCCCTCATCCTCCACCATCCCACAGGTGACATCTGATCACCCTGGCCTGCTCTCAGGAAGAATCCTGTTAGGTCAGTGTAGCCAGAACCCCCTTTATCCCTAGTGTTTCCTCTTAGTAATTTTCCATCGGCTGACCCCTCCCACCCTGCTCCTTGACTATAAATTCCCACTTGCCTCAAGCCCAGTTTCTCTCCCCGACTGTAAAATCCCTTTGCAGTGATCCCTGTGGCCTCACGATGGTTTGAATCTTTAATAAGTGTCTTAAATATTTTTTTCATTAACAATGACACTCAAAAATCACTTTGAACGAAGTGTAGTTAGGAATCAAATTACAGACCTTGGGTACCTTTTGGGGGGAAAGTCTTAAACATTGTGTCATCTTGATGATTAAAGATGCTACCCACTGTTAAATGGTTTGGAAAGCACCTGGCATGCCATAAGTGAACATAATAGCCTCTGCTAAGTGAGATGGAGCTCTGATTAATATGTTCCTAAAAAGATTGCAGAATTGACACATTTGCAAGTCATAGCAGTAATGGGAACTTACCAGCCCTCTGAATTTCAACTGGAAATCTCATTTGTATAAAAGCAGAACATATGGTATATTTTTTACCTTGTCTTGCTGATAATTGCATTTTGCAGAGGAAGAGGAAGAAACAAAAGGAACTTTTCTCCTAGATTTAATTCTGGCCTCCCAGGAAGAAGTGGTTATTGAAGCAGTACAGGAGCCTCGGGGGCTGGGTGTGTCTTTCACATAGGGGATTAAAATGCCCAAGAAAAGCAATTCTGGAGAGGCTCTGATATGAACCCTAAATGAGAGTACACAGCTCTCAGAAACTCAGAGGAAAGTGCAGTCTAATTCTGTTACCAGACAATCAGAAAGAGAAAACAGTAGAAGAGGAATGGCAGGATCTCAAAACTGAAATTCTGAGGATATGAGTGTGGCTCGTGATAAGGAGTGAAAGGGAGTGGCCTCCAAAAATGACAGTGTGATTGCACAGAGAGCAGTTTATTGAGCTTAACGTATCAAAGGGCAGAAGAGGGAAGAAGTGTACAGTGCGTGATGTGCAAACACCTCTTTGTTTCAGGTGCTGTCTAGAGGTGAACAGTCCAAGTTACTGCCTTCCAGATAACTTATACTCCCAGGGAAGAGAGACAATAAGCCAATAAATAAACAATAAGCCTGTAAATGTATGAAGGATGACAGGTAAGTACAATAATGTTTTCTGTGTACATTGAACCAATTGAAGTTGACATTATTCTACCCTTTTTGACCTTCGAGGGTGGCGATTTCATATGGTGCATATGGAGGGTGAGATTCTACCCAAGGCTGTGAGAAAAGGCCTCTCAGGGAAGCTGGCCTAGGAGCAGAGACCTGGAACACAGTGAGGGAATAAGGCACCTAAGAACCATGGGAAGAGTGTTCCAGACTTGAGGGAAAGCAAGTTACAAGATTTTGAGGTGGGAGTGCTGGATGTGTGAGGCACATCCAGAAGCCCAGTGTGGGTGCAACAGAGATGTATGGGCAAAAAACAGTAAGAGATAAGATGAGACTGGCAGCCAGAGACGGAGACAGATCACCTAGGGCCTTATATGACCTACAGGTCATGACCAAGACATGAGTCTTACAAAAAGGGAAATGGACCGACGATGGCAGTAGACATGCTGGGAATAAAATGAGAAGTCCTTAGAAGTATGAGAACAGAAGTGACAGGGTATGACTAACATTTTTAAAATATCGATCCTGGGGACCCGATGGAGATTAGGCTGTAGAGGGGCAAGGATGGAAGGAGAGTGACCAGTTAGGAAGCCATTGCAGGAACCCAGGAAGGAGCTGGTGGTGACCAGGGAAGGTTGTCAGCAGTGGAGGAGGTGAGGAGGGTTAGCTTTATGGCTGTATTTTAAAGGTAGAGTGGCAGGATTTACAGATTAAATCAGATGTAACAGTTGAGAGTGAGGAGTCAAAGATTACAGTAAGAATTTTAGCCTGAGCTACAGGATAAATGATGGAGCCATTTACTGGACTAGGAAAGAGAGAAGGTGAACATTTACTTGGGTGGGAAAGATAAAGAGTTTGATTTCAGATATATTCAGTGCCACATTCTTCTCAGACATCCAATTTGAGATACTATACAGCAGTTGGATCAACAAATGTAGAGTTTTAGGACGAGGACAAGATTGGAGACACACACTGGAGTGTTATCAGCCTGCAGGTTTCTTTAATGCCAGGGACTAGTAGGAATTTCCTAGGGAATGAACGTGAGTAGAGCAGGTCTGAGAGTTCCAGGCTCTCCCACCATTCAGGGGCTGTGAGGAAGGGGGATCCAGCTCAGAATCCACGGCTATATTTGGAAGAAGGACTTTTCAGAAAGCAAAGGGGAAGCTAGAGAAGGATCCATAGAAAAATACTCAGGTTCTAATAGTACAAATAAATACGGGTGCTCAGCTCCAGAGAGCCACTCCCTCCCTTGATAGAACCCCTGCCCCACCTCCACCTCTCCCCAAAGGCAGCGACAAAAGTCAGTTCTCCATGAGCTGACTTGAACATGAGCAAGTCTGTCAGCCCAGATAGTTCAGGTATAAAAAACCTTCTTGCCCTTCCAAAGGTCACAATAATTACAACTAACAAAATACTGATCAAAATGCAGATCACCTTCTGGAAGTTTTTCAGAAAGCAACTTCCTGCCTGGGGTGTGGATGGTCTGGGTACAAGGAAACCCAGTGGACAAATTCTTGGACAAGTATTGGCCAAAATACTAAAGGACAAATGATTATATTGATTAGAAGACTAGAGGGGGAAAAACAGGAGAAATCAACTAGATTGTCAAATATGAAGTAAATTGCAAATAAAAAGCCATTCTGGGCAGTGCTGTTTGGGGACCACCTTTAGAAGATAGTTACAAGCCTGCAGAAAAGCCCTCTGGAAGAGACCAGATCTCTGTCACTTAGGCTAATTAGGTGTGTCACCAGGACGTGTCCCTCTGGCTACAGAGCTGAAGGGATGAGATTTCTGCCCCTACTGACCTGCCTCTCGCAAGAGTAAGAGACACAGCAAGAGAGAGCCCAGCTAGGAACATCCCAATCAAAACTGCCTACTGATTCAGGGTGCTTCCATTAGTTGCAAATTAATGTTTTCATTCTAAATACCTCTGTAGATAGATAGATAGATAGATAGATAGATAGATAGATAGATAGATAGATAGATAGATAGACAGACAGACAGACAGACAGACAGACAGACAGACAGACAGACAAATGCTGGTCTTGAGGTCTTGTGATCTGTACAAAAGGTATTCAGATTTGATGGATTTGAAATACAGTGTTCACCTTGGGCATTACTGGTGGGGATGTAAAATGGTGCAGCCTCCGTGGCAGTTCCTCAAAAAATAAACGTAGAATTACCTAGGATCCACCAATTCCACTTCTGGGATTTTATTCACTTCTTTCAAAAGAAGTGAAAACAGGGATTCAAACAGTATTTGTACACCCATGTGCAGAGCAACATTATTTACAATAGCCAAAATGTGGAAGCAATCTAAATGTCTGTCAACAGATGAATGGATTTTAAAATGTGATCCGTACATACAATGGAATATTCTTCAGCCTGAAAAAAGGAAGGAAATTCTGACACAGGCTGCAGTAGGGAGGAACCTTGAAGACATTATGCTAAGTGAATTAAGCCAGCTACAAAAGGACAAATACTGTATGATTCCACTTATATGAGGTACTTAGAGTACTCAGATTCATAAAGACAAAGTGGAATGCTGAGTGAAGGAGGTGTTAGGGAGTGAGTATTTAAAGGGAAGAGAGTTTAAGTTTAGGAAGATGAATCTGGAGATTGATGATGGTGATGGTTGCACAACAATATGAATGTCCTTAATGACACTGAGTTATACCTTAAAAATTGTTAAAATAGTAAAAAAAAAAAAACAGTATTCAAAGAGAGTATGGTTAAAAAATGATTCTTCTTTAGGTAAAGATGTCTTAAAAGAATGATTAAAATTGCTCAGTGGGAAACAAAAATCCCATTGTTAATATTAGAGAGGCCGTCTTTTAAAAATATGCAGGGGTGTGTGTATGCAGAATTTGGGGGGGTGTCGACACAGTGATTTCTGTGTGAATTGCCTTCAGAGTTCTATTCTTCCCTTTGTGTATGTGAGAGCTACAAATTTATCACGAAAAATTATAGATCTCAGTATAATTCTGATAGCTAGGGGATGGTGTTTTTTCAGGTGTGCTGGAGGAAGAAAACTGGACTTTAAATAATTAAGCCAGAACGATTGTATTAATTAACTTATATCCTTAATCACTAATTTTCCCCCTGACTTTTGGGGAAAAACCTTTGTCCCAAAGCAGGCTTTAGTGACCTAACGGTCTGAAAAGCAACCAGAGATAATGAGGCAAGGATATTTAAATGGAAACATACCAGCAATTATTAATTAATTGAAAGTGTTTTTTTTATGATTTTGGCCTGACCTCAGTGCTTTTTTCCCACTGGGCTGTAATGTGGGCAGAGGAAGGGTGACAACTTTGTTTTTCTTTTTAAATGAAAGTGTTTACTAAGTAATTTTGAAGCTTTTATTGAATTAAAAATTAAGTAAGTAAAAACAAATATTCTGACAATTTAAAAATCTGTCATATTTTCATGAGGGATTTTCTTTTCTTGCTTTTTTTTTAAGTTGAGATGTAACTGGCATTAAGATTGTATTAGCTGAAGATGTACAGGGATTCAATAGATGTATGCATTATGAAATGTAGTGATTCAATATATCTATACATTGTGAAATGATCGCCGTAGTAAGTGTGATTAACATCCGTCACCACACAGTTACATTTTTTTCTTGTGATGATGACTTTTAAGATCTACTCTCTTAGCAACTTTCAAATAGACACTTCAAATATTTCAAATACAGTGTTGTTAACTAGTCACCATGCTGTACTTTATATCCCTAGAAGTGATTTATCTTTTAACTGGAGATTTATCCCTTTTGACCCCCTTTATCTATTTCTCCTCCCCACCCCCTGCTTCTGGCACCCACTAACCTGTTCTCTGTGTTTATGAGTCTATCATTCTATGTAAGCTTTCTGAGTAAGAAAATAACCTTGTATTCTGTAATCCTGTATGGATTTCACTAAAAAAAAATCTTTATATCCATTTTATCACATTTTAAATTAATCTATCTGACAAAAAGAAAACCTTTTGAGCAGGACTTCCTTTGCCTAGTAGGTTATGCTTCTAAATTTTAAGTTTCTGAAGAAAAAAGGTCCTTTGTTTTATATCTTTAGCACCCCAACAATTTATCATTAAAATAAAATAAAATACTCATTAATAAAACACTGTGCTTATTTTGAGCACAGGCTCAAAAATAAAATGAAAGACTGCTACCCTAAAAATTCAAATGTTATCAAGATTCCCTAGGGGTCAGAACAGACGGAAAGATGAAGTCTTTACACAGCAAGGAAATAAAAAGGAACAGAGAAGAAAACACCATAAGATTTTAAAAATAAGGGATAGGGAATTGACATTTCATAAAAGATGATATCTAAGTGGCCAAGCAATATATGAAAAGATGTTCAGTTACATTCATCATAAGGAAAATGCAAATTGAAACTACACTGTAATAACACAATACACCCACCAGTATGACTAAAAAAGATGGAAAATATCAAGTGTTGGTGATAACGTGGAGCAAATGGAACTCTTTGACATTACTGAAGGGTGTGTAAGTTGGCACAGCCACTCTGGAAAACTGTTTGGCATTATATGCTAAAGTTAAACATATTCTTATTTCTAACCCAAAAGTTCCACTCCTAGGAGCCAACAGCAATGCACTCATGTGTTACATATGTTCACCAAAAGACACTTACAAAAATGTTTATAATAGCACTATTTGGAGTAGTCCCCAAAGGTAAACTGCGCAAATGTTCGTCAACAGTAGGATGGGTAATGTGGTATATTTGCACGCTGTAATACCACACGGCAAGAAGGGCAAGGAATCTACCAACCAATACACAATGACGTAAATGAATCTACAAATATAATGTTGGGTGGCAAACACCAGACACAAATAAGTACATCCTGTATGATTTCATTTATTTAAATGATTAAAATTGGTAAAAGTAATCTTTGCTCTTAGAAGTTACTAGAATGATGCTTAGTTGGGTGTGGTTTGTGTAGAGACTGAAAGGGAATTCAAGGGGATTTTTGTTTCTAGTCATGGTCAGTGTCTCAATCTAGGTAATAATCATATAGATATAATCAGGTTTAAAATTTGTATCAGGTTGCACACTTACGGTATGTGCACTCTCCCGTATGTACGTTATATTTCAAAAGAAATACTTGAAAGATAAGGAGGGAATGAAAAGATGACACTATGACATTACTCACAGGAAGATACAAAAATGGGCTTCATGACGGGGGCTCTTCTCGTCCTTCTCAGGCCGCTTGCCCTTAGGATTCCCATGATGCCCTGTGGGGAGGCTGGGTTTTGTTTTCCTCTTCTGACAGCTGGTGCTGCTTTCTGACAGTACCAACCAGGGGATATATAGACTCCATGCTATTTGGATTTAATTCCTAGACATCTGAAGAGTAGAGAAGGAAAGGAGAAGGAAGGAAAAAGAACACTTTCCCATGAAATTTCTGCTATGTATTCTGTTTGTAAATCACATTAGTCACTGTAAAACATAAAATACAGCCGTAAATGGTCTTTCATGGGATGTAGAGATAATATCTGCTATTCTGGGCAGCATTATAATTCAAACATAGGATATGGTGTAATAATCTGTGACATATACTATATATATATATGTATATGTATTATGAAGTGTAGTCAGTTTACAATGTTGTGTCAATTTCTGGTGTACAGCCAAATGCTTCAGACATACATGAACATACACATATTTGTTTTCATATTCTTCTCCGTGAGTTACTACAAGATACTGAATATAGTTCCCTGTGCTATACAGCATAAACTTGTTGTTTATCTATTTTATATATAGTAGTTAGTATTTGTAAATCTTGAACTCCCAATTTATTCTTTCTCACACCCCACCCTGTAACCATACGTTTGTTTTCTATGTCTGTGAATATGTTTCTGTTTTGTAAATAAGTTTGTCTCTCTCTCTTTTTTTTTTTAAGAATCCACATATAAGTGATATCAATATGGTATTTTTCTTTCTCTTTCTGCCTTACTTCACTTAGAATGACAATCTCCAAGTCCATCCAAAATGCCGCAAATGGCATTATTTTATTATTTTTTATGGCTGAGTAGTATTCCATTGTATAAATATACCACATCTTCTTTATCCAGTCCTCTGTCGATGGACATTTAGGTTGTTTCCATGTCTTGGCTATTGTAAATAGTGCTGCTATGAACATTGGGATGCATGTGCCTTTTTGAATTAAGGTTTCCTCTGTGTATATGCCCAGGAGTAGGATTGCTGGATCATATGGTGAGTCTATTTTAAGTCTTTTGAGGAATCTCCACACTGTTTTTCATAGTGGCTGCACCAAACTACATTCCCACCAACAGTGTAGGAGGGTTCCCTTTTCTCCACACCCTCTCCAACATTTGTCATTTGTGGACTTTTGAATGATGGCCATTCTGACTGGTGTGAGATGATACCTCATTGTAGTTTTGATTTGCATTTCTCTGATAATTAACGATATTGAGCATTTTTTCATGTGCCTATTGGCTATTTGTATGTCTTCATTGGAGAATTGCTTGTTTAGGTCTTCTGCCCATTTTTGAATTGAGTTTTTTTTTTTCTTATTAAGTTATATATTCTGGAAATTAAGCCCTTGTCAGTCTCATCTTTTGCAAATATTTTCTCTCATTCCTTAGGTTGTCTTTTTTGTTTTGCTTATGGTTTCCTTTGCTGTGCAAACATTTATAAGTTTAATTAGGTCCCATTTGTTTACTTTTGCTTTTATTTCTGTTGCCTGGGTATGTGGGTTCGTCACCAGTTGTGGGTTCTGGCCAGCAGAAGTCCCACCAAGATGAAATGAATTACTCAGGACTCTAGGGAAAAGTCAAGAGAGTGAGAGGGAGTTGGGAGCCAACTCCACGAGCCTCTCGAATCTCTCATATTTATTGAGTACAGTCGAAGCAGGAGTTTAGGGAAGGACAGGGTGGGATCACAATGAGTACAAAGGCTTTGTTTATTGTTGGTGTTGTGGCTCAAGGTCAGAAGACCCTTTTTGGTGAATCATAATTGTGTTGAGCCTTTCAGCTTATCAGGGCAGAACATATGAGGATCAGCTGCTTAACAAGATTTTTCTTGGACTCAGGAGGCTGTGCCTGTCTTAGGTTGCCCCCTCAGGGGATCTTACCCATCATTGGCTAACCAGCCTTCTCACCTCTGAGTCTGCAGCTTTTTACCATTCCAGCCCAAGGCTGTTTTGGGGATAGAAGACTAACAGCAGGCACGCCCAGCATTTATAGCCCGGGGCCTGCGTCAGTGCTAAAACCTCAAGGCAGTTACTAAGCACCTCTTCTTTAAGGAGATAAGCGGCTGGGATTGTTACAATCTGTTAACCCAATCATGGGCTCCCACATGGGTAGACTGCCCTGAGAGAACATTGCTGAGATTTATGTCAGATAATGTTTTGCATTTATGTCAGATAATGTTTTCTTCTAAGAGGTATATAGTGTCTTGTCTTATGTTTAAGTCTTTAAGCCATTTTCAGTTTATTTTTGTGTATGGTGTGAGGAGTGTTCTAACTTCATTGATTTACATGCAGCTGTCCCGTTTTCCCAGCACCGTTTACTGAAGAGACTGTCTTTACTCCACTGTTCTTGCCTTGAGATGTTCCCTCTATAACTTTGGTTAGAGTTTTTATCATAAATGGGTGTTGAATTTTATCAAATGCTTTTTCTACTTGTATTGAGATGATCATGTGATTTTTGTCCTTTCTCTTGTTGATGTAGTGTATCGTGTTGATTTATTTGCATATGTTGAACCATCCTTGTGTCCCTGGGATGAACCCAACTTGATCATGGTGTATATAATCTTTTTGCTATGTTGTTGGATTCTGTTTGCTAATATTTTGTTGAGGATTTTTGTATTTATTACTTTCCATTTTGTATGTAAGTAAACTGTTTTTTATTTTTTGTTTGCTTTTTGCTATGTATTTGTCTTTTTCAGTTGGAAAAAAGGTAGTTAAAAATTTTAATAAACATGTCTTAAATCTGTGGTTGCCTAACTTAGGGCTAGTTACACCCAGTCGCCTCCAGGAACTAGTTAAAATCACAGGTTCTCCTCCGGAAAATCTGATGGGACCCAAGAGCCTGTATCTTTTAAGGTTCTCCAGCTGATTCTGATAGCCAGCCAAGTTAGGACATCATTCTGGTGGCTGGTTCTCAGCCCTGGCTGCACAATAGAATAACCTGGGAGAACTTCCAAAAGTACCAATGCATGAGTCCTGCCCCCAAAGAATTACACAAGACTCTCTGGGGATGGTATCTTATAATGCTCTCTAACCATGACTTTAAAAATTGGATAATACCAGCTGTTGGAGAAGACATGGAGAAATGGAACTCTCATACACTGCTGGGAGAAATATAAATTAATATAGCCATCTTGAAAAATGTTGGACAGTATCTACTAAAACTAAATATTTGCTTTCCTTATGACCCAGCAATTCCACTCCTAGATAATATGCCCAAGAGAATTTGGTGTCTGTGGCACCAAAAGACATGTGCAAGGTTATTCACAGAAGCCTTACGCATAATAGACAAAAACTGGAAACAATCCAAATGTCTATCAAGAGTAGAATGAATTTCCAGAGTCAAGACACAAGAAAGATTTAATTTTAAGTGGAATGTTTAATTATTTAATTTATATGTATTATATGTAGCAGATACATTGTACAAAATCAAGAGCTATGAAGAATCGTATATAGACAGTAAATTCTGTCTCATCCCTGCCCTGTGTCACTCTGTTTTCCTTCCCAGAGCAATTGTTGAATTTCTTCAAGAGATATTGCATGCATATGATAAACAGGTCCATTTGTTTCACCCTGAAAAAAAGCCAAACAGTAGAATGAATAAGCTGTGATATAGTCATATGTGGGAATACTACATAATATATGTAATATGCATTATATATAATGTGAAAGTAGCAACTATACATGCAGCAACATTGGTGAATCATATAGATATTATATTCAGTAAAAAAAAAAACAGGTGCATAAGAATGCTTACTATTTATATATATATATATATACACATATATATATATATGTATATATATGTCTTATTTATATATGAAGTTTAAGAGTGGGCAAAATTTGTCCGTGGTGATAGACCTCAGAAGAGCAGTTACCCCTGGGGAAGCTTCTGGGGTGCTAGAAGTATTCTGTATCCTATCTGATGTTGTACACGGGTAGGTCTTCTTGTAAAAATTCATTAAGTTTTCCACTTAAAATTTGCGCACTTCACTGAACATATGTCATATTTCAATAAAAAGTAAAAATGAAAACAAAGAGTGAAAAAGAATGACTCTAATGTGCAACCAGGATTGAAAACCACTGTTCTATAGCCTCCAGCCTCAAAACGACATTTAACAAATAGGCCACAGTCTGCTTTGTTAATGGGATTTACCTTGTACCTCTTATTTCTCTGAAATCCTTCTTTCAGTGGGATCTAATACCTTCTCATGTATTAATCCCCACTGGCCTGGGGCTCAGTGGGAACGAGTGAATTAAATGCAGGAAATATCCAACTACTTCTCTAAACTTCCGTTTTGAATGATAAGAATTTCTTATACAGTGATATCACTGGAAAAGAGAATTTGAATCCAACATTTATCTGGATATTTTCCTCTCCTGTGATATTTTCTAAACTGCAATATGGATGATGAGCTGCTTTTTAAATATTGTACAGTGAAAACGTTTCTTAGCACCATCGGCTGAAAGTGCAGTTGATCTTAAAATATCTATTCCTTCCTTCAAGTTATGCTCACAACTCTCTGACTTTGGGAGAAAACCAGTGTGGGGCTTCCATTCCTTGCCCAAAGCTGGCTGAGGCTTCAAAATTCTGCCCAATGCCGGTATCTGACATGAAAACAAGTAGTCACATTTTACCTTCACATTGAACATATCCATCCAGTTCCTGGACTGAGCAGCAATCCTGTTCAAGATCAGGATTCTGAAATTTTTAAGACCTCCACTATTTAAGATTGGAACCTTCTTTTCCAAGTAGTGGGTTTATCACTCATCCTAGCAAATACCCTTTCCTTATTTCAACAATTATAGCAGCTACTCTGTGTAAAACACTGTGGGCAGAATACAAAGCAAGTAAGACCCAGCCTTAACCTTCTTGGAGTTCACTGGGGTGCATGATGTGCAAAAGCAAACATACTAAAAGGCAAGGGTTAAAACAAAAAAGTCGTTCAAACAAAGTGCCTCGAGAGTTCAAATGTGGCTGAGATCACTTCAGATTAGGAGGAAATGACCAGAAGCTCCTCTTGCCAGGCTCCACCCCTTGCAACATTTAAATAAAGAGCAGTTAGAGGGCAAAAGTAGCTGAAAAACCACCCAAACTCTAAGGAACCTCTTGAAAAATGTCAAAGGGAATACAAGAGATTGACTAGAGTAAATCCTGTGTTCCCCTCTGTTTCTATTTCCCACGCTCTCTGGCTCCAAGGGTCAAGCGACCAAAAGGAGAGTGGGAGAGTCAGTCAGTCAGCACTGACTCTTACTGAGACGGTAAGTCTCAGTATTTCATCTTCATTTAATTTTCACAACCACCCTGTGAGGTAGATGTAACTTGTCCATTTTACAGATGAAGAAATCAATGCACAGAGGAGTCCAGTAACTTGGCCAGACTCACATGGCTGGATCCTGAACCTGGACTCTGAGCCCATACTCTTCAACCTCTAGATTATATCTGTAATCCAGGGTGCGGCTCCTTGAGAAGGGCTTCTGTGACCACGAGCTCACCCTTACAATCCATACTGGCACTTAATCTCAAAGTGTTTCTTCATGTTAATCTGTTGTCTCAAACCAAAGCAATCCTGAGCAGGAAGAACAAAGCTAGAGGCAACAAATGGGAGAACAAATTTGGAGGGCAAATTATATGCCATGGTTTCCAGATATAGTATAAAGCCATAGTATTCAAAACAGTATGATTCAGGCATAAAAGCAGATATTTGGACTGAAACAGAATAGGGAGCACAGAAATAAATCCATGCTTATACAGTCAAATGATTTTTAACAAGGTTAAACAAGAACACACAGTTGAGAAAGAATGATCTCTTCAACAAATGGTATTGGGAAAACTGGATATCCACATGCAGAAGGAAATTGCACCCAAATCTCACACCATATACAAAAATCAACTCAAAATGGACCAACGACCCAAACATAAGGAAGACCTAGAAGTATAAAACTACTAGGAGAAAACACAGGAGGAAAACTTCTTGACATTGGTCTGGCCAATGATTTTTTTGGATATGACCCCAAAAGCACAGGCAATGAAAGCAAAAATAGATAAGTGAGATTGCATCAAACTAAAAAGCTTCTGCACAACAAAGGAAACAATCAACAGAGTGAAGAGACAACCTACAAAATGGGAGAAAATATTTGCAAGCTGAATCTGATAAGAAGTTAATATCCAAAATACATAAGGAACTCAACTCAAAGTGAGAAAACAAATAACCTGATTGAAAAATGGTTAAAGGACCTGAATAGACATTTCTCAAAAGAAGAAATGCAAATGGACAACAGGTATATGGAAGGTACTCAGTATAGCTAATCAGCAGGGAAATGCAAATTAAAATACCTCACGTCTGTTAGGATGGCTATTAACAACAAGACAGAAGTACTGAGGATGTCGAGAAAAGGGAACATTTGTACACTACTGGTGGGAATGTAAATTGGCACAGCTATTATGGAAATCAGTGCGGGGGTTCCTCAAAACGTTAAAAATAGAGCTACTATAACATCCAGGAATTCCTCGTCTGGGTATATATCCAAAGGAAATGAAGTAAGTATTCTGAAGAAATATTTCACTCCCATATTCATTGCAGCATTTTTCACTATAGCTAAGATGTAGGAACAACCTAAGTATCCATCAACGGAAGAACGGATGAAGAAAATGTTACATATATATACATATCCAGTGTTATTATTCAGCCTTTAAAAAGAAGGAATTCCTGTCATTTGTGACAACATAGGTGAACCTGCTGGACATTATGCTGCATGAAATAGGCCAGACACAGAAAGACAAATACCATATGGTGTCTCTTATATGTAGTCTTTAAAGAAATCATATTCTTTTTTAAAACTTTGGACTATCAATCTTTTATTTACAGAGCAAAATAAAGATCAGGTTTGGTAGAATTGTTTGTTAATTTATAAGCAGACTCTTGATTTAAATACAATACGTATGCTGCTGTGCTCTGAGATTAAATCTGTATTTAGGTTGTGGTCACCTCATTCTGCAACCTGGGGTGCTGTATCCCGAGGAGCAAAGTCACTTTATGCAGGAGTCTCTCAAGTTCCCTGACTAGCTGTTAGATGACTGCAAATTAAAAGACTTGATCATCCTCTGAAATACTCATTTTTACGTTCACATGGAGAATTTTCACAAAGATAGGTGTCAAGATGATTCAGGTTGACTATGTAGCTCTTTTTTTTAAAAAAAAATTTTTTTATGGAAGTATAGTCAGTTTACAATGTTGTGTCTATTTCTGGTGTACAGCACAATACTTCAGTCATGTAGGAACATACATATATTCATTTCATATTCTTTTTCACCATAAGTTACTACAAGATATTGAATACAGTTCCCTGTGCTTATATAGCTCTTGAGTCAGAAGAGGAGTAACCAGTAGGACAGAGGTGTGACCCTGTGACATACCTGTCTCCATCTCCACACTTTAATATCCAAACAGCAAAATCCTCTACATCAGTGATAAACCTTGTCACTCTCTCAAGAAGTCATACTCTTAGAAGTAGAGTGAAGTGGTGGTTTCCAAGGGCTGAAGGATGGGGAAAATGGGAAAATGTTGGTCAAAGGATAGAAAGTTTCAGCCATGCAGGATTAGTGCATTATAGAGAGCTAATGTACAGCATGGTGACCATAGTTCACAGCACTGCATTGTATACTGGAAGTTTGCTGGGGGTAGATTTTAATCGTTCTTACCAAACAAAACAAAAAAAGAACAAATGAAAAGCAAAAAAAGCAGAACTGTGAATTAACTTGATGATTGTGGTAAACATTTCATAATGTATACATATATCAAAATATGTTGTCAAAATATCTTACATATATCTAATTTTTATTTCTTAATTATGCTTCCATACAGTTGGAAAAACATCTTAAGTAACATGAATATGCTATCATTCATGTCTGTGCCTGCCATCTCCTCTGCTATGTTATAAACTATTGAGGACAGTCTCAGACTTCCAGGGCCCATTAGAAATCCAGTACCATCATGGTGACTGACCACAGAATGGTTTTAAAAAAACATCTGATTCTCTTTTCCTGTATCCCACCCCTCCCAGTGCCCAGCACAGTGCTATCCCCATACTTGCTACTTCAAACATATAACTTGAAGACAATGAGGGCATGAAATAAATTTGTTTCGGAATTTTAGACCTAAGCTCTACATACTCCTTTATCTCTCAGACTACACTTTGCATATTTTCTGCTGTAAAACAAATCATAAATCATGCCAGGAAGCTTATTGCTGAACTTTCAGATGAATTATGACAGTCTAATAGCAATCTTGTCCTGAAATAACATCTGAACTAATGCATTCGTATGATTACCCTTAGCCTCCGAGTGAATTTAAATCATTTTTTTCCCCTCCTCTCTCTCTTAGTAAGAGCAATGATTAACCTGTTTGTGAAAGAATGGAACTGGAAAAATAGGACTCATGGCCACAGAATATGACTAATGTTCAGAGAGAGAGGCTAGCAGTACCCACAGAGATCTGCCCTGGGCTCCCAGTTCACTCCCCTGGCTCTGCCCTGCTCCCTTCACCTCTTGGTCTGTGTGCTGTGGGCTCTGTGTTCTGTCCTGTGTAGTGAGAGCTGCTGGATTTCCTGCCCAGACTCTGCTGCTGTAAATCATGGCTGCTCAGGGATGAGTGTGCTGTGTGCCCAGATTGGAATTGCCAATACCCAGAATCCTGCAGACAAGTTTCTGCTGGAGGCTTCACCTTTGGATCTGAAAAGTGCCCTTGTGAAAAAGGGCATTTAAGTACTAGCAGGTCCAAAGCTTGATAGGATGAAGGTGAAGCACTCTTAAACCAGGAAAACTGAACTTGAGATGATTTTGAGTTTACCTTTTAGGGCATAGGATGAGGGGTTCAGCTTTACAGAAATAGGGATTCTGTCTTAGGGGAGCACTTTCAGAAGAAAGAAGCACCTAGATGCCCTCCCCTACCCAAAATATTCCTCATGTGATCAACTAAGTCAAGGCATTTTGGTGCAAGGATGACTCCTTAGGGGACTGTGTGTATTCCTTCATCTAACACCCTCCTCCCTGGAGTGTAAATCCCACCCAGCCTGGTGGGATTTTGTGTTCTGCACCCAATTTGTGGTTGAATAATGGAGGCACAGAGAGGTATGGCCACATGCTCACGCTCACAGAGTAGAGTAGGTAGGTGATGAATTTGGGATTCAAACATAAGCAAGCCCAGTCCTGGAGCCTACTCCTTCCTTAAACACTGTAATGTGGCTCTACTGAGAAGGAATATTGAGCAGAGGTCGGGAGAATAAGGGGAGAAGGGTGTAGAAGGAATCAGATGATGCAGGAGTTAAAGATGACACAGATTCTTTTCTGCTCCTCCCTTCAAGAGATGTAGTCTATCTGGGCTGACCCTGTGACTTGCTTTGGCCCATAGAATGTGGCAGAAGTGACACTGTGCAGGATACAGGTGCTAAGCTGAGGAATTTGAGCTTTGACTTGTAGGTTCTGAAGATGGAAGTGAAGGGAGGTGCCTTGAGATGATCATTTTTCAGGAAGACTGACATAGTGGCAGCACATAGAACAGACATGTAAACGTAACACTCGTGAAGGAGAAGGGGCCGGGGGACCTGACTACTAAGCCAAAAAGATGCAGTTAAAAATTACTGAGCAACTACCCACTGAACGCACAGTCATTCAGCCTTTAAAGGACAGGTGTTTTCTGCCTTTAACTACAGGGTCTATTAACTCTATTTTTTACAGCTATGAGCGTTCTTACTTTAAGAAGTCCATGGGAGGATATGATTAAGAGCCTGGGTTTTGAAATAGGAAAAGCTTGATTTTAAATCTGTTCTCTGCCACTTTCTAGCTATGTGATTCCAAGCAAGTTACTGAACCTTGCTATGTCTTAGCTTTCTCATATGTAAAATGGACATAGTGATTCTTGCCTCACGTGGGTATTACAAAGATAAGAAAAGGTGTCTGATGCATTACTTTTGGTAAATAGCTAAATGCCCAGTAACACAAATATTCTGATGACTGTGTCTCTTTCACAGAACAGTCCTTGCTGGGAGTGTCAGGTTGGTGGGTGGCTCTTCTTCATAATTCCATGTAGGAACTCTTGGTAAGAGCCATTGTCAACACATGGCTTCCAAGGTTATTCTGGTCATGATGCAGAGAAAGGGTTAAGAGTATGGAGGAGCACACCTAAGAGGCTGCATGGGGCCGGCCCAGAAGTGGCACTCGCTTCCACTTGCATTCCATTGGCAAGAACTTAGGCACATGGCGACACAGCCTGCAAAGAAGGCTGGCAAATCCTAGCTACAATTCCATTGAATGGAAGACAGAGGGGAGAGAGAGCTCAGCACTAGTTAACGCAACCGAGCTACCAAACCAGCCTGACAATATCTACCACCAAACTGCACCCCAGGACAATTAAATCAGCATCTTTGGGGGTGCAGCCTGGGCATCAGCATTTTTAAATCTTCTCAAGTGACTCTAAACGTGTGTGCAGCAAAGTTTGAGAATCACTGACTTAAGCCACCACTGCTCGGCTTTGCTATTACTTAACAGCTGAAAGCATTCCTAACTTACAGGTTCTCTAGGGCAGGGCTTCTCAATCTTGTGCTCACACTAGACTCACCTGGGGAGCTTTTAAATTTTTCAGTGTCCAGACTGTACTCTAGACCAATCGTATCAGAATTTCTGTAAGTAGGACTCAGACACCAGTAGTGTTTAAAGTTCTCCAGGTGACTTCAACATGCAGGCAAGTTTGAGAACCACCTCACTCAGAAGAGGAAAGTTATGAGATTTATCTCTTGCACAATTCTCTGTCTCATGGTTTAAGACTGCATTTCTCAAGCTTCAATAAGCACTTGGAGTCCTTGTTACAATGCAGACTCTAATTCAACAGGTTTGATGTGGGGCTGAGATTCTGTATTTCTAACAAGCTCCCAGGTGAGGCTGGCCTACTAGTTCATGGACCACACTTCAGGTAGCGAGGGGTTAAGCAACCCTACCGGGCTCTGGAAGTCTACGTTACAATTTAGTAGTTCCAGGAATAAAGATTTTTGATAATCACTGAAGACCAGTGTGTACTTTCTTGTTCTTTCCCTCAAGGGAACTATCTTCCCATAAAAATACAGTGAACACTTCCATATCTTGAACTTGCTAAAGGGCTGTTTCAAATTACCATTCAGACATCCCCCCAAAGGAATACTTAATAGATATTCTCTTTTTTGAGAAAAAATGATTTGACCTTTTGTTCAGGGAAGTTAGAAAACTGTGGTAAAAGAATGTTGGAGTGTCATCATCTTTTATTTTAAAATCAAGATGTTCACTTTAACAAATGTATGTCTTTAAAGTAATAAAAAAAAAAAAAGCACAGACACTAACTTTTAGAAGAAAATGTAGAAATGCTTTCTTAAAAAGGACACAATGTAAACATGAACCACAAAGGAAATGGATAAGTTTGCCTTGGAATGAAAACTGTGCCTGAAAGCCCATTAAAACTATAAAGACATCAGCCATGGCCGTTTCCTTATCTCCCATTCTTTTTTTTTTTTTTTTTCTATTCTTTTTTCCTTTTTTCTTTTTTATCTTTTTTTTTTTCTTTTGAAGTATAGTCAGTTTACAATGTTGTGTCAATATCTGCAGACTCACAGACATAGAAAACAAACTTATTGTTCCCATTCTTTCTTGAACTTCATTCAGGCTCTCCTAATCCTATTCCTCCAAACTAACACCTACCAATGCCTGATAGCTGGCGCTTTGAGAAGCCCACTGTTCAATGCTCAGGCCTCAGCTAACTTGGTTTTACTGTTCTCAAGAAATCTGGTTCACTTGATTTACAGAATACCTATCTCCTGTTCTTTTTTTTAAATTAACTTTTTGAAAGAAATACATGCATGTACCTAATCAATTTGTATATAAAGGCTTATAAATAAAAAACCAAAGCCCATGGCCCCACTCCTCACCTCTCCTGATTCCTGTTTCTCAGTAGCAATTTCTTTTAACCTTTTAGCTCTTTCTTTCAGAATTTAAGTGAATAATATTCTTAAATTGCTATATTTTATTTATTTTATTTTTTATTGACATATAATCAGTTTACAATGTTGTGTCAATTTCTGGTGTACAGCACAATAAAAGTCATATAGGAAAATACATACATTCATCTTCATATTCTTTTTAACCACTAGTTACTACAAGATACTGAATATAGTTCCCTGTACTATACTGTTGTATATCTATTTCATATATATTAGTTAGCGTCTGAAATCTTGGACTCCTAATTTATCCCTTTCTGCCCCTTTACTCCCCGGTAACCATAAGTTTGTTTTCTATGTCTGAGTCTGTTTCTGTTTTGTAAATAAGTTCATTTGTGTCTTTTTTTTTTTAGATTCCACATGTAAGTGATATCATATGGTATTTTTCTTACTCTTTCTGGCTTACTTCACTTAGAATGGCAATCTCCAGGTACATCCATGTTGCTGTAAATGGCATTCTTTCATTCTTTATGCCTGAGTAGTATTCCGTTGTATAAATATATCAGAGCTTCTTTATTCAGTCATCTGCTGATGGACATTTAGGTTGTTTCCATGTCTTGGCTATTGTAAATAGTGCTGCTGTGAACATCATTACTTAATGAGTTCCCAGCATAGCATAGTAGATTAAAACTTGGCTCATCCTCTCTCTCTCCCTGACACCAAATGTACACACACAAGCATATCTACTCACATACATTTTTACTTTCCTAATGCACTCTGATTGAGTAGATCAGAGAACTGCCAATTCCATTTCCCCCATGGAAAACACCTTTCTTCCAGAGGTTTTGACCTTCTCCCCTCACCATTATCTTAGGAATGTCCTCTGTTCCTCTTCCACAATGAATTTCCTATTTCTGGGTTGCATGTTGTCCTCTTTGGTGGTTAACTCCCGTGCAGATTGTCCAATAGCTTCCTGAGAAAGGGCAGAAGGGAGGTACATTTTTGAGGATTTAATCTGTCCTCAAACTTGCTTGATAAATTAGCTAGATAGAGAATTTCAGTTTGAAAATCATTTTCCTGAGGCATTTTCAAGTTCTGCTCCATTGTCTTTCACTTCAAAATAGTACTCTTAGTGCTCTTCCTACTTCACTTCACTTCCTTCTCTGTTTTTGTTTTTGTTTTTGTTTTGTTTGCCAGTTTCTTTTTTTCCTAATGACCTCTAATATTGGCATCCCTCAGAGTTAAGTTTCTTGACATCTTTTCCTCTTTACCTACACCCAATACTTAGCTAGTCTCAATCAGTTCCAAGGTGTTCGGTACCATCTCCATGTTGATGACTTACATTCATGACATTCCAATATTCACAAAAGTCTCAACCCATTAAAGCATCAGTTCAGGACCAAAATCTCATCTAAATCTTATCATCTCAGAAGTCCTATATCTTATCATTTAAATCATCTAAACCAGGGATGGGGAGATGGTGGGTAGGGGCCATCCTGGCATAAAATTCTCTCCGTGTGGACTGGTAGAACTAGAAAAGTTATCTGCTTCCAAAATGGTGGGGCAGGCATAGGATAATGGTTATAGACATTCCTGTTACAAAAGAAAGAAAGTGGAAGGTAGAAGGGAGCCACAGATCCTAAGCAATATTAAAACCCAGGAGAGCACTTTCCAGAAGGTCTCAAGGCCTGGGAATAATCTTCTGTGGCTCAAGGTGGGCCTGTGGCTCTGCCTCTGGGGCCAAGGTTACTACACCACCCTACCTAAAATAGCACTCCTAGTCACTCCTGTCTTACCCTGCTTTCTCTCCCTTCATAACACTTCTAACCCCGACATATATATTTGTTTATTGTCTGCATTCTTCCTCCCCCAACTTCCACTCTTAGAACATTAGCTCACTGAAGACGGGGAATGTGTTTTGTGTACTACTGTGACTTCAGTACCTAGGAGAGTATCTGGTATGTAGTAGGTGATCAATTAAGACTTGTTAAATGAATAAATAAATGAAAGAATGAATGATGGAAAAGAAATGAATGATGGAACTCACAAAGATTTCATCTCATGGAAATGAAAAGTAGCTTCCTCTAGAGAGCCCTTTGGTAATATCCAGTAACTCTGAAGACAGTCATACCTTTCATCCAGCATTACAGCTCTTAGGAATATATGTTAGAGAAACTCATGCACCAGTGCCTGAGAATATAGGTACAAGAATTTGTATTGCTGCATTGTTTTGTAACAGTGAGTGACTGGAAACAACTGAATATCCACTAACGTACATATGGAGTACCATTTATGTATCAGGCATCATCCTAAATATTAGTAATATAGTGGTTGATATATCAAAAGTGGTTGCTGGAAAGTGAATTTTAGAAATTAAGATGATTGATAGTGCAAGGAGCTTACATTCTTATGGGAAGAGAGACAAGCAAATAAGTATGTAATATAGCAGGTGTGGTTAATGCTGTGAAGAAAAATGGAATAAAGGGTGAGATTGTGACTTTGGGCATTTTTGTGATGCCTTTTAAATATAACTGGTTAGCACTTGCGCAGGTAGGAAATCTTATTGGGGAACTTCATTTAAGTCCAGAGAAATTCTCAGCTGCATTCAGGATTTTCATTTGCTGATTTCTATAGTATACCAAAATGTGGCATCTGTGAAGTCCCTGGGGCTACTACAATGTGTCTCTTCTAATCGTCCTTGTCTGAGCCTCAAACCCCTACTAAGGGAGGAATTCTTGACTTAGAGTCATGTTAAGGAATACAGTTAATGATTCTGGTAGAACTGACCCAAAAGAGACTCTGCAGCAAATGCAGGTAAATTCATTAATATTTAAGGGGTAAATTTCAAACAAATACAAAAGATGAAGTGACAGTACATTGAATTTGTCCTCCTAGTTTCAGTAATAATACTGTTTCTCCCTGTTCTCTCTCCCTCCCTCTCAATCCTCCCACCATACACACATACAAACACACACATATTTGTTGTAGCACTTGAAGGTCAGTGCAGACATCATGATACTTCATGTCTAAATACTTCAGCTGCATCTCCTAAAAATAAGACATTTTTTCCACTCAGCCAAAATACCATGATCATGTCTGAGAAATTATTAATAATTCCCTGGTATCTTCTAATATCCTGTCCATATTCAGATTTCCCCCATTGTCCCAAGAATGTCTTTTTATATCCATTTAAAAAAAAACTGGGATCCAATCTAAGTTCATGCGTTACTATACTTGGTCACTCTAAAGAGTAATCCCACCTTAAGTGCATATTGCTAAGTAAAAGAAGTCAATCTGAAAAGGTTACATAGTATATGATTCCAACTCTATGACATTCTGGAAAAGGCCACACTCTGGAAACAGTAAAAAGATTGGTGGTTGCAGGGCTTAGAGGGTAGATGGACGCATGAATAGGTGGAACACTGAGGATTTTGGGGGGCAGTGAAACTATTCTGTACGATTCTGTAATGGTGGGTACATGACACTATACACTTGTAAAAACCCATAGAATATACAATGCACATTTGCAAAGAGTGAACCCTAATGTAAACTATAGACTTTAGTCAATTATAATGTATTAGTATGTTCATCAGTTGTAAAGATGTAACGAATTACTGCAAGATGTTAATAATAGGAGAAATTGCAGGGATTGGGAGAGGGTATATGGGAATTCTGTGCTTTCTGTTCAGATTTTCTGTAAACCTAAAACTGCTCTAAAAAATATACTAAATTAAAGAAAGAGTACTTCTGCTCTTTCTATTACTCTGACTTTTTGGAGACTCTAAGACAATTACCTTACAGAGTATACTGCTTTCTGAATTTGTCTTACTATTTGCTCATGGTGTTAGTAGCTTCTCTTTCTCCCCAGTTCCCTGTGATATAGACAAAGCTAGATCTCAAGGCTTGATTGATTCAGGTTAAATATTTTTGCCAAGAATACTTCAGAGGTGTTGTGAACATCATGTTGCACCACATCAGGGAGAGCATGCTATCAGATTGCCCCACTTTTAGTGATGTTAAGTTTGATCATTTGGCTGAGGAAAGATCTGCCAAATGTCTCCCTTGTTAAAGGAATATCTTTTTTCTTTGCAATAAATACTTTGTAAAATGATATTATCTAGTCTCCCAGCAACCGTTCACCTAATAATTTTAGCATCCATCGATCACTCTTCCCTTAATCAAATATGACACTGGGAGTTGCAAAATGATTAGATTTCTATCATTATATCAGTGTTTCTTATCCAGCATGTCTTTCTGTCTTTTTTTCCCTTTCTCTCTCTTTTCCCCATCATAGTCATTTAATGTGTTGCCATTAGTTATACTCATTATTATTTTTGATGCTGTCACTGTTTTAAATGTAGCCAGTGGGAGACCTTTGAGCTGGCAGTTCCTGGAACCTTTTGACACAATCCCATTAGTCTTCGAGCATTTCCTTACTTTCTGAAACAACAACATGTCAAGGCTCACCTTGTACTTTTCCTGCCTTAGACATAGACTCAACCATTTCCCCCAAAGAGCCTTAGTTTCTTTCGCTGGGGAATGAATTTTTGTTGTTGTTCTCTGATTATAAAAGCAACACAGGCTCCTTGTAGAAAAATTAGAAAAATAAAAGAAATTATAAAAAAGAAAATGAAAACTACATATTACTCTATCATTTAGAGCCAACCACTGTTAACATTTATTGTACTTATTTCCATGGTTTTTAAAATATGTATTTATAAGTGATTATTTTAAATTTAAATTGTGGGTTGGTATTGTGTATTCTGCATTGTACTGGGCTTTTTATCAACTATATCTGTGTTGTTAGATATTCTTTAAAAATCTTGATTTTCATGCTTTTAATTACAGAAATTGTCTCAAAGTTTTTGAATCTTTCCCAGAGCTTCACAACTACCCATTTTAAAAAAACTAAAACCATTCCATGACTATTAAGCTGTATCCTAAAGCTTCATTGAAGAATTAGGACATTAGTTGAATATTGGAAAAAAATAATAATGCTGTGAAATGAAGACATCCTGTGAAACCAGAAATTTCCAAAAGGCAGTATCTTCGTGTGAGATTTGCTCTACTAGTTACTGTGAGTGGATACATTTCCTCATAGCTAGGAACTTTATTGTCTTAAAGACAACCATCTGATAAATAAAACACCAGGGGATCTCTTGTAAGTGCTCCCAAATTGGAATCAACTTTTTAAGAATATGGGTGACTGACAAATAAAAAGAGATGACTCTTCTATTTATTCCTTGTTATAGGACGATGGGAATGTTATTTAATAGCTGTTATTTAATAGCTCTGTTGTCTCATCTATGGATTAACACTGGTTCCTCCTGCATAGCATTATTGTGGCAATTAAGTAATTATGGCCAATAGTAAGGGCTCAATAAATGCTAACTATTAGAATTACCACTGTGAGCTAGAATGCTGATAGAATTTGAGAATTTAACATTTGCATAAGTGCAGGATTTAGGCTGATGGTAGTAAAACTGAGGAGCATTCTGGAAGCAAGGGGAAAACCCTAGCGCAGAGTTCAGAACACACAAGTTCTACTGAGTGAGTGAGCTCTTGAGTGGGGTGGGTCCTTCTGTGTGAAGAGTAAACAAGCTTGCTCTCACTGTAGCACAGGGTGAGCATTTACCTTCCATCCTTCTTTCTCAGACAGAGAAAGACAAATGTATGATATCACTTATTTGTGGAATCTTTAAAAATGAAACAAATGAACAGATAAAACAGAAACAGACTCACAGACATAGAAAACAATCTTATGGTTGCTAAAGGGGAAAGGGGCAGGAAGGGATACATTAGGAGTTTGAGATGAACAGATACAAACTACTACATATAAAATAGGTAAATAACAAGGACCTACTGTATAGCACAGGGAACTATATTCAATATCTTATAGTAACTATAATGGAGGATTTGAAAAATAATATTTATATAAATGTAGAACTGAATCACTTTGCTATACACCTAAAACTAGCACAACATCGTAAATCAACTGTACTTCAGTTTAAAAAATGAAAAATTAAAAAAATATTCTTAGCGAGTTCCAGGTGTACAATACAGTATTGTTAACTATAGTCACCATGCTGCACATTACATCCCCTGAATTTATTCATCTTCTAACTGTAAGTTTGTACCCTTTGACCAACATCTCCCCACTTGTCCTACTCTCCCAGCCCCTGGCAACCACCGTACTACTCTATGTTTCTGTAAGTTCGGCTTTTTTTTGGATTCTGCATATAAATGAGATCATTCAGCTTTGTCTTTCTCTATATGACTTATTTCACTGAGTATAATGCCCTCAAGGTCCATCCATGTTGTTGCAAATGGCAGAATTTTTTCCTTTTTATGGCTGGATATTATTCCAGTTTATTGTTTACTCTTTAATTTTAATACTTTTACTTATATATAGATTTTACTATTTATGTAGTAAATTCAATATTTTCCTTTATGATTTCTTCAATAGATTACAACCTTAGAAAGGGCTTTCCTGCCTATAAATCAGACAAATATTTAGCTATCTTTCCTTCTAGTATTTTTATGGTTTGATGGATTGCTATGTTTAATGCTTTTATCCACTTGAATTTATTTTGGCACGTCATGTAAAATAAAGGTCTAACTTGATTTTTTTCTTGCCAGAGTTGAGTCATATAAGCATCATTTTTAATAACATTATAATATTCTGTGTTGTATTGCATTTCAAGACAAGATTGCTAAAAGGAACTCTGGATAATGTTTCTGAGGAACTAAACCTCATGATGTAATTTGGAACATGAATTTAGATTCTGGCATTCCAGGAGGCAGGGGCAGAGTGGGGCCAATTATAAGTTAGGCCTTGGAAACAAAAAGACTCCCATTTCTGGGAGTGACTTTTAGGCTGGTGCATGTGCAAATAGAAAAAGCACAGATGTGCTTAGGGATCCCTTAGCCCCAAGGACATTCACAGGTAGAAAGGATTGGTTTAGTATTGCCTACGTGTGATGTTGCCTCTTCCGTTTCTATGGAGGTCTATAGATACAATCCGATGGGAGTGAGAGAGAGCAGATGGAGAGGATATTATTTTAATTTGCATCACTTCATACCCAAACCTCAATCCTGACCCCATATTAAACAATGAATGACTCATATTGCTGCCAGTTGCTAGATAATTTAGAGACTAGAGGAACACTGTATAAGCTGAATGCAAATTTGTCTGCAAAAGCTCAGCTGCCATCATTAGTGTGTGCAATTCATATATTTATTCAAAAGTCAGGGTGACTTTCCAACAGGAAAGGAGTCACCTTGTGGCCATTCCCTCCCACGAGTGTGGATCAAGAAGTATCAGTACACATGATGGTGGTCTGCCTTCACGTTATAGATTTGGGTCTTGTTTGGAAAATCGAGAACAGTGCCTAGCAACACTTGCCAATGGCCTCTGGTTGGTTTAGTAGGCCCAGGTAAGCTCATGTGCCCATGCACAGTACTGGGAAACTGGCCTTGTGCCCTTTTCAGTCATTGTAACAAAGACTTTACTTCTTATAATACCAGCATTGTCATTTTGCAGAAGTGAATGCATCAGCAAAAAACAAAAGAGAAAATTTTGCAGCTGCACATACATATACACATGTACACACACATACTGCTCAGCTTTACTGATAAGACCTCGAGTGGAAATGAAACAATTTTGTCATTCATGCAATTTATACAACAGACCAGAAAACATCACTAAATAAGTAGTCACAGAAACATAACAAATCCTTATTACCCAAGCGATCCAGAGTTTTCTCTAATAAAATGGTCGAGTGTTCAAGTTAGAACAAGAAAGGGGCACAGCTTCCTTGTCTCACATTTTGACGTTTTCAACTTGATTTTACAAGGCTTTTTATCATTTAGTAATTGTTAACCAAAACTATTTCTTAGCTTTCTTTCTCAGCCAGTTTACAAATTCCTTGAGGGCAGAGG
Source organism: Camelus ferus (assembly GCF_009834535.1). Taxonomy (NCBI): domain Eukaryota; kingdom Metazoa; phylum Chordata; class Mammalia; order Artiodactyla; family Camelidae; genus Camelus; species Camelus ferus. The sequence continues at coordinate 52,813,048 of NC_045701.1, forward strand.
CTGCCTCATCTTTGTCATGTGACTTGCCAGCCTAAGGGCCTCATGCATGAAGGATGCTCAGGGAGTATGGGAGGCGGTCCTGGGGTTTCACTGACACCTCTCAGTACAGTTCCAGACCAAAAAATACTACTGATGCGTCTAGTCCATGTTGATGGCCTTTAAGGATGAACAAGACAAGTTTTAACCATAGTTAATATATGACGATGTCAAAAATAACTGGCGTCCCGCAAAAAATGAGTTAACTCCCTTATTATTCAGGAAAGGCAATCTCATTTGTGGACTGTCTGGGCCTCTGGCTTTCCTCTGCTTCGTAAGGGAAATGGGGACAGAGGAATGAATGCAGACTCCTCAGTCTGGGTGTAGATGCCAGTTCCTCACATCAGTCAGGTCAAACGCAGCTCCCAGAAGCCTTTTCTCTATGTGCAGTAAACGACAATCCAGGCTTGGGGGAAGGAGTGGTTTATTCTTATATCATCTTCAAAAGTCTTTACTCATGTTTTATTTCTAGTGATTAAAAACAAAACTTTGGTTCGCTGGTAATTTAAAGACCTATGAATTGTTAACTTTTTGGAAAGATAGCTGCATCGAGGCATAATTAAAATAATCTAGTTTTAGAGCATTTCCATCACCTCAGAAAGTTTCCTCAGGCCCATTTACCATTATAGCTCCTACCCCCAGCCCCAGGCAACCACTGATCTATTTCTGTTTCTATACACCTGCCTTTTCTGAATACTTCGCGTAATGGAATCAAACATACAATAGACAGTCTCCTGTGTCTGGCTTCTGTCACTTAGGATAATGTTTTCAAGTTTCATCCACGTTGTACCATGAATCAGTTCTTTCATTTTAATTGTTGAATATTATTCCGTTGTATGGATTTGCCGTATTTTGTTCATGAATGTTTACCACATTCACCAGTTGATGGATATATGAAGTTTCCAGTTTGGGGTATTATGAATAATGCTCCTATGAACATGCTCATCTGTATCTTTATGTGGACGTATGTTTTCACATCTCTTGTAAAGATTCCTAGGAGAGGATTGCTAGATCGTATGGGAACTTCTGTTTATGTTTAACTTTTTAAGGAACTGCCAAACTGTCTTCCAAAGTGGCTATATCATTTTTCATTCTTGCCAGCAATGCATGAAAGCTCCCATTTCTCCGCATCCTTACCAACCCCGTCGTGTCTGTCATTTTGATTTTAGTCATTCTAGTGGGCATGTAATTGTATCTCACCATGGTTTGCATTGGCACAACCCTGTGACCAACGATGCTGAGCATCTTTGCATGTTCTTATTTCCATTCATACATCTTTGATAAAATGTCTATTCCAATCTTATGCCCATTAAAAAAAAAGAGGTTATCTTATTATTGAATTAGGAAAGTTCTTTATATATTCTGGATACACGTTCTTTACAGATATGATTTGTAAATATTTTCTCCCAGTCTATGGCTTATCTTTTCATGTTCTAAATGGTAGCTTTTCCAGCACAGAAGTTTAAAATTTTGATATGGTCGAATTTAGCAATTTTTTCTTTTAAGCATCATGCTTTTGAGGTCAACTGTTTTTATATTACATGAAACTTTAAATTTTTATAAAAATATATTTAATATATGCAAAATATATGTTAGGTAAATATAATCTTTAACATTATTTTAAATGTAAGTATGTTAGAAGGAAAATTAGTATCAAAGCTTTCTCTGTTGTTCCTCCTGATCTACTTCATATTTTGAATAGAAGCAAAAATATTACTCTGTTATAAATTAGTGTTAAGATTTTTCAAAGCCACAGTGAAAGACATCTACTGTATATCACCCAGCCCTGGAGCCCCAGTCTGTCACCTGTGCCACAACGCTGATGCAAGCACACTTCCTAAACCCAGCTTTGTTTAACTGTAATAACTGAGCAAACAAAACTACACAGACACTCTTCTGTCTGCTTTGTTGATTTCCTTCCTGTACTGCGCTTCCTGTGTTTTTGTTATTTGCCTTCATTTTTTTCCCCTTGTCTCTGTTGGAGTTGTCACCATGTGAATAGGAGACCATCAAGTCCCTGGACAATTGGTTTTCCAAAGGGTTGCTGGACTTCTTGTCTCTTCGTTGTATGGACAGGAGCTATGTGCCTGCCTTTTGTCGAGTATTGAATACATGCTTGAAGCAAAAGTGTCATTAATGTAATGCTTTATGCTTCTGAGGCAGCTTTCTCATTAGTGTTTAGCATACTGAGCAAAGAAGTCAGGTTCCAGAAATGAAGAGAAGTGTGGTGTTGACAGTGCAAGCAGGGTCCCTTGTTCACGTGGCAAGGCAGGAGGTAAAAAATAAAAGAAAAAAGAATACCAAATTCAAAAGCCTTTACAGGAGGCATCTGGAAGAATTTACTCCTGAATCAGCCATCACTGGGTGGCAAGAGCTGACGAATGGAGGCCGCGATCCTGTATGAGAGAGCCGTCAGGAAGAGAGGGAGAGTCAGAGCCAGAAGAGGGGGTGGTTGAAGGGGAATGGAAAGAGCACCTCGTTCATCACACTAAATGCCAGCAAAGCGCCGCGATTTGTGTGGGAGGGTGGAGGCATTGACCTTGAGCTGAAAGAGGAACACATCATCTCTGAGATGAAGGGATAAAAAGAAAGTGGCTACAGGTAAATGTGTTCTTTGGGTGGAGTAGACAATGGGAAGAGATTGTGCCTGGTGGAAGCAATTTTACTTGATGTGTAGGAGATGAGGTCATCTGAAGAGTTCAAGTAGGGGAATTAGAATGGTGAAGCTTGGGGATTCTCAGGGAGAGAGATGGAGACTAGAGAGAACCAAAGTTGAGTGAAAAGATCGATGGATGAGGACAACCAGGATGAGCCAGAGAACAGGAAGGTGTGTGGTTTTCCCCAGGCACACGTGATGACTAGTATTTAGGAGCAGTGGGAAAATGGACTGACACAGGTTTAAGGTTCCCTGGGAGGGGGAATATCCGTGTGGGAAGTATGGTGTGGATGATTGACGGTGTCTTCCATGACGGCTGGGAAAGGAAGGGAGGCTAGAAGATGTTGATATCAGTAGTTTCTAAATTCCTCTGTAGCTAGAATCACCTGAGGGTCTTTTAAAAAAACTCCAAAGCCCGAGGCACATTCCAGGTGAATTAAACCACAGTCCTCAGACATGGGACACAGGAGGCACAGACTTCCATACTTTTTGAAGCTCCCCCAGGTAATTCTAACACGAAGCTAATTTGGGAACCACTGGGCATATACATTAGGAGAGTGGTTCTCAAATTGTGGACCCCAAGTGAGCAGCGTCAGCATTGCCTTGAAACCAATCAGAGATGCAAATTCTTGAGCCCTACCCCAGACCCATTCAGTCAGAAAATCTGCGGTTGCAGTTCTGCAGTCTGTCTTAACAAGCCCGCCAGGTGATTCTGATGCTTCTTAAAGCTTAACAACCACTGAGTTAGGAGAAAAGGAGTCTTGGTCTTGGCCATCACTTGAAGAGCAGGCACAGTGAGAGAGCTACAAGGTCTGGTTTCCTCTGATGTCAAGCATTTCCAGACCATAACTTGCTCAGTTTTGAGATTTGAAAAGGTCAAGGAACTAAACCCTGGTGTGTTGGATGGCTGTCCACAGATACAGATTCTAGAATTATGTCAAGATTTGGCATGGTGAGAAAAACTTATGATCTAGACCACGTATCTAGATCTTCAGTGTTTATAGGAGATAGAAAATGGTAACATCAGTGACATACGCTTTGACAGAGCTTACCCATGAAGGAAAAGCAGCACCAGGGAGCTGAGTGAATCCTGACTCGAACTCCTACCTCCTGTCTGGAGCAGATGGGAGAAACAGCAGCCTCCAGTGAAGATGAAGGCAAGAAATCGTGCACCCTGGGGAGAAGGTAGGCTTCAGTTTATGGTGGTGGAAGGATATTGTAAAGATAATATGAAATGTTGGCTTCAGGGGGCATGAAAGGGTGAAGGGTTTGGAGAGAGGAACTGAGAGTGGGAGGAGGAGAGGAAAGGCTATAAGAGAGTAATACAGGATCAAGATTTGGGTGTAGAAGGATGGGGGAGGAGGCAGGTACTGTTTGTCTTTAGGTCAGGAGCCCTGGATTATTGGGAGGAAAGGCCTTGGTGGAAGTGACTAGCTATCTCAACATGAGTTATTTGGTGCCTTTGTGGTTAATGGTCCCAGACAGTCCTGTCGCCACTCCTCAGGGAGCTGAGTCACCGTCACTGTGCGGTGAAAGCCGCAGTCTCCAGCCAGGCTGCCTTGTGCTTGGCGGAGCGGCCGCCGGCCTGGGGAAGCTGCCCCACTATGGACAGGGCTGGATGGTCCTGGTTTGCAGTGAGCTCTATCACCTGGGCCACCTTCCCCCTCCGAGTCCTGGATCTCCTGCCTGGCAGGATGTGCCTGCCTGAAAATGGTTCCGGGGCCCAACTGCTATCATAAAGGAAAGCAGGACCAGAAGAACCTTGAAAACCTATAGAAAGTGCTTATCCTGGCTCTGACTGATAAGTGAGGCAGGAGGAGAAAGGGAGGAAGAAATAAATCAAGGAAATGTTAACCAAAGCAGAGGAAAACAGGCCGTTTTTGCTGGGCTGAGAAGTTTGGCATATGATTTCTGTCTGACTCACGGCCACACTGAGAATTCTAGAATGAATTATACCCAGGTGTGAACTGGGCATTTTAATGGCCACAAGCTGTAGCCTAGTTTGCAGACCAAGCCAATTGCTTGGGTTGGTCCAAGGCTAAATGGTGAAGCTGGTATAATTTGTTTCTGCTTGTTCCCTGTTTGGGGGCTTTTTTTTCCTCCCCCCTGAAATCCTTCTTTTTGGATTTTTCTTACCCTGTAGTCCTGCACTCACCCTTCAGAAACGTCCCCAGGGGCTTAGGGCTAGGGCAGCGGGGTGGTTTAGCCTCCTCCTTCTGCCTAATGTTTTGATTGGCAGGCATTGCAGACCCTCCCTCCCTGAAGGCTCTTAGCTCACCATCCTCATGCTCCCCAAATACCCCTGTCACAATTCTTGGGACTGTCACAGTTCACAGTGGTAAGCCTTTCAATTCCTTGGACTCGGGACTCGTATTAACAATATGTAATCACTCACAGGGCAAAGTCACTGATGAGTCAGAATGGACACCAGCTGTAAACAGCTCACAACAGCAGCAAGGTACACGCAGGCCCCATGGCTGCATCTTGTCCACCTGGCCTCTCAGTCCTGCAGTCTTGTCCTCTCCTGCCTCAGCTGTCCACTCTCATGGGTAGACCCTGGACTCGTCAGTACCATCCACAACATCCCCTTCTCCTCGCCCACTCAGTCATCCTCTGCTGACCTCTGTACTGTTTTCCATAGTGGCTGCACCAATTTACATTCCCACCAGCAGTGCACAAAGGTTCCCATCTCCACATCCTCAACACTTAACTTTTGTCTTGCTGATAACAGCCATGCTAACAAGTGTGAGGTAGTAACTCACTATGGTTTTGATTTGCATTTCCCTGCTGCTGGAGATGTTGAGCACCTTTTCATGTGCCTGTTAGCAATTTGAATATCTTCTTTGGAAAAACCTATTCAGGTTCCTGGTCTCTTTTAAAAATTAGATTGTTTGGTTTTTTGCAATTGAGTTGTATGAGTTTTTAAAATGTACTTTGGATATTAACACCTTATCAGATATATGCTTTACACATATTTTCTCCCTTTCCATAGTTTGCCTTTTCATTTTGTTGATTGTTTCTTTGGCTGTGCAGAAGCTTTTTAATTTGATGTAGTCCCACTTGTTTATTTTTTATTTGGTTGCTTATACTTTAGGTGGTGAATTTAAAACATCATTGCCAAGACCAATGTCAAGGAGCTTACCCTCTATGTTTTCTTCAATGAGTTTTATGGCTTCAGGTCTTATGTTTAAGTCTTTAATCTATTTTGAGTTAATTTTTGTAAGTGGTGTTAAGATAGGAGTCGAGTTTCATTCTCTTAAGTATGAATATCCAACTTTCAAGCACCATTTGTTAAAGAGACTCTTTTCTCCATTGAGAATTCTTGGCTTTCTTATCGAGTATTAGTTGGCCATTTAAGCAAGGGTTTATTTCTGGGCTCTTGATTTTTGTTCCACTGGTCTATGTGTCTGTTTTTATGTGGTTCCATACTGTTTGGGTTAGTATAGCTTTGTAATACAGTTTGAAATCAGAAAGTGTGATGCCTCCAGTTTTGTTCTTTTTCAGGATTGCTTTGGCTATTTGGGGTCTTTTGTGGTTCCATGTGAATTTTGGAATTGTTTCTCCAAAAAGCAATTTAAATCTTTACTGAAGTCTCACAAAGAGGTACCAAAGTGGAATGCATTACACAATATGTGGCATAATTCCTGAAGATTCTCTTCACTGTCAAAAGTATTTTCAAATTTAAAAACAATTCTTATACAAATACATAATGAGTGTGGGTTAAAGTTTTTATTTTAACTCATTAAAATGATGATGAAGCCAGTTCAAGGATGATAAAAGAATATAATGTATATATAGTTAGTGAAAGCAAAAATGAGTGCAAGAATAAGACAGATACAAAACTAATCTATTTGCCACAGGGAAATAAGTCATTATCTTTGGGGTTCTCTTTTCTACTTTCAGAAATAATTTGCATTTCTACAGGGCAAAAATTATTCTCTTTAGGTGTCTTAACTCATGTTGCCATAACAAAATACCATAAACTAGGTAGCTTAAACAACAGAAATTTATTCTCTCGTTCTGGAGTCTGAAAGTCCAAGATCACCATGTCAGCATGGTCAGTTTCTGGTGAGATATCTCTTCCTAACTTGAGGATGGCCACATTCTCCCTATGTCCTCACTTGATGGAGAGAGAGAAAGGAAACTCTCTAATGTCTCATCTTATAAAGACACTAATCCCATCATGTGGGCCCCACTCTCATGACCTCATCTAAATATAATAACCTCCCAAATGTTCCATCTCCAAATATGATCATACTGGGGTTTAGAGCTTCAACATACAAATTGGTGGGGGAGTGGAGACACAATTCATTCCATAGCAATAGGCAAAAATACTTGCATTAGCAGTGTTCTGCAAAGTTTAAAGGCTACCCTTATAGAACTGTAAAATGGTCTGGTAAATAATTGGAAATTAGTAAGTCAAACAACTTTACATGCTTCTGAATTCAGATGACCCTTATGAAGGCTTATTAGACAGGACCCTGGCATGAGAAAAAAGGCATTTTGCCTTCCCAGGTTTGGAAATTTTTTTTTAACATTACTCATTTACTTCTCTATAGATTTACTTACTCAAAGTTCAGATTTATGAATTCTGAAGCTTCTACAATCTGGGGTGGAGGGTGGTCTGTATGTAGAAGAATATAAAATGTACATGTGAATATAATACTTGGGCTCCAGGGCCTTCGGATGAGTCTTTGCTAGTGAGAACTTCATGGAAGACTCTGTGTCCAACCCTCTTCATCACAATTTCCACATCCCCCTAAATCTTTTCTTCTAAACATTCAATGAAAATCTTCATCTTTCACTGATGCTTCTTTCCTCACTCAAAACTCTTCTCCAGCTCTTCTTGTCCATGAATTCCTTCTAACATCTTCCTAATGTAAGCCATTTTAACTTCTCCAGGGAGCTTCTAATTCTTGATACCTATTATCTCTATAGCAAGAGGCAACCTGGAGTAAGGTAAGATTGTGAATACACATGCAGTATTACTTACTCCCTCAGCACTGAGTCTGTAGGAAAAGGCCAGTGCTTCTTGACCCTAAGGTGGAGATGACTGAGGAAGGCTAATGTGTACCTCCCTTGGGAATTTTTAACCATAGTCAGGAAGCCTTAAATCCAAAAAATGAAAACCATTATTTGTGGAATTTCATGCAGCGGGGATATTTGAGAGGCATGAAGAATGGCAATATTGATTTTTAGAAAAGTTACCAGGAACACACATTCTACAGAATATCACTCACCTGTCACCAGAGCCAGTTCATCAGAGCATCTTTCCTGTGTGCCAGCTGCTGGGATGATGAATGAAATTATCATCACATCAGTACTGCAGCCACTTCCCCTGCCATTTTCCCCTTCTTTTTATAATGATAGTGGTGGCCGTGTGGGTCATATAGGATGCACTGTATTCCTGGCTTACAGTAGCTGGCTTGAGACCCACTCAACACAGGTGTCAGAATGCCTTTAAGACCCCCTCACCACACGGTACCAACTGAGTTAGAAACATAGTCTTGCTCTCTGGACCATTACTGGAAGAGACAAAAAAAAAAAAAAAAAATAGGCAGACACAAAGATTTGTTGAATGTTGACTTTGTTCAGAATATGCATTAAATAAATAACACTGAGGCTTTTGGAGAAGGCAGAAGAAGGGTGTTTTAAGGGTTGACGGGAGAAAGGAAAGTAGGAATTACCTCCGAGAATTCTTGGCTTTCTGTTAGCCAGAAGGATGCAAATACTTCTTTTCTCTATATAAAAAATCCTCCAGAGTGTTCCTTGGTGCTCAGCATGTAGATTTTGCACAACAGTGCAGGAGTGCCAGCATGCTGATGGGCTCCATCCCTGGGCGTGCCTGGCTTCTGCCTGCCCTGGGCCCCCTGCTGGGGTCAGGGCCATGTGGAAGCTAGCTCTTCCCTGGGGATTGAACACAGAGCTTGTCAACCCGCTGGGAGACAAGAGTCAAGTGCTGGAGACAGGTGGCAGATGAAAGGCTGGCTTGGTGCTAATGGGACTCCCTCCAGAGGGTAGCAAGTCAGAAGAAAGCCTTCCCTGCCTTCTGCAGAAGGCTTTGCATGTGTCCTGGGGATGCCTGCGCCACTGGGTAGTGTGTAAGGAAAAAAACACCTGCTACTCAACACTGAGGTTGCTAAAGCCACTTCAGTTTTCTAGGAGCATCCTTTTCATGGGAGAGAAGAAAAGCATAAGGGATGTCACCTAAGTGGGTTCTGGGAACACAACTAGGGCTGTAATGAATGCAAAGTTATTGCATACATGGCCTGAAGTGCTCATTAATAGAATGCAAATGTTCTGGAAATAGATTTTCTTTTCCATTCCCTTTAGGGCATTCCATTTATTTCTGCTCTGTCCAAAGAGACCCATTTTCCTGTCTGCTCTGAGTTAACAACTGTTTATTATATGCCCAGTTTAAAGATACCTTACTGCCCACCCACTATTGTATAAATGGATAAAAGATAAATTCCGTGCTACAAAGAGTGGGGGACGCTGATGGTCAGCAGGGTCTTCGCCGAAGTAGGGGAATGCAAATTAACAGAAGGTCCACTCTGTAGAATTAGGCTTTCGATCCTGGAATTATTACCAAGACTCAGCTTTTTAAATGCCCTCTCTGAGGAACTAGCAAAAGAGACAAGAGAAAGCTTCTTTGCTATCCTGATGTTTATTAATGGTCCCAGGCTCTGTGGAGGGGAACGTGAGGCAGAGATTCAAGTAATTACCATGTGAAGCAGGAAGGAACATGGAACTAATCGTATCAGATAAGAGACATAAAGCACCAGAAAATGTGAAGTGAAGAGAAAGACTAGGCATTCAGGTTTTTTATTCCATGGGCGTCTAAACCTGATTTCTCTCTCTCTCTTTTATTGTAGTATAACCAGTTTACAGTGTTGTGTCAATTTCTGTTGTACGGCATAATGTTTTTGTCATACATGTACATACATATATTTTCATATTCTTTTTCATTATAAGTTACTACAAGATATTGAATGTATTTCCCTGTGGTCTACAGAAGAAACTTAATATGTTTTATAAATAGTAGCTAGTATCTGCAAATCTCAAACTCCCAATTTATCCCTTCCCACCCCTTTCTTTCCCCTCTGGTAACTGTTAAGTTTGTTTTCTATGTATGTGCATCTATTTCTGTTTTGTAAATAAGTTCATTTGTGTCTTTTTTTTTTAAAGATTCCACTTATGAATGATATCATATAGTATTTTTCTTTCTCTTTCTGGCTTACTTCACTTAGAATAACAATCTCCAGGTCCATCCATGTTACTACAAATGGCATTATTTTATTATTTTTTATGGCTGAGTAGTATTCCATTGTAGATATATACCACAACTTCTTTATCCAGTCATCTGTTGATGGACATTTAGGTTGTTTCCATGTCTTGGCTATTGTAAATAGTGCTGCTGTGAAAATTGGGGTGCAGGTCTCTTTTCAAATTAGAGTTCCCTCTGGATATATGCCCAGGAGTGGAATTGCTGGATCATATGATAAGTCTAGTTTTAGATTTTTTGAGGGCTCTCCATACTGTTTTCCATAATGGCTGTATCAGCAAACCTAACTTCTCACCTCATTTCCTTTGTCTTGAGAAGGAGGAAAAGTACTTTCATATTCAGACCTCCAGGTCACCAGCTCTCTTTTCAGGGGTCCAAGGTTATATAGGTAAATTAGGGGGGTTTTCACTGTACTCCCTGTTTCCCTCTTGCCTCCCCATGGCTCCAAAATATCACCCACCATTGGTTTGAGATGTGTTGACTCAGGCATATCAACATCTACCCCACTTGTCCTTCCCAGGCTGCATGTTCCTCTACAAACACTTAAACAGAGGTACCTAAAGACAGACATTTTAAGGCAAACTTGTAGGATCATTCACTCTTGTCCCTTACCTACAACTTCCCCAAAAAACGAAAGATGCAAATTTATGAGGCTCCCTAAGTGTCTTCCTTTCAGAACTAGAAATAAATTTAAACCTTTAAAAAAGTAGCAAACCTTAGCTAAAATGTCATATTTTTCTTTTTCCTACCAATTTGTAAATATTGGTCTTGCTGCTGACAGTCGGATCTCTTGCTGACAAGTGCTTAAAAGGAAGCCCTGATCCAGTCTTGAAAATTTTAGGATGAGATGCTGTGCAGGGAAAATTATGCTAAAATAGATTGAGAAAGTAAGTAGCCTGGGAACCTGGAAGGCTGTGGTGAGGTCAGAGGGCATGCACCTTATCTTCAGCTTCACCTGACTCCATAACTTTCTTTATCCCTCATCATTTTATCATTAAGAAACTTCATGTTCCTTTACTGTCTGTTGGCGTCTTTCCATCAGTATGTCCCCTATGACACCTATGAAATGTTCTGCAATATCTACCTTCAACAGAAAATCAGCAGTAGCTCCTTGAGCCTGTTCGATGGCCCCTCCTTCCTGGACACAGTCTCATTCCCCACTCAGGAAGCGGCCCCCTCAGCGGCCCAGTTCCCAGTCTTCTGAGGGACCTCTGCCCTCTGGAGATGTCCCTCTCTTGTCCTCCCACTTCTACTTGTGTCCCCATCTCTTAAAATCCTTTGCATCTTTAGTTTTGCTCTTCCATTTTGTGCCTCGGTTGTCACACATTCCATCCCCTCTAGGAGTTTTCCTCGATGGAGTTGAACAGGGCTTTGCATCCAGTGAGTAGATGCAGAGAGAAGAAAGCCACATTAGCCCTTCTGCCCCAGGTCAAGTATACAGGAGAACAGTCTGACTTTTCACACCACTCTAAGTGACTACCTCTTAGCACAACTCCTATGCTACTGGGTGGAAGTGAGACCTCCCTTTCTTCTAGAGAAGTTACATTATGTAAACTAGTCCCTGAAGGCTCTCCTACCTTGGGGTATTTGGAGCCCTGAAACTCGGTTCAGTCACACACATGTGATGCCTAGAACACATCATTGCCCACTATGGCAAATGCAGATTATTTGGAGCCTTCATGTATATGATCATTATTTTCCAAGAGTAGGGGTCACTGACAGATCCTGTGGAGTAACCACAAATGTATAATATGAAACCAGTTTCATAAGTAAGAAGATGGGTGGTTCTCTAAAGGGTCACCATTGGTAGACAATTCAACCAAACTTCACAAAATCTGAGACTTGCCATTGGAGACAATATGGGAGAAGCTCGGGAGAATAGGGGAAAGGGACAAGGACAGCATCACAGGAGATAGAATTCTAATGAAGTAGTGGTTCTTAAATGTCACCACATGAATCAGGCACAGCAGGCCCCTCTCCAGACTGACTGACTGAGAATAGGTGGCTGTGGGCCCAGGAATCTCTACTTTAAAATATTTCCCCAGGGAATTCCGACATTTGCCCAGGTCTGGGAACCCTACATTTAGAGCCTCCACCAGGAAAATAGCCCCTTGCTTTTCTCCATTAATGTAACCCTTCCTATTAAGAAGGCACTATTACCCCCATTTGACAGATGAGAACACTGAGGCACACAACTAGCAGTAAGCGGGGAGCTTGGATTTGAACCCATGTGATATGGCTTCAGAGACCGTGATAATATTTCAACAGACCTATTGAAAAAATAAAATGAGAAAGGCACTTGAAGGAAAAATAAAAGGAAGAAGTGAGAGGCAAATGAGAAAATCATTCTTGAGGATTTAGGAAATTATTGTGAAAAACCGATTCGACTTGCAGCCTGCAGAGGCGGGGACAGAGGCTCTCCAAGGGCAATGGTTGTCCTAATGACAGCCTCCAGATAATGCAAATTCTGTCACGAAAAAAGATCGGAATATGTCCAGTAGACTATATATGAAATATATACTAATATATTTAAGAATGATGTTTATAGATACACACTACTATGTATAAAATAGGTAGACAACAAGGTCCACTGTATAGCACAGGGAACTATATTCATTATCTTGTAATAACCTATAGTGAAAACGAATAGGAAAAGGAATACATATGTATGTATGTATATATATGTATATACACAACTGAATGACTACACTGTATAGCAGAAACTAACACAACATTGTAAATCAATTATACTTCAATTAAAAATAAATAATAAATTAAAATCTAAAAAAAAAAAAAAAAAGAATGATGTTTAACATGCATTAAGTCTTCACACATAGCACCCAGAGAGTCCCATCAAAGGAAACATGCTGATTTCTGAACAGTCTGCCTAGGGAAGTTTATACTCCACAGTATGCTATTTTTCCATTGTCTAAAAGACCTCCTTTTTTGTCTAACCTAGATGGACGCTATGACATCATGCTTATTTGCCCTCTCCTGACCTAAGCAGTAATGAAATTGAGGTCCTTGAAAAAAAACTCTCCTCTTCAGAGCCAGGACACTAAAAGCTTATCCAGATATGAGACAATTGTCTTGATAATATCTAGTCTAGACATAGAGACTTAGGAAGGAAGGTACAATTAGAATCTTTTTGTCTGGTGTTGATGCCTTCAAATCAGTTTTCTACAAGTCTGATTTTACTGTGTTACTTTTGTACCAATGGTGAGAGAGAAAACATCTTTCCCAGGTCTTCACCAGAGTACTTAATTGCATTTATTCTTTCTCCATCCTTTAGGGCTGTCAGATTCAGTAACTGACTCTGTGATTGGCAGCCACAATTTCCTTGGCAGCAGCCACAGGGCTCTGCACATCTAAACAGTCCTGAGAAGCCAGCCACTCACTGTCCCAGCACAGGAGTGCCATTTCCTGAGTTCCTACCAGAATAGTCACGGACCTGTCCGGGGTCCAAAACTAACGTAACTAGCTCAAGGAGTAGAGCGCATGTTTAGTACGCATGAGGCCCTGGGTTCAATCCCCAGTACCTCCTCCAAAAATAAATGAATAAATAAATAAACCTAATTAACCTCCCCCCCAAAAAAGGATAGTAGTTTGGCCTGAGTTGCCAGAGGAGTGGCCCAAGTGTGACCCTTTCTCACAGAGCACAATTATTTACCGAAATTGAAGACAAAAAAAATTTCTTTCTCTGGAGATTTCTGCTGCTAATCCTGGTGCCACTAAAGTAGCAAATCGAGGTGTTCCAGTAAAAGGCCCACCCATGTTATCGTAAAGCAGAAGAGACCAACAATCCAACTTAAGTTATAATTAGCAGAACTATATCAGATACTGCTAATCAACTCATTCTTACCATAAATCATAGGGATGTCTTTAGGGCAAAGAGAGAGAAGAGATACTGCTCTTATATTAATGCAAATAAATAACTGACAAATGGATAGATGGAGGTGTAACCATCCACTCTGGTTGCTCTACTCTTGAGAGTAATCCTTGCTGCCTCTTTCTTGCTCTTCTCTCCCTGATACCTCCTCCCTGACGTTACCAGACACTTGACCATTTAGCACTATGGAAACCACTCAGGTGTTTGGTGTGTCTACTCTGCTCTCACCATCCACCTTCCTCCCTTTCAGAACCTGCCCCACATTGTCATGGAATGGTTTTTCCAGAATGCTCGCCTAGTCATATCAGTCCTCTGACTAAAATCTTCTATGGTTCCTCATTTTTCGACAGTGGTTGCAATGTCATGGAAGTACTTCCCAAACTGACCCCAACCCTCTCCAGTGGAATCCACAGTGGACTCCACCAGCACACCCCGGCCATTTGTTCCTACCATGCCCAACCATTCATGGTTCTGTCCCACCCACATGCCTCTGCACAGGCAGTTACCTCAGCCAGGAGTCCCCTTTCTCTTACTCGGCCCTCAGCCACCCTCTACATCTCTTCTAAAGACTTTCCTGGAAACCCAGGCAAAATAAATATTTCTTCTTTGTGCTTCCTCTTCTCAGTTTCCCCCATCAGTGCTCTGATCCTGTTTCCATGACTGTCCCAGCCATAAACCAGTCTGACTGAAGGCACTCAGCTTGGTGAGGTAAAAATGTGGAGGGCCCAGCCACCTGCTGGCTCTATGAAAGCTATAATAAAATCTTGAAAAGGGAAATAAGTGCTCTTGTGCTCAGATTTAAAGTAAATATTCTGAAAGTTACCTGGTTTATTGTAGGTTCTTTTTCAATTCTTTTTTTTCTTCATCTTCTGTCTCTCAGGAATCTGGCTATGCGCTAAATTCAATAATCATATGGAGCCAGTCACTTTTTAAAATCTTGTCATTTTAAATCATGAAAATCCATATATCTTTAAATTACGATTAGAGGAAACAGGCCGAGCAGCTCTCACAGCGTGATCTGAGGAGCTCAGAAGATGTGTTTGGGGAAGTGTCATATTCTCTAGGGCTCCTTCCTATCCTAGTCTGTATTCCATTAAATATGCCATAACTATTCACCTTTGATATCAGACTATCAAAAGCTCTGAGAACTTCTGCAGTAAATCAACCTGTTTAATAACATTATTGAACCTAAGATTTTACAAAATTATTTGAGCCCTGAATTTCCTGCCCCAACTTTTTACCCTGTGTGACACCTATTGACCCAGTTTGGAACATACTGGCTTTTGTGATGAGGCAGAGTTGAATGCCAGAAAGAGTATTAAGAAATGGCAGTTACTGGGCCAGGATCTGTCCGCTTTGCCCCCTGGAGTCCCTCTCAGTGTCACTTCTCTGGCATCTATAAAACATGGCGTGCTTTAGCTCACTGCAGCTCTCATCCCTCACCCCCACAATACCGCATTCAAAAATGACTTCGTGATTCAGCTGCAGAAAACTAATAGTAAAGCACCAGGAGCTCTGTGTGTTTGTCTTTCAGCACCGTGAAAATTCTGCCTGACTAGGTTTTCAAAACCTTTATTTGAAGCATTTGTAAAGCAGAAAAAAAATTTTTTTTTGAAAAAGAACAGATTAATTTTAAGCCATTTGATTCTAAGATATGAAAATCCAAGAAGTGAGTTATCAACAATTTTAGTTTTTGTATGCATAGTGAGTAATATAAAATACATTTTATTTGTTTTTAAAAATATACTAGTGCTCTCTATAGATGTTACTAAACACAGATAACACCCAGGTTATAGAAATCTGGATTCATCAATTTTTGAAATGTTGTTTTATCAGGGTGTCACAGTTTAAAAAAAATAGAAAAATAACTGTGTTTTATTATTTCTCCAAAAGTATTGGATAGAAATAAAAGTTAATCCAGCAAATATTATAAATTAGACAATTTGGAATCTTAATTTTAAAATTATGAAACTACACAAATAAGAGTAATTCTAAAAGATGTCCATGAAACCTGTTTTTTTTTTTTTTTGGTTTTGTTTTGTTCTGTTTTCAGTCTAATTTAATTCTTCCACCCTGGTTAAATATTTCAGATTTCCTCTCAGTGGGACTCAGGCTGATTACTGAAGGGTTCTAGCCACCTGAGAATGGCATCTGTCTTCCTGTCACCATGCCAACTCTTCCCGCGACAAATGAGGGATTTCCCCTTTTTATTCCAGTCTTTCCTCCAATGAGGGAGAGACACGCTCCTCCCTCAGGAAGAGCACCATTTCTCATTACTGTTGGTTCCTTTTCTCTACTTTGTGTGAGAAAAAGGCTCGAGATGAAATCTTTTGTCTTTTTAGATACATTTTGTTTTCTCACTATTCTTACTGACATCTTTGTGTGTGGTGGCTGGGATCCCACTGCATTTACATGGCAACCAGGAAATCAGTCATTCAGAGTCGCCATGGTAACCGGAGGGGGGCAGGGAGGAGAAGTCCATTTTATCACGGTCGGCTGTGTCCCTTCCTGGAAGCCTCCAGAATTTTTAGACAGAGGTCATTATGAACACAACAACAACAACAAAATGCCTGCTGGCATCCAGGCAGCTGTGTACTGGCATCACAAAACGTCCTGCAGAGGAGGGTGTGAGTGACCCGGGGGCAAACATTACAAGGAGACAAAAGGCTTGCCCTCTCCCCGAGGAGCCCAGGGTGCTGACTTGGTCTCCTAGCAAGTCTGTAGAGGCAGGTCTGTGAGCTCCAGCTCCACACTCACTTGCCCAATTCTCTCTAAAGCTTTGAGTCTGCAGAGAAAAAGCAGGTAACCAATGTTGTAGAAGGAGAGTGAGTGTCTCATTTGGGGTGGGGGCACAGCTCTGCTTTTATGGTAAAAAGAGCCCCAAACTGCGGAAGTGGGGCAAAGGTGCTGTCCCAAGAAAAACGGAAGTGTCTGTTAAGTCGTTTCCTGCCACATCTGCTTCTGGAGCTGAAAGGTGTCATATTTCAAATGAAAAAAAAAAAAAAAGTCATAGGGGTTAACCAGTGAGATGACCTTTTATAAGCCAGATAATTAGAATCCTTAATCAATAGGCAGATTATGTTTTATAGCAAACAATAGGGGCCCTGGACCCCAGGAACAGACTTGGCTCCTGGATTGATTTAGCCAGACTTCTGGGGAGCCGGAACTGACCCAGAACCAATCACATTTCTAACTCAAGTTGAGAAAGCACTGTCTGATTTGAGACATCTTCTAGTGGCAGTGTCCCAGTAGGCCGGGGGCTAAAAACGTGTGAATGGAGAGCCTTTTCTTTGTAAAGTGAGAAAAAACTTTTCATCTTCTTTTTTTTTTTTTTTAAACAGTGTAATATTACTTTTTTCCTTTCTTGAAGATGAAATGAACAAACTCTACATTTCTGGCCTCCTCCTTCCAAACTGCCCCCACCAGGCTCCCTTATGTTCATCTCAGTAAACAATTCCAGCCTCAACGTTCGCTTTAAGAGTCTTCCTTACTCTTACTTCTCCCGCATTCAATTTAGTAGCAAATTCTTCTAGGTCTGGCTTTAAAATATATTCTGAATTCAGTCTTTTCTCACCATCTTTATTACCCACCATACCCAAGCCTCCTCCTCTTTCTAAATGCTCAAAGAGCCTCCTGACTGGTCTCCTTACCTATATCCTGGTCTCACGATGCAAGTTAGGTCATGCCGTGGCCCTGTTCAGATCACTCCCCACCCACCCACGGATGGACGGAACACTCGGAACACAACCATGACCCACAAAATGCTACCCGACATGCCCCTGCCTGCCCCTCCGTTCTCGCACCCTTCACATTCCTGTTTGTGTATTCTACTCTACCCACTCTGACTTCCTCGCTGTTCTTTGAACACATCAAGCATTCCCTGAATTCAGGGACTTTGCACCTGCTGGAACCCTCTTCCCCACATGTTAGGAGGCCTCTTGCTAGTATTGTAGAAGCACTAAGAGAGCTGCAGTGCAGCAGACACATGGGGCTGCCCAGAGGGGGCTGTGGTGACTATGGGAGGAAACCAGGACCAGAGCAGAATGTGGAGGAATAAACACACTGACCTCACCTTCTGTGTGTTGGCCAAACACAGCTGGAAACCAGAGTCCAAGGCAGCTGGGTACTATACAAATCATCTGTTGTTGCATAACAAATTACCCCGAAACACAGTGCATTGAAACAATAAACATTTATTATCTCTTACAGTTTCTCTGGGTCAGCAATTTGGAAGTGGCTTATCTCGATATTTCCTACCCCAGGCCTCCTATGAGACTGCAGTTAAGATGTCAGTTTTCTGAAGGCTGATCTTGGATGAAAGATTCACTTCCGAGGTGGCTCACTTAACATGGCTGGCAAATCGTTGCTGGATTTTGGCAGGATGCCTAACACAGGCCTCCACAGGGCTACTTGAGTGTCCTCACCACATGGTACCTGGCTTTCCCAAGAGTGAGTGGTCCAGGAGCCCAAGGTGGGAGCTACAGGGCCTTTTATAACCCAGCCTTGGAAATTACACACCATCACCTCAGCTGTATTCTATTAGTCACATAGATCCGTCTGAGTCAGTGTGGGACGAGACCACACAAAGGTATGAACGGCAGGAGCCACGAATGATTGGGGGCTGTCTTGGAGATACCACTGGGCACAGAGCGAAACAAAGATGGTAGAGAATGAACTGAAAGGGTGGTGAGGAGGTGGAAATCAGGGAATAACCAGCACCCTTCCTTGACCATTCTACTTAAAATATTATATGCATTCCTGCCATTCTGTTTCCCTTTACTCACAAGCCTTAATGCTGCCTGACATATCAAATATTTATTTGTTAACTCTTTTATTTTTGATTTCCCTACTATCATATAAACTCCACGAAATGAGAGACTTGGACTATTTTGTATTTTGCTGGCACCTAATAAGCTTCCAATAAATACTTATATATTTGAATACATGATTTATACTCAAATTAAATAAAGAGTAAAAATTTATACTCAGACTTTTAGATAAAAAGTTTTAAAATGACTAATTCCAGTGACATCCCCACCCTTTTTAAACTAAATGATTATCCCCCCCCCCCCAAAAGAATACTACTACTCAGTGAATTAGAATTTGCTTTTGGGAGTTTTGCCAGCAACACAATTGCCTCTTGGTCTTTTCTCCCTCTTCATCTGGTGGTGGTGGTGATGTTCTCCCTTCATTTTAAGATCAAGTTTTCGTATTTTTTTCTCTTAAAAGTAAGTTGCATTGCCTTTTGTTTATTTGATTCTCAGCTGAGTTCTGTTTTCAGAGGTCTGATTTAATCAAATGGTTCTCACGAGAAAAGGAAACCCTTCCTTCCTAATCTCCCCTATTATTTCCCTTTTGTTGATTCCTGAAACCTGCCAAGGGTACCTGTGGGAATTTCTGTGGCACCTACAAGGCTAAGGAGATTGCTGACCTGTGGTTACTGACGGTCAGAAGAGAACAGATTGCAAGCAGAGAATACTCTTCCTGGGCCCCACGTTGAGCCAATGTTCAGGACTAACTGCCCATGGGCTGACTGTGAGAAGAAAAAGGCAGCCTCGGGAACAGCTGCATCCAAATCTAGAGTGGGTTTGGGGGTGGTTTTTCTCCTCCCTAGAAAGTGTGTTAGTAACACCTTTCCAGATACAAAGCGGGAAAAGCTGATCCCTTATGTTAGGAAGCAGGTTCCCTCGGAGTGGAGGAGACAAGCTTGTTGTCAAAATGGTGAAAAGACAAGACTTGATGCCACATATGCATACGTTATCATCCCACAAAATCTGCACAGAATCATTTGTTGTAACTCCTTTTCTTCCTTTCTTTCTTTTCTTTCTGTTAATAGAGTACTGTAACCTCATGCATGTAAGCATATGCTCTACCACTGAGCTATACCCACCCCGCGTTGTAACTCCTTTTTATAATGTGGTGCACCTAATTTCACCATCTGTACCAGAACCAGCACCTTTTCTCTCTTATTCAGTCTAAACCTAACCCTGGCCATCAGCTTGGCTGGTTAGGGTATGGTGCTATTTCATAAACCTCATCCTTTACCCATTATAAATATGAATAATGAGTAATTTGTGTTAAGTTCATTCATTCATTTAACAAAGGTTTAGTGAGTGCTCACTATGTACCAGACACCATCCAGGCCCTGGCTAACCATCATAAGCACACAGTTATCGTCCTAGAAATTTAGGGGTAGGAAGGTGTTTTTATTTTCCTATCTGATGATGGTCACAAATGGTGGGTCTTTGATGAATTTCCTTAGACTATTATTCCAGAATAAAATAAGAGTCTGTCTCACTAACAGTTAAGCAAATCCATTCATTCTGAACACTTCAGTTTCTTTCTTGAAGTCTTATTTTTCCCTAGCGGTGTCCCCTCAGCCATGGGCAAGTACTACTTTTTCCCCCTTGACTGTATTATTTGAGGTTATTGCCGATGCCTTCTGAAGATATAAAACCACTGATGTATGTGATCCTTACTTAAGGGTTCAGGTAATACAGTTTCCCACGCTTATTTCAGAGCGCCCAGTGTGTTTATAGGGCATTGGTGGGGTTTTCTTAGTCATGTTATGCTGTCAATTTTCAGCTCATATAACTACTTTTTAGATGCAAAAAGTTGGTGGTGGGGAGTTAGGAGGAATGCATATAAATATTTTAACAGCAAACAAATGGCTTGGCTGTGGTCTGGGTGAATTCCAGTATTTTTTGAGCTGGGAAGGAATCAATAACAATAACTGGTCTTGAGCAAGTAACCCACTCTTTTCATTTGAAAACAAAGCCATAAATGACAATTTATAAATAATGACAAACTTGCTTACTAACATGATACTCTAAGACTTAACTTTTTAAAATTACAAATAAATCTGCAGATGCTTGGCTTATAATTTTCCTCCTAAAATTAATCTCTACCTCACTTGAAATGCTTTTGCATTCATATATGCAACAAATACTTATTGCACACCTAGTATGTGCTGTGCACTGGGCACTGTGGGAGGCACTAGAGACTGTGAGTAAGACAGTGAGTAAGACACTGGCTGTGTGTTCTAGAATTCCACACGCGGTGACGGAAAGAGAAAGGAAACCGTACAATGACAACACAGTGTAGTAAGAGCTATAACCAAGATAAGAGGTGATTTGTGGAGGAGCAAGGATACAACTAACCCAGCCATTTTCTTTTAGAAAACTGTATAAGTAAAAGTAATTTGCTAAGAAAGTTTATTTATTAACTACATTTGCCAAGTCAATAATTTGCGCTTTCTTCTCTGCTGAAATTACCCTGCACAATCATACAAGTAATATATAAAGAATGTTGACTAACTTCTTGCTAAAGCAACAAGTCATTTTTGTAACATTTCGTAGGAAGTTATCTCAAATGTATTGCATTACTGAAAATGCACCTTCTAAGTTTAGAGATTTGCAAGAAGAGCCACCAACAGACAAAACTTTTTAAGAGCTTTCTATGTATAGTGAGACTTCTTTATCACATCAGTAACTTACAGATTTTTGCCTCCTGGTTTAATAGTATTACTTGATTGGTAACTTCAGGGTCTTTCCTGTTTCAACATCAATATCACATTTTTTCTTCTTGCCACATTCTCTTCTCATTTTTTAATTCCCAGGGACATTTTTGGTCATATTTTAAGCAGCCTTGGTGGTTTGTTTGCTCATTCACTTAGAATTTTGTAAAATCTACATTTTTGGATCTTCAAAGTGGTCATTAGTACTCATAACTTTCCTACACAAGACCTAACGGTTTAGATTCACTTAAAGTTAACAAACATGTACTGAACACACACAGTATACAGAGATGAGAGGCAGAGCCCTGCCCTCAGGGGGCACTCAGTCTAGTTAGACTCCAGTGGACTCAGAAGAAGAGACAGATTCACCATCTAACACTCGGCATCTCAATTCCCTCGCCAACTCCCATGGTTCTGTTTCTGAAATTCTATCACAGGAAGATTCAAAGTGAGAAACTTAAGACTTAGGAGAAAACTAGAGCTGGGGAGACCAAGGTCATAAGCGAACCTATGAATATTCTTTGCAGTAGGGACATGACCAAAGACGCGATGACAGAATGCCCTCAGACGCCTTTGATTCTCCACCTTTTGCCAAGCTACTTACCATCAAAATAGTGTGGTGACATATCTGGCACAGAAAGACCAAATCTTACCTCTCTGCCTGGCCTGCAAATGCTTGGAGTTATTATCATATAGCTTTTCTTTCAAGACACTTCAAAATGATTTACATGTGCGATAATAGTCTTACTGATTCGTATCCTTTCATTCAGACCTTCCTTTCAAAGGATTGTTTTTCCCAGACTCTGCGTGTGCACAGCGTTCTCTAACCTCTGCCATACTTCGTTGCTGACTCCCTCTTGATCTTGTTGCTTGTTTCCTGTTGTCTCTGCTTTTCTGTTTGCATCTTCAGAGACTTTTTAGAGGGGACAGGTTGTATTTTGCAGAATGACTGTTTCTGTTTTTAACAGCAAGAATGCCTTTGGTTTCAATTCTTTCATCACCCAAGTGGACGGTCTAGCTCCACCTTCCACTGGTGGAGGGTTTGGAATATTTTCTGCTTATGGGAAGACTAGAACTTCAGATAAGAAGCAGGCAGCGTCCACTCAGGGAGTGTCTAGCCTTTGTCCCTACTTGAACTGGCCAAACTCTCCCTGTGCACAGCTGTTTGGATCCACATCCGGGCCTCTCTGGCTCTTTCTTGCCAACTTCCAGCTCTGGTTTGACCTCCTCCCCCATCTCCTGCCTTCTTCCTGCCTGCCTCCCTCCATACCTGGTGTCCCCTTCAGCCAGACCTCCTGTTTCATAATTAGCCCTTCTCAACCCTTGTATTTGTTACGAATGCAAGTTTCTTGAACTCTTTCATCACGGCAACCTCCACCCAGGGCTTTAAGTACGTAACACAGCATATATATACAACCCAAATGAGTTCCATTGGGGTGACATTTCAGGCAGTGGCAGGGAAGAATCTGGGGAGCTTCACACTATCTACTTGGCCCCCCTGTTAGCCCTGCCCAGGGCAAAGGGAAGGGAGAACTCATGCTTCTGATGCTTTGCCCTATGGAGGAAGAGCTGACCATTCACTCAGCAAACCCCTCTTTCTATTAATTTTGTGCTGAGCTGTGCAGTGGAGACTGACAGTTCCCATTTTTTGAGGGCCAGCGACTCTCTCTGGAGAAGGCTGAGTTCTGCCCGCCCTGCCCCTGGACTCTCTTTAAATGGAGTAGGATTCAGTCTTCTTGGCTCCTAGCAGCTGGGGGTAGGCTCAGATGTCTGGTGGGGAGGGCATGATCCTGTGACACACAGATCAGATTATTATGATGCCTTTTTTTTTTTAAGCAGTCTTAGAGAGACTTCCATTCCTGTTAATTGATCCAAGAAATGCCTGGAATTGTAGATTTTCTGTGATAAAATAATGGCTCAATGATTCACTTATTTATTCTTGATTACTATTTGGCACAACAGTTAAGCCAATGTATCATTAAAGTAGATGAGTGGACAGGATTTATTAGTATATAAATTCACCTTCTTATTCCCATTTCACTCTGCCCTCTCCAGCGCAGCCCACACATGCCCTCAAGGAAGCAGCAGTGCTGGTACAGTTTCTGGCTCCTCTCTGAAGCAACAGAATAAGGAAGGACAGAGAGAGACCCAAAAAGAGATCTGGACAGAGAAGCTGGGCGGGGGGGGGGGGGGGGAGGGAGGGGAGCTTAGCCACAGAAGGCAAGTCAATCAAAATAGTAAAGAAATAGCTGGGCATGGAAATGGGGGGAGAGAGAGAGGAACAATATTTAAAGAGATCAGAGGAAGAGTTCGGGGACTTGGCATGGGAGGGGCTCTGGGACAGCTGTGAGGTGGCAAAAACTGGAGAATGCAGGTACAAGGGGAACATGAAATTAGTCTCTTTAAAATTATAAATTAGTCTTTAAAGTTCATCTGGAAATGCAAGTAAGGAATGGCTTTCTTTCCTGTTTCTTTTTAAAATGTATTTTAAACATTTCTTTTTGTTGCCAGTCTGTGCTTCTTTATAAGCAGTTCAGTGCAGAAATGGAATGAGGAGTTGCCCCAGGATTCTTTATATGACAAATATTCAGGATTTGGTATATATGGATCATGGCTTTCTGCAGACAATTTGAAAAAAAAAATAGATGGCTTATTGTTTCTTATCCCATGACCAACTTCTCATATTAGAAACTTCCTTTTCCCCTACTCCTCAGGCACCCAAAGGAAAATAAGACCAGTTTTGGAATTTCTGCCAGCTATGTCTTTTCATTACACAAACATCTGTTAGCTCCCTGCTGTGTGACAAGCAAAGATGAATGGAGCATGACCCTAGCCTTAAGGGGCTCAAATACTGAGGAGGGAGGTGGACATAGTAACAGCTCATTAAAACAACATAGTTAATGCTGAAATGGAGACTGAGGCAGGGTACCATGCACTCACAGGGCCAGGAAGACCCAGCTCTACTCTGTCTTTATAGGAGGATAAAGTAGAAAGTATTGCAGGCTATAGGAGGCTGGGGGAATTTTATCCAATCCTCTACTACAATATAGAGGGAAAACCAAAGCACTGCTGTAATGAGACAGTGGCAAGGGTAGTAGAGAGGAGGAGTTTGGTCAAAGAGAGTTTCCTGGTGGGTATGAAGGATGAGGAACTCGAAATCAGACGTGCGGCAACAAAGACCAATGGTTGTAATGTTATTTTTACATTCCTGCTCTGGGCGACTGGTTTATATTCCTCACTAAATGAAATGGAGATTATGGAAAGGGGACCAAGCTTTGGGTGAGGCAATATGTATGATTTGGGGAATGCTGATATTAAAGAACTCCAAGGCACATCCAGCTAGAGTGCTCAGTAATGCAGGAGAGAGATCAGGCCAAGATCATGGCCTCCTTATTACCATTCATCTCCTCCACCAGGTGGTTGTGAGTACAAGGTATCGATGCCTACAATTTGGGCCACTGATGAATGTTGAAGAACTTTACAGGCCTTTGTCTTATGTACTGGCTCACGTTTGGTTACTGGCTCGTGGTAGTGTGAACTGTTAATGGTGTCATGTAATTATATCTCTGAAGAAATGAACGCTTTGCAGACTCAGTATGCCCACTTACCATGCTTGCATTAAGAGCTCTGGACTGGATTAATCTTCTCTTGGCCAGTCTACACCTCCACATTTTTCTTTTCTCTCCAGAAAAACAACTATTAGAATTAGTGAGAAGCAATGAGGGTAAAGACAGGAAGAGGAAGATCTTAAAATCTAGTTTTCAGTTTTGAAGAGAGGTTGGCTGGCACTTCTCAGCAATGGTCAGAGTAACCTAGTGAGAGATTTATGAGGCCAGAGATAGAAGAACCAATCGGAAGGCAGCAGGCCAACTTCCTAGAGATTTTATTGTCGGAAAGAGATGTCCCTATGTAGACATAAAGATAAGTACCAGCCACTCTCTGATGGTTGAGAGAGTGAGTGAGAAAGGGAAAGGGGGACAGAGGATTAAAAAAAAAAAAAAAAAAAAAAAGACCAGTTTGAATCCAGAGTTAACACCAGCATCTGCTGGTTTAAAATTAACCAAAGATTTGTTTCCATAATCTCTCCATTTATAATTGCGCTTCTCATTTTTCTTAGACTTAATGTCATAATATATTTAAATTTTCATTTAAAAGCTCCCAGTAACTTTTGACATCAAGATTCCTGATTGGGAGGTAATTCATATCTGATCTTCATTTGTGTTATAGGAGGCTGTGGGAATTTTATCCAGCCCCCCCCCCAAACTACAATCCTATTTCCTGTTGGTTCAAAAGCAGTTCCTCATTTTAAATCTTGAAACGACCCATTTTGTAGTTTTCTGATGTTAGTGAGTTGACAGCGGGGTCCTTTTTGATAAAAATATTTCCAGGAAGAAATAAGCAAACTCTGTTCATGGAACATCAAATCTAAACAAAAGGTATCCTGGGGACTGTAGGATCCTGCAGAACATTTCACAGAAATTAAATTCTGTACCTCCCAGGCTGATTTGCTGTGGTCCCCACGGCAGGTTAGGAAGGCTCACTTGGTGACTTCTCTGTCGATAGAGTTACCCTGCATTTAGCCTAGATTTCCATCACTTCCTGTTAGTTTACTTGCTGGAAGGGTAAGGCTGTGTTAAAAAGTGAAGTTGGGAATTAACTATTTTGCTTTCCAGGCACTGATTCTTGAGGAGAGGTTTTTCAACGGTGTTGCCTGGGAATTAGAAGGATCCCCCCCACCCCAGCTCTCAGCCTGCGCTTAATCTGTAGCTTCCCGAAAGCACCTTGTGTTCATTCTGGGGGAGAATGACTCAAAAGCTGAATAAATTCAGAGCCCCAAGAGTATCGAGGTTTAGTGGTGAATATACCAACTTTGGGCAATCGGGAAACCAAGAACTGGTCCTGTTTGGGCTGCTGACTGCCTGAGTCACTCACTGTCTCTGAGTGTCAGTGTCCTCTGAAAATAACAAGAGCTGATATGTATTGGACACTTCCTAGGTTTCAGGAATGGTCATTATCATTTTGTGCACCATTTCATTTACTCCTCAGATTTCTGCTGTGTGTTAGGACTATCATCACCTCCATTTTGCACATGAGGAAATCACACAGAAGTTAAATAATTTGCCCAAGTTCATACAGTCACAAATGACAGCTTGGATTCAAATACTGGTGGATGGTCTGTGTAACCTTACTCCTAATGCTACGCCACCTCCTAAAGTGAAGGGAAAGGATAAGAGGATGAGGGTCCTTGCAGCCCTACTAGCATGGGGCAAGGGGAAGAGGACTCTGCTTCTGGGCTGAAAAGATACAGCATTAGTCTCTACCTCATTCATCCCTTCCCACCACTGAGCATCTTTTGGGGATATGTCTTCACTCTTAGGCCACAGGTAGCCTTGTAGTACTTGGGTTATCTCCTATGCCCCACAGGAGTACGTACCAGGGCCATTCTTCTCTGAGCACATGGATTAAGCAAGATCGCAGTGGTCGCAGGACCTTGGAGAAATTAAGTGTCTGGAATGTTAGCCACAGGGGGAAAAAAAAGACTTCAGCAAGAAGCTGCGCTTTCCCAGCTCGCTGGCTTGATAGGGACCACAGTAAATCAAGCAGAGCCATGGAGGCCGGTATTGGATCTCAGGGGCAGAACCTGGCCGGGGGCTGTCAACCCCCCAAAGCAACAGCAGCAAACCCAAGTTCAGGATAAGAAAGCAGACTATGTGCCGGGAAGGGGATTGGGGATGGAGGTGAGGGTGAGGGAATGAGAAGAGGCAGGAAGGAACAGGCAGCACCAGAGGGACCTTGGCACAAGGGGAAGAGGGGCTTACAGCCCTGGTGTCAGCAGCCCTGCAGAAGGGGAGAGGGCTCCCCTGGGCCTTGACATGGAAGGGGAGGGAAAGAAGTAAGCAGCTCACAGCTAGCGAGAGGAGGAAGTGGGAGATGCTGCTTCCTGTAAAAAGAACGATGACTGAAGACAAAGCTGGGTGGGGACTAGTCCCTGGGCTGCAGGCGCGGCTGCTACACATACACACAGCGGCTGCCGCTCCGTGGGCAGCTCCTACTACTGCTGGGCTGGGCTGGCCTGCGCGGGGCGGGCTGCGCCGGAGCTCGCCTGCACACAGCCGCGCGGAGGGAGGAGAAAAGACACTCTTCTCAGGCCAGCCTCGGGAGCCAAGGTAAAGGAAACGCTTTTCATCTTGCTCCTTTTTAAGTGAGAAAAATGACCACCGCCTGCCGTCTTAAGGGCAGATTTCGAAGGAAAGAGAGGCACAGTGGCTCGGGGTTGGGGGACATGGTTAGGAGGGGTTCTGTTAGGAAAGCTTTTGAAATGACCACATTTGTGACACCTTTGTTTTTTAAAAAAATAATCCTTATTAGTGGTTAGCTTCGGTGACTCATCAGGAAAACATACTCAATGTTAAGAAGCTGTTTGCATAGTTCTGGAATTAAAGCAGAGCCCAGCTGAAATCATTTGGGGCTGAGAGGCTGTAGGCTGATCATCTGAACAGTGCAGTCCTGTTTTAGGGGTGGAAGGAGTGGAAAACGTTAATTGCATTATCTTTCTTACACAGTGCACTAGGGTAGCTTTAGTCTTGCGGCATGATGACTGATTTGGCTTTTTTTAATGGTTAACTCCTTTTGTACTCAGAATTTGCCAACAAAGGCTGGAATTGCATATGTGAGGGGCAGTATTTACCATTAAAAATGATGTCTTCCTCCCTCTGCTCTGTGCAGCTGCTTTCAGGATAATCTCAGAAAGAGCTACCATTTGCCGATAGGCTGTATCCTAAAGTTGCATCCTTTCTCAGAGGAGTGTGGCAGGTTTAACTTGTCTAGACTCAGATACCCATGCATATATGGATTTCATGTTTATAGAGATTTTATTCGTCTCTAGGTCAAGGTGCTTATTGGCCTCAGTAAGAGACAACATGTAAAAGTGCTGCTGGGTTGTTTCCTTACCTGCATAGTCTACAGATGGACAAAATAGTAAAATCAGAACGTGATTTTTATTGTGTGATTTTCTTAAGCAATGGGTCCTCTTACTGAGAGCCTGTGGCTGTGGCTTGTTCATATTTGTGAATGATACGTAAAAGTGCGGTAAACCGGTCTAACGGATTAGGAATGAGATTGTGAGATTCCTTTGGCAGGATATGTAGGAGAAGGAGTTTAATATCCTAGCGTAGCATGATTTAAAAAATTAAGTTTTTGTCTCCAACAGAAAGTGTGGTTAAGCCATAAATGATCACTGATGAAAGATTTTGTCTTGCATTTTTAGAATGAAAGGTGATACATTTTCAAAGGAAAGAACTGCTTTTAGCAGAGTAAACATAATAAAAAGGTTGTATTTAGACACCCATAAATTCTTAAAATGTATGTTTTAAACACTAAATATGCACGGAGAGTGTATATGCCTCCTCATTTATCATCATTCTCAATTTGAAGAGCGATAGTTTTTTGGTTTTTGTTTTTTTTCAGTGCTATCTCTATGAAATTAATTTGGTTTCTCAAAATGTATGGGGTAGCAGCACATTTTCAGAGATAAGAATCTTTGGGTACTAAAGGGAAAAAATGTCTAGTTTTCTGAGCTTACTTATGAAACCAAACCTGTACGATGACTAAGAGGGGAAATATTGCTGGTGTTGAAACAGTGGCGCTCCCCTGACAGATCCATTGAATTTAATCAAATCTGCGGGCAAAACAAGTCACGCCGCATACTCCACGAATCCAATTCCTGTTTGTCTTGTGGCGTGAAAAATGTAAAGATCATCTTCTCAGAGAGGAGCTCTTAGGTAGCTCTTGGATTCAGGATGCCCGTAACTGCAGCTCCATGATCACACTGCCTATCATGAAATGAAATGGCAAGTTGGGAATCTGGGCTGTGTGAATGAGGCTGGGGCTCACCCTCTGGTACTTACTCATCTACAGTCTGGATTCACTGGATAATGCCAACACCCTGCTTTGTGTGGGGATGTGTGGACAATCTGCCTTACTCCTCTCTGTGTGTTTCACAAAAGAGTAAGAAAATGAAACCTTGGCTCATAGGCACAGGGGCGTCCAGAGGCTCCCTGCTCTCTTTCAGAAAACATCTAAGAGATGCCTGTTTTCTGCACAGCCTGAAACATTCCCTTAATTGTTTCATTCCAGCTTGAAGCACACATGAGTGAGTAACAGCAGATCACTACCTATGATGGTAGGAGGTTTAAGAGAAAGGTGAAAATGCTCCTTTCCTGTAGAATGGGACTATTTCCACTTACTCTTGGTGTATGGAATATTTAAGACATACTGCTTTTCTCCAGAGGATTCAGTGGCTTTTGAGGGAGTCAGCCAACACTGAAATTTTAACTGTATGTGTGTGTGTGTGTTTTTCCCCTGCCATACGGTCAATAGCAGAATGGAAACATGACTCCATTATTTCTTGGCCAGTTGTGGGCCTCATGGTAGACACAGAGTGAATGCATTTGGTTGACTGACTTTTTTAGCCTATTTCACAAGGCAGGCCCAACTTTTAAGTATAAAAGCTCTAGAGTCAAAGCACAAAGCCTCTTCAAAAGACAACTGGGGTTGGAAGAAAACAGCATCATGGAGCGAAAAGAACACAGGCTTTGAGAATCAGACAAATCTGCCTTTGAACCCTAGCGCTGCTTGTTACTCCTTGACCTGGTACATTAACTTATGAACGTTGGTCTCTTTGCTGTATAGAGGGGTTAATAGTACATAATCAGGGTATTTTTTTGTGTTTTTTTTATTTTTAATTTTTTTAATTTTTGCTTTTGTGTATGGCTATGTGAGTGCCTGCCTGGTACGTAGTAAGTACTCAGATGTCATTTTTTTCTCTTGCATGGCTTGCAGGAAAAGTTAGCATGTTCTTGATCTTTGCCACTACCTCAAGGGTTCCAGGAGACGTTTTTTTTAATTGTAGTAAAATGTATATAACATAAAATTTCCCATTTTAACCATTTCTAAGTGTAGTGTTCTGTGGCTTTAAGTATATTGACATTGTTGTGCAGCCATCGCCACCATCAATCTCCAGAGCTTTTGCATCTTCTCAAACCGAAACTCCGTTCCCATTAAACACTAACTCTGCATTCCCTCCTCCCTGCCAGCCCCTGGCAACCACCATTCTACCTTCTGTCTATATATCTGACTACTCTAGTTACTCATATAAGTGGAATCATACAGTAGTTGTCCTTTTGCGACTGGCTTATTTCACTTCAAAATTAATTGATTAATTAAATTTGAATTAATTAGAGTTAATTAATTTAACATGTCTTCAAGGTTCCATGCTTCCATGTAATAGCACGTATTGGAATTTCCTTTTCTAGGCTGAATAGTGATCCATTATATGTATGTACTACATTTGTTTATGCATTCATCTGTTGATGGACACTTGGGTGGCTTCCACATCTTAGCTGCTATGGATAATGCTGCTATGATCATGGGAGTACAAATATCTGTTGGAGTCCCTGCTTCATTTCTTTTTGGGTACCCAGAACTGTAACCACTGTATCATATGGTAACTCTGTTTAATTTTTTTGAAAAATAGCCATCCTGTTTTCCAGAGCAGCTGCACCATTTTATATTTCCACAGCAGTGCACAAGAGTTATAGTTTCTTCACACCCTCACAACACCAGTTGTTTCCTGGGGTCCTTTATTTGTTTGTTTTTAATGGTAACTATCCCAGTGGGTGTGAATTGGTATCTCTTTTTGGTTTCAATTTGCATTTCCCTGAGGATTAGTGAAGTTGCCTGTCTTTTCATGTGCCTATTGGCCGTTTGTATGTCTTCTCTAGAGAAATGTCTGTTTTAATCCTTTACCCATTTTTTTAATTGGATTGTTTTCAAGGAGACTTTTTTAAATGATGGGATCTCTTAACATAGTGTGTCAGAAAGATCATGTTTATGATATTTGTATTTAATCCCTGGTATTTACCAGTATTATCCTACCCAAGTGAAATTCTGCTTTCAAAAGTGACTTTTAAACTCAAAAGGAGAAAGAAAATCCACATAAATCCTGAGAATTGGTGACATCAAGACCCTTAGAGTGAAATTCAAGCCCTTATTGTAGACCAGTGACCCTGCTGGCCAGGTGAGGGCCAGGTACAAAGGAGGCACGGGGTGGGGGGCTGTCACTTCAGTGTCCTTCTAGCCTCTGCTCATTGGCTGCATGAGAAACAAGGCCCAATAGGTAGCAAATTCAGAAAAAGGGAAGAGAAACACTTGTTTTCAAACTCTTTTTAATGGGGAGCATTAACTTGGAAAGGGGCAAAACAACAGTGATAGGTTCTGAGAGAAGTTTCTATTAATGAAATGTGATTCTAACCTAAATTTCAGTTTTGAAAATATAGAATCCCGTGTTTCATTTTCCACCACAGATTTCACTCTTGATTCGGTAACTGGTGAGGCAGGGTATGGAGAGCCGAGGAGATCTGGGCAGAAGATTAGGGAGGACTCTGTTGAACAGCAATGATGTCTGAGATTTATGGTGTGGGTGCAGATGTTGACCTTGAATGGTTTGAAGAGCTCCTGAGTATATGTTAATTTTTTGTAATACCCTCTGTGTGTGTACAGGGGGGTTGGATAATGAATATGCACATCTATTCATCCTATAGTTACTGAGAGCACCAGGGACTGACTTTTCTAGACCCAGGTGGGAGAGGGGAATTACAGAGCTGTGTCAAGACTTAGTCCCAGCCTATAACATGGTAGAATGGTAGAGCTAAAAATGACCTGGGAATGAGCCTGTATCTACCACTCCATGGCAGACAATAAAATAGGCCCCAAATTTGTTACCTTTCTAGAGCTGCACAGTTGATTAATACCTTACCTCCCAATTCAATCTCCATTTTACTTCCCTCCACCATAGGACAAATGGATAGAGAAAATCTTTATACTTTGTCACTTTAAAAATTGTCTGTAAGACCAAATTATTTTGTTTAAAAAGAAAAGGGTGATGTTTAAATTTAATACCTTATGGAAATACGGAGTTTCTGTATTCAAATTGATTCAAATGTTAAGATGACACTGTGGCACTGAGATGCAGGTTTTTTAGGTAAGAGCACTAGGGATATATGTGGTTCTCCAAAACTCTTTTGTTAAAACAAGCTATAGTTAAGGGGAGTCAGTGTTCAGATAATCTTTAGAGGACTTCATTCAACATTAAAAAAGAGGGAGCTCAATTCTCAAACTCTAGTGATAACATGTCTCTCAGAAGTGGTACCACTGAATACCATGGCATGAGATAAGACAGGATTAGCCTTTATCTTGGCAAATATGTGTAAACAGCCAAGCCTTTAATGGAAAGGCTTGGAAAAACCAGTCACTGACCCTTCCTCCCTGTTTCTCTGGCCTTCCCTTGTCGCCCTGCCATCCTGGTTGTCAGAGTCCGACCTTCCCATGATCGTCTGCCCCAGGCGCCTGGCAGTAAAGCTGATGGGGGGGTCTGGGAACTGGACTGATGGGCTCTCCTCCACATTCCTTGCAACATCAACAGGGCCATGGCTGTTCTTTGAAAATCCTTTTTTAAAAAAAAATTTCACTTTTTACTATTCCCTTTGCATTTGCAATGAAAACTGTTAAACCCAAGCCTCCATGCCCTTTGTTCATTACAGGTGACCTCAGCTTCTGTTTTTTGGAGAAACCATATATTACAGAATTACTCAACCTCATTCTTTACCACCTTGCAATGTCTTGTGTCTTCACATTTTCTTCTCCCTTCCGAGGTCAAATTAGCACAGTCTTTCTTTCCAGCCAGGAGTAAACTCTCTACTTGGACTCCCCAGTATATTTCCTTTCACTTTCTAGGGGATTATGTTCTGACAATTATTCTACCTCCCTCCTACATGCATATTTGGTTGCTTCTTTTTATTGATCCTCTTTGCCTCCAAACATGCTTAGTTTACACATTTAAATTAATTAAAAATTAAACAAACCTGCTGCCAGCAAATCTTCCCTTTGAGTTTTGTAACCTCTCCTATCTTCTTACCTATCAGAGTGGAAAAATAGTTTTCCCTCCACCCTTCTCAGTTCTGGAAACCCTGTAACAAAAGACAAATTAATAAGAGAAAAACAAGCAGATGTTTATTAACTTGTGTACCTCATGGATACATGGGCAATACCAGGGAAAAGTGAGTAACTCTCAGAAGTGGCTTAGAATTCAGGCTAAAATACCATCTTCAGCTGAAGACAAAATAGAGGAGGAGAAGTTATGAGGAGATTACCAGGAGAAGCATGGTAAATAAGAGTAAGATTTGATATGCTGATTTAAGTTGATGCCTCTCCATTGACAAGAATCTCAAGGGCGTCATTCTTATCTTCCTGGTACAGAGAGTGAGGTACCCTTACAAATGGAGACTTCCTTCGTAAGTGTAAATTCCCCTTACAAAAAGGTAACTTCTAATCTGTTTTCAGAATTTGTCCTGTGTCTGCTACTTCCCAAAATAACCTACCCAAAATAATCCTTATGCCAAAGAGGCATATTTCAGGGTGGCATATTCTGCCACCCTTCACACCTCTCTGAAGGCTCCCAACTTCTCCATTAACTCCAAGTTCTGCTCCCCAAATATGAATGTTCTCAAGATTTGAGTCTTCTGTCACTTAATATCTCCCTCTCCCTTTTTTAGATTCTTTTCTGTGATTTCAGTCATTGTCATTGTGTGGGTCAGTTCCAAATCTGATTCTCCATACTACTTTCTCACCTACTGTAAACTTGCACATCAAGCACCACAAACTTGCTGGAACATCCAACCTCCTGAAACTGAGACTCACGTGTCCAAATCAGTGCTCGCCATTGCCTTTCCCATTCAAAACCAGCTCCTCCTGACTCCATGAGTATTAATGACACCCCATTCTCTCTGCCCGTCAATTAGGAAAACTCAGTTTCATTATCTTCTTCACCAAACAAGTTAGAGTCACTTGCATAGTCGTTTGCATTGTCATTGGAAATGGATCTTGACCCCATCTATTCTTCCCCATGTTGGTAGCCAGTGTCTCAGTTCTGGCCCTCTTGACCTCCAGATGGACTTATTTGTTGTTTGTGTTCTTGCCTCTCCCTAGAAGAACCTTCCTGCTTCTCCTTCCACACTTTATCCTTATCATCTTTCTTCTCTGACTACTTAAATTCCATTTGTCCTATAAGGCTCAGTTCGAATGCTGTCTCTTCTATAAAGCCTTCCTGGGGGGTTTATTCCTTCCCCAGTAAATAGCAAGTCTTCACCTCTTCTGACATCTTTTGTTCTTTCCTCACAGCAATTAATGCATTCTAGTGTGGATAATGGCAATCTTCTTTTTTTTAATCTTGTTTTGCAAGCTCTTTGAGGACTGCAGCCACACCCAATGTCATAT
Source organism: Camelus ferus (assembly GCF_009834535.1). Taxonomy (NCBI): domain Eukaryota; kingdom Metazoa; phylum Chordata; class Mammalia; order Artiodactyla; family Camelidae; genus Camelus; species Camelus ferus. Next base: position 52,847,762 of record NC_045701.1, read on the forward strand.
TTGTCTTCCTTATAGCATGCAAATGCAGCTTGGGTTTTTGTTTGATTTTAATTTCAGTTTTGTTGAGGAAAACTGGCAAATAAAATTGTAAGATATTTAAAGTGAACATCATGGTGATTGGATATATGTATATACTACGAAAGGATTCATTCCTCCCAGCCAGTTAACTAACACATTCATCACCTCACATATTTGTGTTTTTTTGTGTGAGAACATTTGGGTTCACAAATGCAGTTTGTTGATCATTCCTTTATTTAATGAACTTTATTGAGTCACTCATTCTTTGTTGCAGAGTGGGCTCGATATTGTAGGGGCTCATAGACTGCTGAGGAAGCAGACAAATACTGACAAAATTACAATATAGTTAGTCTGTGTGCAAATCTTAACATCTGCAGTGTGCCATGGAACACTCGGATGAACAAAACAAGTCAGTCCTTTGTTTTCTTGGAAATGACATTCTAGAGTTTGGAGAGACTGACCCAGTAAACATAAACCTAGGGTTTTCAGATCTGGCTACACATTAGAAATCACTGAGATGTACTTTGAAAAAAATACCTATGGCACAGCCTCAACCCAGACTAATTAGATCAGAATCAGCCAAGATTGGACCCCACTGACAGAAAAAAATTACAGTACAAGAAAATATTGAGTTGTGATAAGGGCTGAGATGGGTTAAAATAGAAACAGGTTGAAGGACAGAGATTGTGTGCATGCTGGTTTGGGAGCAAGGATTTTACTTTTGTTGGGTCATCCCTGAAGGTCTGTCTGAGGAGATGACATTTGAATTGAGACCTATATTATGGTGGGGAGTTAGCCATGTGACGAACTGCAAGGAGAGAGTTCCTCAGCTCGAGGGAGAGGGTGCAGGTAGCTCTGTGAAATAAGGGTGAGGTGGCATTCCAGAGGAAATGTGGCCTTTCTCACACACCTGCACAAGAATCTATAAAATCTCTTTTCTCTACAGAAGGCAGATTTTCAGTTAAACTAACTAGACTACCAATGCAGAATCCTTTGCTGCTGTTGAGTCCTTGGTCTGGATTGGGTTTTAATTTCGATCAAAATGTGTAAATACACAGTCAATACTCTGTTTGATTATATTTTTCTACACTGCAGCCCATACTACAGGGATTGTTGTCTGAATTAAACACCAATCTTATTGTTTAAAATAACCTTAGGTACTTGGTATGATGTCTTAGATGAATAAAGTAGAGAAAGCCCTTAAATTCTGCCCTTAATTCTGTTTGGGGGAACCAGGGGAAACCTCACAGAAGAGTGATCCAAGCTACATTAGTATCAAGTTCATATTTGGATGAGTGAAGATCAGCAGGTCTCAAGGATCAAGTTGAGAACTAGGTATTTGTTGAGCGTTCTGTTCATGCTGCTGTGTGCTGGATACTTTATACACATCACTGTTTTTCAGTGTTTTTTTAAAAAATAATCCTATGAGATGAGAACTATTTTTCCATCAGGGTGCTTTTGGCTGCTGGTAAAAGAATATCGTACCGAAATGGCTTAAACAGTAGGAAATTTATTCAAGACCTCCTGAAAGGAGGGTAAGTCCAGAGTTACTCAGAACTGAACAGTATTCTTAGCAACCTGAATTCTTTCTCTGCCTATTCTGACATCCTGAGCAGGTTGGTTTAGCCTCTTAGGCCAGCTCCCCTTCCTGTAATTTCAGAATTAGAGGCTGATTTCAGTATCTAGAGGTACAGTGAAGTGGTTCATTTATTCTCATGTACCTCTCTTTAAGGTTACAGAAAAGCCACCCCCAGCAGAATTCACCTTCACAACTCAGATGCCTTACCTATTAGTGGCCAGGCAGACAATGCCGCTGGGATTGGCTAATTTAAGTTTCCTTGTGAGGTCATGGCACAGCCCTGCCTCTCTGAAGAACATGGTCACCAGACCCCAGAAGTAAAGGTCTGGCTTCTATTAGCAAGGAAGAAAGGGTTAATGGTTATCGAGTGGGCCATCAATAGAATCTGCCACTATTATTATTTCCGTCTTACATGTGGAGCTATCAGAAGACTCAGAAGCGTTAAAAAACTTACCAAGATCACACAACTTCTGTTGAACAGTATTTTCAGGCATTCCCTTTTGAGAAAAGCAAACACACACATAGATACACAAACAGAAAACTTGTTTTTGTTGCTGGTGATGACCTAGGTAGACTGAAGAAAGAATCCTGGAAGAAAATACAAAATGGCTGCAGCTAGTCTAAGCAAAGGATAACCTTTGTGACAAGTGATCTCAAAAGAAATTACATCAGGGCCATAAAGCAATAAGGATGGCATTTAATTTAGGCAACCAGCCCTGCATTTCTGCATTGTTAAAATAAATATAGAAATATGAATTAATTAATTAATTAAATTGAGTCTTCCTGACTGGTCATTTAAATCAATTTGATCTAAATAAAATCCACCCTGGACCAAGACATGAGCAAGAAAGGCCAAGGTTCTGTGTATGGTGTCTGTCAGACAGATGAAAGTCTGGTTTTCTCTAGAGAGGTATGCATTTTGTTGATTACAGCACCAGAAGAGAAGAAAAACTAATCTCTGAAATTTCTGATTATGAGTTGTTTTGAAAATAGGATTTCACTTTCCAACTCCAGAGGCAGATGCAGTTCCATTAATGGGGCATTTTCTTTGTGGTTCCTACTTTCCATTCTGGTATTTGATTTTGAAGGCTACGTTTGTGAGGCAGGAATAGTGAAAAGGGGAAATTGCTGTGGAGGTGCTGTCATTACAGTGTTTTGACTGCTTGCCTCTAGGTGTATTTTTGTGCATTCTCATCATAAGAGATGAAGTACTCATGGTAGGAATGCCTTTTCTGTAATAACTGATTGAGTGCTTCCTACTCTTATATTTACATTTTTGAACAGGAAAGTAAAAGTTAATTTCTACCCTTTGCCAACATAGCTCTTTTTAAGAAGGGTATTTATCTGATCTGTACAAAACCATATGAGAAAGATTGTGAAAAACTTAAACAGGAAAAAAAATTAACTGTCATTTTAGAGTCTTTCCTTGGAGAATTGAATTTGATCCTTTGCCATTTATTTTAAAACTTCATGAATGATGGTTGTGTTTTGAGAATGTTACTGTATGTAGGCATTTGGCAGGGGAGGTAATTAGGTTTATTTGTTTATTTCTAATTTTTATTTACTTACTTTTTAAAATGGAGGTAGTGGGGATTGAACCCAGGACCTTGTGCATGCTAAGCACGCACTCTGCCACTAAGCTATACTCTCCACTCTGTACATAGGCATTATAGTAATTTCACTAACAGTTTTTTTTCCCCAAAGGAAAGGTTTTCCCCAAAATACTTTGATATTGAACAGTCCCCAGATTTTCTTCTAATTAAACTAATAAAAAATTTAAGAAGGGTGAAAATCTCTAAGCTAAAAAATCATGTTTTTTATTGTAAGTCTTAAAATAATCCTTAAGTATTATAGTGTAGGAAAACAATATTCAAAGGCTTAATACACAGGAGAGCATAGTAGCTAAAGAACATCGATTTGGAATCAGAATGTCTTAGATAGGTTGCTTAAACTTTCTATGCCTCTGTTTTCTTATCTCTAAATTGGGAAATAATGACAATACCTACTTCACAAAATTGTCAGGAGATAATTACATAATGTATGTAAAATGTTTATCAGTTGTCAGTGTTTTGACTTCATTAAGTGACAGTCTCAGGTTTGCACTGTTTAGTAATACATGTGCTTAGTCATAAGTATGTCCTGTTTTCCTTCCCAACTCAGGATAGGCTTGCACTTCTGTGTCTTCTTTAGTTTGGTGTGACTATAAGTCTTGCATTGGCCAGTGAAATGTGAGTGGAAGTGATGTTTGTCACCTCCAGGAAGAAGCATATAAGCACCAGAATGTGAGCACATTCCTTGGCTATTGGCAGTGATGGAAGTGTGGAAACAGTGGCTGAGCTCTTAAGCCTGGGTCTTAGAGTAACGACAACACAGAGATGGTCTCTCCACTGACCTGCAGTGGACACGTAGTGAGAGTGAGGAATGAACTTTTCTGTCTTAAAAGATTTAGGAGGGGCGTGTTTTGTTAGCACAGTAAAACCTCACCTATCCTGATTAATACACTCTAGTTATCCCATCAAACTCTAGAGAGAAAATATTATTGGTAACAGCATATAACATGTGTAGCAGTTTGGAGATAGTAATTTTTAATGACTATATGTCATTGTGTGTGTATGTGTGCATGTGCTTATTATATGTTGTATTGTAAGTAAGCGAGAGAAGACAGTTTTAAGTTAAAGAGATTTATATTAAAATTTATAATTTAAATTTCTTTTAAAATAAGGTTTGTTTCAGTTTCATACAGAGGGAAATCAACATACCAAAACTACCAGTGTCTATTTTTTTGAAGAGAGTCAATCTGATGCTCAAGTCAGGATTGTGAATTCTCGGCCTGATGTGATCATTACGTCATGGTCACTCTCACTGAGCACTTACCCAGAATGGTGCCTTGAGACCCAAAGCATCTGAGATAAGATGATGTACTAGGCCATGCCCATGGCTTTTGTCTCCAGTAAGAAAATAGTCTTCCCTGAGCACTATTGCAATGTTCAGTTATAAACAATGGTGCTTAGTACATTGAAGATCTTAAATAATATGTATGGATAAACAGATGGGAGTAAGTCCACAATTCTGCCAAATATCTGGACTCTTTCACGTTTCCTTTTAAAAATAAATCCCTTCATTTTAGATCTTATTTCAAAAACATCTTGGTATTAATACTTAACATTTATTCTTTTATAACACTTTATATGTGATGGAACAAATATGCACAGACTTAGGCTATTTTATTTGATATTTTTACTGCTGATTTTATTTCACCTGATTATTTCATTTGGGTCTCTAAAACTACATTATGAAATACTTTTATTATTTAAATTAGGAACAGATTAATTATCTCCAGTGTACAAACTCAAATTAATTTCATTAGTAACCTGAGTTTTAAATTGATTAATCTTGGAGTGTTTAAGGAACCAAGTGGGGTTTTTTTTTTCAACCTTAAGGAGAAGAGCATATTTGATTTGATGACTCTCCATCCCACCAGTCTTGCTAATAGAAGTAAGAAACTTGCAAGAAAACTTTGGATGATTTTATAAACCAACCAGAAACCTGTGTGTCTGGGGCTTCTGGGGGAACAATCTGTGAGTCATTTTCGAAAAAACAAACACACTTTTAATCACAGTGCATGTTGTTACCATGGTAATCAGGCCTGTGGAGTTGGGTTGCTTATGTTCCTGTAAGAGAGAAACTGAGAATTCAGAGCGATGACTGTCAGCTTCAATTTGACTATTGTGTGAGAGAGTTTAGGGGTTTCTTGAGAACACACTGGCACAGTCATTCCGAGAGGGAAGAGAAGAAACTCTGGCATCCTCCCCTTGTTACTGAATATAAGTTAACCATGTTAATGTTGGGTGTTGTGAGTCACAGGGGAGAAGAGGACCATTTGGCATTCTCTTGGGAAAGAGGGGGGAAAATAGGTCCTTTATCTGATATATAATTACACATAAGTCTCCAAAGTCTCTACCTGGGAAGTGTCTTGTGTGCAGGTGCACAGGGCTTTAATGAGCCTCTGAAAGGTGCCAACTGGCACTGGCATAACATTATTACAGGTTTGAAGGGCCCTCAGTGCATTATTCCAGTAAGGTTTTTGTGAGGCTGTTGTTTCAGATCTGATCCCCAAGTAGACCAAGTCTCTTTTCTCTGTTTTATGGAGTAGACAGGACCCCTTTATCTTGGACAGTTATCTTATAATACAGGGCCATGGGTCACAGAGGAGACCAGGGAGGTTATGTGAGCTTTGCCAAATCTGTCACCACTCCAGGGGAAGGTAAATCAAAGCCTACACTTGGCTGATGGACAGTCAACAGAGTTATTAGGCCAATGGGATTACTAAGGAGTGATTCATTTTGATTCTATATGGAGAACAAGCAACACCCTTAAATTAAAGGCATGAGTTAGTGCATATACAAAACTGGTTTTTAAGACTTTAAAAATTTAAGAAGTCTAGGTATTCTCTTAAATGGATAATTGTAATACACTGACTAGAGTTTATTGGGGTTTTTTTTAAGAGTATTCCTATTGCAGATTTTATAGGAAAAGTTATACAACTTTTCCTTATTAAAAGTATTTTTCAAAAGGTGAGAAATAAAGTGCTGTGGGGTGAGATTAAATGGTCATGCAAACACAGGGAGTTTTGTGTGATCTGTATCCTGACGTATGGTGTAATACCTACCCAAAACTGTAGATTTCATTTTTCCTCTCATATGTGGGAAGAAGGCTCATGTTACCCAAACTTCATTCTAAGCTGTCTTAATTTTTTTTAAGATCAGTAAACGGTGCTTAACTTCAGTTTCTGATGATGAAAGTCATTCATGGTGATCATTGAAAATTTGCAAAATACTTAGTGTAGAGAAAAACTAAGACTGACCCCTTCCATTAATTAGGTTGTTGGTTGAACTGCATGTAACTGAGACCTGATTTCACAGGAGTGACAGAAGTTAGAAGTTATTTCTCTTTCATGTAACAGTACAGAGACGGGTGGTCCAGGGCTGATAAACTAGCTCTCCTCCACAAGATCATCTAGGGACCCAGGCTCCTTCTATCTTGTTGTTCCATCATTCCTAGCATGTTTCCCTTGCTTTATGGTCTAAGGCGGATTTTTGCCATGAGTAATTAGCAGCAGGGGAGGAAGTTGAAAAGGGGAGGGCATGACCCCGAAGTTGCCCCGATCACTTTTGCAGCCACCCCTTGAACTCTGTCACATGGCCACACACCTAGTGACAAGGGAGGCTGGGAAAAGCAGTTTTCCTTGACTTGTATGTGCCTAGCTTAGAATTCTATTACAAGCATGGAAGAAGAAGAAGAAAAGCAGACATTGGGGCATATCTAGCCACTTCTGTTACTTCCACTTTCTGTACAAAAGGAATAATACACTTTTTACATTTTGAGGTATCTTCTTCCAGTCTTTTTTCCTAGAAAAGTGTATACCAGGAAGATATTATGTATAGCATTTAGTAGAAAATATTATGTGATATATTTGAAGAATACGACATGAAATATTACAGAAAGTATACTGGAAGAATATCATAAATCTAAATATATAGATATTAGGAAATTAGCTGAGATCCTACTGTGTGTATAATTTTGTATTCTCTTTTCACATAACTTTATTCTGGGTGTATTTTTCCTCATCATTTAAATTTTTTTGTATTTATCATTTCAAAGTGCCATCGTGTGGACTTTTTCTGTTTTACTTAGTAGGTTGTGTTATTGATATTTAGACTGCTTCTAACACATTGGTAATAATTCCTTGTCTATATTCTGCATCTTGGGGGGTAAAGTCAAGAAGTGACATCACTAACACTATGGATGAGAACATTCCAGAAAGGCTGGGCCGATTTGTGCTCTCACAATAATGTATGAGAGTGCTGGGCTCAGAGCACCCTTCAAGGCTTATTTTGCAAGTCCCACTAATCATTGTTATCCCTAGGGTTTATTCTCTGAAAATAGGTTGTTTTTTGCCCTTGGCTTGTTTTTTTTTTTTTTTTTTTTTTCCCCTTTGCTGTCATTAATCATGAGATAATGGTTTTCTAATAACGTTGTCTCATTTAAAAACATATGGTCCCTTATAGTCATCTGGGAACATAATCAGTTTGGTTGAGATTTCAGCGCCCACGCCAGCCTTAAGCACTGGGCGATCTCCAGAGACACCAATGTTCTTTTGGTCTTAGGACCCAATATGAGTTTGATTTCTACCTTCAGTCTTAATATTCTAAATGCCAGGTACATCTTAGTTCTGAGATACAACAAATAGAAGTGGTAAAGCACTACCCGAGGCTTGGGCAATTCCCTTTGAGCTGGGTGCTAGGTATCTTTTCAGGAGAAAAGAAGCTTCTCTGCATTGGAACTTTCTCAGATATGAACCACACTCATGCTAGGCAAAAACAGGCCAACTCTACTCCACATCCTCAGAGGTCATTAGCTGCTAGGGGTGTAGGTGTGTCCAGCTTTGGATGCTAAAGATGTTTTTTAATCATTAACTTGTGCCATCTACCCTCTTAAAGGGCTAGATGCACACAAATGGAACTCCAGCTCTTTCCCTAACACCTGGAACAAGAGCACATCTGCTACTTTGGTCCTGCTGGGAGCTAAGTGAGTTAGGTCAGGAGGAAGGCTTGTTCGTATTCAACTCACCAGTTCACAGCCTCTGTTACCAAGAACTCTGCCCTCTGTAACACATTCCCAAGCCGACTTTGTGTTGTCATGTTTTCTTGTCGGCTAGGGGACACAGACACAAAGGAAGGGACTCCTGTTTTCACAAATCTTGTTTCTTCAAAGAAAAAGAGTTAACAAAAATGTCTGTTTCTTGACTCAGAAATGTGAACCTGCGAGCTCCTCTGCCCTTAGAGCTACTCAGCCATCACCACCAAACCCTGTTTTCAGAAACATTTATTTGCTTTTTCAGCTTTTGTGTATCATGCTATTTCTCCCTCCACCTTTTTTTTTTTTAAATACATTTTCTTCTCTGCTTTCTCAACAGCCAGATCTGCCAGTGAGCCTCCGGCTTTGGAAACTGAAGAGGTAAGAATTCTGAAATACTTTTTTCTAGGATGTTGAATCTAACCAGAACGTTAAGAGGAAAAAAATTTTAAGTAATCCTATAGATGAAAGCGTTGTGAATGTGAAATTGATCAAAAGGAAACATTCATAATCTTTAGCAATAATGATACAACTTTAAAATTTAAAGGTGAAAAAAAGGCTCTCCTTGAGGATAGTTAAAATCAGATTTATCACCCAGATTTCCCCCATGTTCTTCTGAAAACCTGAGTTTGGAGAGCCTTTGAGGTCATCGCCTTAACAGAATGTATCCTTATAGCACCAAACATTATTGATTGTTTGTGGTATAAGACAGATGTCAGAGCAGATTAGGGCAGAGAAGGATAAACCCTGTCGTTAACAGATTGATTGTAGACATTGAAAGGGCTATTCCAGCAGCAACAATAATAACCTTAAAATTCAATTTGATATTAGTTGGGCTTCTTGAAGAAGCTGAATTGGCTTTTGAAAATGGCTAAAGCTATGTGAATCTGGTTGTAGATTTGAAAGTTCACTGTATGGCTGAGACAGGTGATAATGTGTTTGCTCTACCCAACCATGGTACACAGTTTCCTCTAGTCAGTGATGTGGATTTCCACCCCTATTTTAAAATGTAACTTCATTTTGATATATTTCAAGCATATACCAAAATAGAGAGGATAATATAATGAACTTCCATATCCCTGTCACTCACTTTCAACAGTTATCAACTCATGACCAGTATTGTTTCACTTATAGCCCTACCTGCTTCTCTCCTTTCCGCACTGGATTATATGACAGTGGCTTGAATTTACCACTGAATTTTAAACTTTTTTGAATTATAGTACAGTCAGTTTACAATGTTGTGTCAATTTCTGTTGTACAACATAATGTTTCAGTCATCCATATAAATACATATATTTGTTAATTATTCATTTACCTAACTATTTAGTGGCTACAGCAAAATGCAAATAAAATATAAAACCTACTTTTAACCTAACTTAGTTTACTGAAGCTAGCCATTCATTCATTTACTCATTCAACAAGTATTTAGTATTTACTTGAGTCAGAACCTTCTTAGGAGAGAAAGTAAAGCAAGACTAGTGGAAAGGAGACTAGTAGATGCTTTGGGTTTGGAATTGATGGGCTGAATATGGGAGAACTGATGGAATTTCTTATTAAAGATGAGAAGTGAAGGAGTGGAGGACATCTAGAAAAACCCCCAGCCATCTCTTTTGGGAGAGCTACAGATACAGGAAGAGAGGAACAGATACAAATCTATGGAGTGGCCACAAAGGTGGATATGTCCAGTAGGCTGCTCATGGTTGGGTAGAGAGCAGTGGTTCTTCATCCTGAATGCATCAGAATCTCCAGGGAAGTGTTTAAAAACATTGATATGTAGACCCTACCCAGGTCAGTTGAACCAGAATCTCTGGGGGATGGGTCTGAATATCTACAGTTTTTAAGAGCTCCCTAGGTGATTATAATGTGTAGTCAGGGTTGAGACTCTCTGGTCTAGTTATTATTAGAAGGAAGGCATATGTGCATATGTGTGTGTGCTTTTAAGACCATGTATAGCTTTTGCTACCCCTTAATGAGGTTCTTTTGGAGTTAAGGACTTACTATCTTTCAGGTAAGGGCTGAAACATCCCTATGTTCTACCAAATATTATTAATAATGAAGACTGTTTTATAAGTATTTCAAGTTCCCTGTCTGATGTTGGTGTTGATATCTTTCATACTGATGAATGTCCTTAAATGTTTCAAATCAATCCAAGCAGAGTTTCTCAATGGGGGTTGCTGGTGTGTTGAATGGGGCAGTTCTTCCTTGTATTCTTTGGTATCCCTGTCCTTGGCTCACAGAAGGCCAGTGGTATCTTCCAGCCATTGTGACATCCAGGGCGCCCAAAGGACACATTGAGAACTACTGTGTCTTTACACACCTTTAAAGAGGTTATTTGTTGTTTTCACACTTACCTACAAGCATTTTTGCTTCTTGCAAAATTACTGGTTTCAGTTATGCAAAGTAGTTCCTTACGTAAGTGGTCTCTGTGCTAACAAACTAAAGAAAGAAACTAAACAAAATAGACATGTAAAAGGAAATATTGTTTTGCACTCTTGGAGGGATTTTGAGTATATTTGCTCTAGCACCAAATCTATTTTTTGTCTGTACAGAGAAGCAAATTAAACACTAGGTAAAAAATGGTCAAGTACTGGGATTTAAAGCAAAATACTGCTAAGGCATTATGCAAATTGAACGGCAGTGATGAAGGGTGTATTTGTTTCTTGTTTGCTGCTGTAACAAATTATCACAAACTTTGTGATTTAAAAAGATACAAATAGGTTATCTTACAGTCCTACAGGTTAGGTTCTGTAGGGATCTCACTGGCCTAAAGGCAAAGTATTGACAGAGCTGTGTTCCTTTCTGGAGGGTCTAAGGGAGAATTCTAGAGTCCCCCTTCCTCCATTGCCAGAGCCAATAGCATTGCATCTCTGTGTTTCTTTCTTCCATAGTCATACCTCTTAACTCTAAGCTCAACCAGGAAAGGTTCTTTGACTTTAAGGACTCATGTAATAAGATTTGGCACACCTAGATAATCCAAGATACCCTCCACATACCAAAGTGCTTAATTTAATCACACATTCAAAGTCCCTTTTTCTGTGTAAGGTTATATATTCACAGGTTCCAGGGATGAGGACATGAACCTATTTGGGGGTTTTTATGCTGCCTACTACAAAGTAAAATAGATGAATTGTTCAGAATGGTAGATATGCCTTGGGTAGCAGAGATAGGATTATCCCATATTTCATTGTATAGTGTTGAGAAGGGTCAGGGTTCCCAAGTTGATGAAGCAAGTTCTTGTCTTGACTCTGCAAATCCTGTTTTGTAGATACAGGCACTGAAGGCTTTTCCTTGTCTTGGAGTATTTGGCATTGGATCAAGGGGACAGGTTGAAGTCCAAGGGCTCCTTTCTTGGCCAGACTTTCTGGTACTATGGGTGTGGCCTCTGGAGAGTGTGCTGCTTTTGGCATTTCTCCAACTCTGGAGAGTTTGCCTACAATGTGCAGGTTCCCAGGTCTTCGAATAGCACCAAAGAAATGTGAGATTTTTATTTTATGCCATTATGGCTGCCTGTCACATTATGCTTTATTTATTACGCTCTAAAATGTGGAAATTGGGGGGAAAATAGCATAATATTTTAGAACTTTACTGTAGTGGCATTTATTATAGCTAATTTCTAAGTATGGTTTAATTTCTGGCATCCATTAGATAGGTCATCCCCACAAAGTAAGCAACCACTGCTTGCTTGCCTAGAGAGTGAAATGGATCACTGGGTTATTTTTTTTTAAAAACCATCTCTGGAGTAGAATATAGCCATTTTTGATGGAGATTTTGAGTTTTGCAGCTATTTTTGCATCAAGTCCCCCTTCTGTCCACTTTTTAGACACTTCAGTAATGCAGATCTGAGTGCCAAACTTCAGGCTAGCAGTAGAGTCACAAACCGTCCTGATTTGTCCAAAACTAAGGAGTTTTCTGGCATCTAGGAACTTCAGTACTAAAACTGCTGGAGTTCCGGGCAATTTGGGACCGTTGGTCTCCTAGATGTCTAAAAGCAGCTCCAGTGGAAAGGGACTGTTATACTGATGAATTATGAAGATAGAGATTAAATAACGACAATAACCCCCAGGGTTTGGGTTGAAGATAAGGGTGAACCTAACCCTTGGAAAATCTGTATCCACATATACATGTTTATCTAAAATCAACTTAGAAGAACCAGCGACATTTATGGAGTGTTGGATTTCACAGCCCGCCCTTTCAGTTCTCCAGCGTTATCCACACACTCCTACGTGATGCCTGTGATGACCGCAGCTTTGGTGGCTTTCTTATTGAGGTGACCATAGGATATGATTGAATCTTTTTCAGCATGTGAGCATGTATGGAAATTATAAAACCCAAGTTTGCCCAAGCCCCATGGAGCTCTCTTAGCTTGAATCCTGCCTTTTGTATAACAAAAGAGAACTATTCCCCCCTAAGAGATAGCATGGAATATTCAGAAATAGATAAAAAGTATTAGGAAGACTATCTTGAATGCCCTAGGGGAGGGGATTAGGGTGGAGTCTTATCCAGCTCTAAGAACTTGGTACTTCCTGACTCCCAGTGGTAGAGGGTGAGCTTCTTACCCTGATGTAAGTTAAGTAGCCCCTTCTTCCCCGTTTCCCTAATACCCTCCTTGTCCTCACCTGTAACACAGCCAGCCTGAAAATATGAAATACTGAAAGCCCTCATTTCGTACATTTCTGTGACCTTTATTTGGAGATTTTTATTCTCTAAGCCACTGGGACAAAGAGGACTGTAAGTATTCTTGAAAGAGGAATACATTAGCTTCCCCAGAATAGGCTTTGACTTTTAGGAGCTGGTGGTCTTTTTTTTTTTTTTTTTTTTATAATGTATTTACTTGTTTCCTATCTTCCAAACTGTTCTAGTTGGCAGGTACAAGGAATTCTCTTTCAATTCTTTTTTTTCTTTGCAAAAAAAAGATTGAACACTGTCAGTCATGGAGATAGGATCTGGGTTTCTGATAAGTATAGGTCTCGGATAGAATTGTGAGTTTTTCTGATATTCTTCTCAATCGCTTTCTGGCGTTCCTTCCTTCTCGGACTCTCATTCCTGGATTCATCTTGTTAAGACTAGTCTCCTTTCAGGTTTGAACCTCTGCTGGATTTTTTGGGAAACAAATAAGTTCCAGAAGAAATAAAAGCAGATGGAATCCTTATGCTGTCTTTTAAACTCAGATTCTTTCATTTCTTTCCAAAGAGAAATTACAAAGTAAATGTAAATAGGAGATCCAGATGATCCCAACTACTCTGGGTGCAGGGTTTCTTTGGGGGTAACAGGAATGTCTTGGAACTCAATAGACATGATGACTGCACAGCATCATGAATGTACTAAATGCTGTTGGATTGTACACTTTAAAATGCTTCATGGTTAATGATACGTTTTGTGAATTTTACCTCAAAAAAAAATTGATTGAACTTCAAGAGAAAGAAAAAAATGAAAAGACTGTTTCTCCCTATCCTCAAATTCTGGAAGACGTCTCATCCATTTTAATGCACTCATGTTAAATTTCTAGACCGAAATTGTTGTTCTATATTGTCCCATTCCTGAGAAAAAAAAAATTAGGACTTAAAGTGTCTGCCAGGCAGAACTAATGAGGAAATTCTCAAGGAGATGAAAGAGGAACGTCTCTGAGTGTTAAGACACTAGTTGTTCATTATTAAGATGCATAGTTTTTGTTATTAGATTAGAGACTGGCCTATAATTTGCAAAGTTGATCTCAATTAAAAAAATTTTTTTTTAAGTTTAATGATTTTAAAACACTGGACTTTTTTCCACCTCTCATGGGATAGAAGTTGTAGCAACTACGTTGGAAACTTTTTTAATATCCTGTACTAGCAGATCGCAATGGGTATGATAAAATGGAGAGAGTTCAGATGTCATAACTTTAGTGAAATGTGACCGTGGTAACAAATTTCATATATAGAAAGATCTTTTATTACACTGTCTCCTTAGATAGCCCCAAGGACTGCCATCTGATCAAAGTCCGATGGACACTTATTTTCAGGGATGTCTGTGTAGGAGTTCACACACAGTACTTGGTTTAATGGTGAAACTTTGAGGTTTTTAATTCCTTCTAGATTTAGAGACATCTTTTTTGACCTTTTGCAGGGATGTAACTAGGCAACCAGTATAGCACTTAGCCAGTGCCCAGCATTCAAACCTCGTAGCTGTTGCGGCGTTTTTTAAAAATGCTATTTAAATCTGTCGTTTAGCTTTGGCATATGCTGCCGTGTAACCTTTAATTTCTTAGAAAATGTCGTGCGAACCCCCAGCTGTAACATAAAATGGTTCCTAGAAGCCTAGCATCCTCTGATGTTAATGAATGTGCTTATGAGAACAGCAGCAACAGAGCTGAGCGTCATCCAGATGTACTGTGCTTTATAACTGGAGGCTAAGAAGGGGGTTTCAGTTTTGGTGTTTGAAAGTGGAAGAGTTTAAAACCGTATCCTCAGCAGTTGGTGATGTGCATTCCTCACAGTATGACTAATGGAAAACATACATTCACAGAGATGAAAGCTGGCTTTTATTCTAGTGAAGTTGATTTTACTCTGCCAGATAGGTGGTAATTAGAAATACCTAGTTTGATCAATGAGCAAGAATGTATTGAAAGCTTTTTATGTGTCAGACACTATACTAGGTATATACTATTTTTCTTTTCTGCGATAACCAAGCTTTTAATTTTTTTAATTATGAAAGGAATATATGTGTAAGATTTTTTGGAAAATTCAAGTGGTAGACACAGGAATAAATGAAAAAGAGAGTTTCTTTCCAAACACCAACTTCTAGCCTACTCCCTGGGGATAACCACTGTTAATAGTTTCTTGTGGGTCTTCCGGAAATTTTCCATCTCCTGATTAATCTGTATTGAAAAGGTGAGTGTGGTAAGTCCCATTAAACCATCTGTTCTTAAACTTCTCTTCTGGACTGAATCTTTTCATTTTGTGACACCATTTGATGCTTCTTTTTGAACTATACTTTTTAAAATGGAAAGAGTAAAAATGTCAGAACCAAAGTGATTCTAACTGAGAGTGGTAGGGAGGATTACAGCTGAAGAATGTTAATGTGTAATTCTAGCCTCTGTAAGATTTACATACAGAATTTTAGTAATAAACCTTAAGGCAGTTCTTGATAATTTTCAAAGTCATCTGGAGTACGTTATCTCCCTTTTATCCTTCTGATGACCCTGTGATGCAGAAATTGTTTACTTTATTTTACAAAGGAGGAAACTGTGTTCCCAGAGGTTAAGTAACTGGCCCAGGAACACAGCTGACAAGGGACAGGCTCAGGATGAGAATCTGAGTCTTTTCAAGTTTTAGTCTTGAACCAGACCACACTGGTGACTGTGTAGAAAAGAGGGGCACGGTAACACCTTTGTGGTCCCGGTAGTGACAGGCTGGAAGTTCAGGGGAGAGGGTTGGGCTTGCTGTCTGTTTCAGTTATGAAGTCGTTCTAATTCTGCTCCTTGGGCAAGTGGTTTAATGCAGTACGTACACCCTCCTCACGGTTTCCTCACTGGCTATGTCTATTCCTTGTCTATGTTTTGTTTGTTTTGGTAGTACTGGCCAGAGGAAAGCCATAGTATTTCATCCTCATGCTATAGGAGTTGGTTTGAAGAGTGGACATGCAACCCAGCAAAGGCCAATAGATTCTTTCTCTGGAATTTTCCAACTCAAGTTGAGGGAGGAGAGGTCCCATCCTTTCTAGTCTTAGCTTAGTAAGAATCATGTAAGACCATATTTCAGTCTGCTGAGAGATTAAAGTCTCATGCACAGAGGGGAAGCAAAAGAGAGAGAGAAGGAAAGAGAGAGCCCATTAACAACTGGCGTCCATCAATCCAGTTGATGTGAGCCAATATACTTCCCTTGTTTACCTAACCTTGTTCAAGTTGCTACTAAAAGAATTCTGTCTGATACCTTTGGGCTTTCGTTTCCACAGATGTAAAATGGGGGTTATAATATTTGCCCAGAACTGCAGTACAGATCAGTTGAGATCAGGAAAGCAGTTTGTAAATTGTAAAATGCTGTACAAATGCAAGATGGTATTATTCATTGATACGCTGCATTGAGCCAGGAAGAGCTGAAAGAATGAAATTACCACTCATTGGGAAAATAAGAAGTGAGAGCTTTGTAAGAGCCATCTGGTGTTATGCAGAAGTAAAGGAAAGCTGCCAGTGTCCCCGGATTTTCTTTTGGTATCCCCTTTCAAATACTCTAAGTTCTAATAGATACCCACAACAAACACAGGGATAGATCTTACCTCGCTGGCTCGGGTTAATTCAAGGAATTCCTTTTTTTCTATCGCCTGTCCTAATCTATAGCAAACAGACACACACAGTAACACAAACTAAGCCAACATTAACAAAGCATCATATTAATAGTTCAACATTTTAGGTTTTTCCTTTAAAAGAGCTTTACAGATTTGTGCTAAATGACATTTTGGCTTCATCAAAGAAAATCAACCTTAAAGTAGCTCTTCTAGTTCTCATGTGTCCTTTGGGAATGATACAGCTGAGGTGATTCTGGGGGTGGGAGGCTAGTTGTTTTGGGCTTAGATGTGATCAAGATCCGTCTTTTATCTTAGTGGACTTACATCTTTGATATAAACTCTAACTCATCAAAATCTGCTTGAGATTCTGTCTTGTGCATGACACAGGGAGCACCGCTTCACTTCTGCAGCATTTTTCACTATAAATGACAAGGCCTCTCAATGAAAGAAAACAGATGGCACCTCTGAAATCTGTTCTTTTTCTTAGAGTTGCCATTTAGGCAGTTTTTTTTTTTTTTTAAATTGAAGTATAGTTGATTTACAGTGCTGTGCTGGTTTCTGGTGCAGAGCATACTGTTTCAGTTATACACACACACATATAGGTTCTTTTTCATTGTAGGCTATTACAAACTATTGAGTAAAGCTCCCTGTGCTGTACAGTAGGAACTTGTTGTTTATATTTAGGCAGTTTTTATCGTAGCAAACATCCCTTTCTTTATATTTAATCATTAGAACCAAAAAAAAAAAAAAAGTAGTTTACAGCCTCAGTCTAAGTAGAATAGCATATGCAAAAAGGCCAAAGTCTCCATGGAAATATGATTTGTAAGCATAAAGAAGCATGATGTAGCAAGCTGAATGTTTCACATCTCTCAGTTTTAAAAATCTGAGAAATATATCCGCTGCCTTCTTGCAAATCTTGCAAATCTTGCAAATCTATGTGAATATAGATTGCACATTTGAAATGTCTTTGCCTTACAAAATCGCCAATGCAGGAAGGTATTGAATCGGTGCTGTTTGACCACACCCCTCCATACCTCACCTTACCACTCTTTTATCTTTGTCTGGGCTTAATATCAACCCTGTGAATGTCAGTGTTTTCAAAAAAAATTGAGGACATGGGGTAAGTTCATTTTCTGAACAAGCATACTATTAGCCCTCAGAAAATGTCAGCTGTGCTGGAAACAATTGTCATCCTCCAGTCAATTAATTTTAAGAGAGTTTAATAAAGAGGATATTTACAAGGATGTGGGCAGAGTATAGGGAAACCCAGGGGAGAGTGTGCTTCTTCAGGGCTCCTTTACCACCCATCGACCTGAAGGGATGAGGACTGAGAGGAGAGGGCCCTCCTGAGTGGAGCTGTGGCTCCAGGAAAGTGGTGTAGCCAGATTATAATGACCCTGCAGGCAGGGATACCGGGAAACATATCCTGAAATGATTATCCTGTCTCCTGTCTTTTTGTGCTCCCCATTGACCCATCCCAACTGGAAGAAAGAACAAGGCAGCCTGCTGCTGAGTCCAAATTTTAGTCTCCGAGGGTGGAGGATGGGTTTGGAGGAGCAAATGGAGAATATCCAACACTGTTAACCTTCATGAAAGTCTTGCATGAAAAAAATAACACCTCTCTCCCCCAAATGTAGCTCTCACCAAAAAAATTATTTTAACCAACTTTCACTTTTTCATTAATATTATTTAATCAAGTTTATAGCCCATGTTCAAATGGGCCCAGATTCAATTGATAGTATTTGGACAGAGTTTGTGTGGTGAAGGATCTGGAGGAGGTACTGAGGTGAGAAAACCCACCTTGTGCCTGACCTGTTCAGAGAAGGCACGGCAACCTCAACTTAAAGTTCAAGTTTAGGGAAAGAGGTGTTAAAAAAAGTAGGTAGACACCTCAGAGCAACTCTGACTAGTCCAACTTCCTGGGACTCCCATAATCAAAGGAGTGACTGTTGTCCCTAAAAAGTATAAGATCCACTCCCAGTGGGTTGAGTAGCCAGTTGTTGGTTTTGTCCAACTTGCTTTTAATCTCAGATGAATTATTTTCACTCCTTTGACCTAGGGGCCAGGCTTACTTGCCTCAATCTAATCCAGATTAACCACTCTGATCCACTGAGAATGAATAAATCAACTGAATCAGATAAATCCCCATAATTAGAGAGGCATTTGTGACAGCATAGCATGATAGGCTAAAGAAAACAAAATTGGAATACCACCCTAAAACATAAGCCTCTTCTGTGGACTAGAAAATTCCCTAAATTGGGAAATGGGACCCAAGGATTTCAGAAAAAAAAGTTTGGTCTATATATAACAGGAACTGTGAGAGGCAATGTGTTGTAGTGAAAAAAGCACGGACCTTGGGGTTAAGAATAAGAGATTTGGTGGGGGTGGGGGGCGGGTTGTAGCTCAGTGGTAGCTTAGCATGCACGAGGCCCTTGGTTCAATCCCCAATATCTCCATTAAAAAAAAGAAGAAGAAGACGAGATCTCAGCCTAATACCAGCAGTGACCACCTTAGGAAATTACTGTACTTTCTGAATTCAAATTTCCTTGTGTGTAAAATGAGAATAATTTAACTTGTTATAAAACTAATTGAGACCATATATGCAGTGTTTTCCACACCTTCAAACACTTTTTGGGGAGGTATACTCACTTTTTTAAAAGCACTGTTTCTAAACAGCTTTATTGAGGTATAATTGACATTCAGTAAATGATACACATTTAAAGTTGATGATTATTGGCTGCATACATCCATGAAATAATCACTACAATCAAAATAATATATCCATCCAAAAGTTTCCTGGTGCTCAATAGTGATCTCTCCTTCCCCTTCCCCATCCTCAGGTGCCCCCGGTCTGCTTTCTGTCACTCTAGAAGCATCTGTATTTTCTAGAGTTTTATGTAATGCAGTTACATATCATGTGTTCATTTTTGTCTGGCTTCTTATGCTCTGCATAAGTACATGGTGACACGTCCATGTTTTATGTATCAATAATTTATTCCTTTTATTACCGAGTAGTATTCTAGTATATTGGTATACCACAATTTGTTTATCGGCTCGCCTATTGGAGGATATTACTCATTATGTTTTAATTCTGTTTCCCTTCTTCTTTCTTTATTAATGGTATAAGAAAAAAATTTCTTCTACCCCATGTTACCACAGCTAACATTTCTATTAACATTCTCTAGGAGTAACGTGGTCTACAGGAATTGGGTATAAATGTGGGTTTCACAGTAGCTGTCTTTATTAATCCCTGGTTGGGTTGAGTTCTGAGCTGAAGGCCAGTTTCTTCTTCTTCCAAGGCTTTCTTTTGTTCATTATCATAAATAAGCAACCCAAATGTCCATCAGCTGGCTAATGGATAAAATTATGGTATATCTATACACTGGAATATTATTTGCCATAAAAAGGAAGTACTGATTCATATCATGACATGGATGAACCTTGAAAACATTTTGCTAAGTGAAAGAAACCAGACACAACAGGCTATGTGATATATGGTTCCATTTATTGCAATGCCCCAAATAGGCAAATCTATAGAGACAGTAGATTCATGATTGCAGGAGCTGGGGGGTGGGGATGAGGTTGGAGGAGGGGAGTGACTGCTAATGGGTACTGGTTTTCTTTTTGGGGCGATGACAATGTTCTGGAATTTGGAGTGGTGATAGATGCACAAGTTTGGATTTTCTAAAAACTCACTGGATTGTGCATACTTTAAAAAGGTAAATTTTTTTTTGTTGAAGTACAGTCAGTTACAGTGTGTCAATTTCTGGTGTACAGCACAATGTCCCAGTCATGCATATATATATTCATATATTCATTTTCATATTCTTTTTCATTAAAGGTTATTACAAGATATTGAATATAGTTCCCTGTGCTATACATAAGAATTTTTTAAATCTATTTTTCATATATAGTGGCTAACATTTGCAAATCTCAGATTCTAGTTTTACTGAACTATAATGCACATACCATAAAATTTTACCCTTTTATTTAGGCAGTGGTATATTTATATTTATGTATATATTTATATGTATATAAATTAAAATATATATTAATATATAAAATTTAAAATATACAAATAAAATATATTTATATATAAAAATATATATTTATATATAATTATATATTTATAAATAAACATATTTATATATTTATACATAAAATATTAAAATATAGAAATAAAATATAATAAAATATATTTATATATGTAAATATAAATATGCCATTGTATAAATAAAAGGGTAAAATTTTATGGTATGCATTATAGTTCAATAAAGCTTTTATTCAAAAAAGAAAGCAATCTGTGAAACTTTGCTCAGGGAAAAACATTCAAGAACAGCAATTAATTTAATTTCCCATTTTTTGTTTGCTAAAGGGAGAACTCAAAGCTGTTTACCTCATCCATGATCCCATGTGGCACCTGCATTTCCAGATCATGAGCAGAGTGTAGGAAGTAAAAATGTCAAATCTGTAAATGAGTCATATTTGGGGAGGTAGTTCGGTATCATATTGTTTTGGTTTACTTGAGACGATAAAGGGCCTGTAGCCTCGTTGACTTTTTTGTCTTTTCCTTTCCTTTTAAAAATAATGTGCATTCAGATTGTCCAATCACCCTTTCCTCTAGCTTTAGTTAACTAGATACAGGATATCCTGTCAGTAAAGCATCTGAGCTAAATCAGATTATTTACCAAACTCCTAATAGCAGTAGACAGAAAAGAGTGAGTAAAGTAGACATCCAAATATTCAAAATAATCCTTGGGAAAGAAAATAAGCCAATAGCTTAGAATTAGCAGTGATTCAGTCGGAGGAACAAAGTTGGTTTCCAGCAGCTGTGGAGGATGGGAAAGAGGATAGACTTCCTCCCTTTCTAATTGTCTTCCTTCACCTGAAACACCGCCTTATATAGAAGGCTTTTAACTGCTCGACTGCTGTGAATCAGGATCAACATTGTAATATCTAGCAATAGCGCTCCATCTGGTCTGCTCTCAATAAATCGAAGTTTTCCTGGGTATTCAATGATTTGTAGTCGAGAGAAGACGTGTCCCCCCCCCCCCCCCCCCCCGGCTTCTGCAAATCTTACCAGCCAGGGTTTGAGTTTTGGTGTCATTTAGTTTAAATTGTAGGGTGAAAGTAAAACCCAGTTAACTCTCCTTAGAAATGCTACCTTTGCTTTTTGCTGTAACTTAACAAAGTTTTCCCAAGGTGACTTGAAAAATTTTATGTCAGTGTGTGTGTTTATCTTGGATTTTCTGTTATAGTCTCTCCAGCTTCTGGTGCACTGTAAAAATTTGCATGAGAGAAATTTCCATTTCACCCTGGCCCCAGAAAAACATGACTCCCAGAGCTGTTCCTTTGAGTATTACTCTAAAATAAAGCTATACAATTATATATTAAGCATCTACAATGCAAAGATGGTTAAGTGGCTTCTCCAGTAGTAGGATGGACTTTGTAGGCATGAGCAGACGTTGCCCTAGATTCTGTAGTGTATGTGTGCGTGCATGCATAATTGAAACATACCATACATCAAAAGAATATATGCAAGTACACACACACACACACACACACACTAAAGACTATTAGTAAAAAGCATACATACATTCCCTGTCTTTTTTCCCCCAGCTTTATTGATCAATACCACTTTTTAAGACTCCTATTTGCTTCTTCCTGATCCCTTCTTCCTTTCTCCTTCCTAGAAAGCTATCATCTAGACTTTTAATTTGTGATTCCCCTGCTTTTTCTTAAACTGTTTAGTGTAGCCTCTTTTTGAAATGGCATCATACTTTTTCTCTGGCTTAGATTTTTCTACCCAACATTTATTTTGAGATTTATCTCGGTGGATGTGTACAGCTAGAGTTCGCTCATTTGCATTGTTTTCTAGTATTAGTACATCAGCATTGTTCTTCTTCTGTATGAAATATACCACACTTTATTTATCCATTCTACCCATTTGGAGCATTCTGGTTGCTTCCAGCTTTTTGCTCTCATGAAAATGCTGCACAGTACACGCTGTACACATATCCTAGTCCTCACCCAGGAGTTTTTCTAGGATGTAGACTTTGGAGTTCAGGTGCCAGGTCATAGAATATGCTGTGTTCAACTTTATTAGATAATGCCAGGTTGTTTTAAAGTGATTACACCCATTTACTCTCCATTTAGCAGTTTAAAGTGTTCCCCTTGCTCCACTTGAACACTTAATGTTCTCTGAATTTTCACTTTTACTAGTCTCTTTGCAAATTCTGAAATTCTTTTTAGTTAACAAATAATTGGTTGGGTTTTTATTTTAAACCATCTTTTTGAAAGAGACAAGGAAATAAATTGGTTTTTGTTCACTGTATTTGATGAAGTTAAATGGACCTTTGCTGTAGATTCTGCCCCTAGATGGGTTTCAAGTCATAGCCAGCCTAAGAATCTTGTTTCTTTTCTATTTTTTCCTCAAATTTTTCTTTATTAGATATTTTTAATTTTAAAAACTTTTAACAAGTGAAACAGTGCAAATATGTATGAAGAAGCCGTTCATTTTCCCTTTCCTCCCTTACCCCACCCCAGGTTACCAGTGTTAATGCTGGGTGTATCATTCTACATTTTATCATTCTCATAAATATGTAATAACTTATGTTAGGTTGTGACCTAGGAGACTGCCATTTTATTAGATCAAAAGGATTGAATATCTGCAATTTCATACAGTCCAATCACATATGTGTGCATATCCTCTCTGAGGATTTTTAAAATATAAGCACTACCATGCAACTAAATTTTCACAACAAATGTCACAGACATTCCCTCAGCTCATAGGTTGGCTCTGACTTGCTCATGTTAATATTTGCATAGTATTCACTGCACTGTCCCCTGTGGAGAGAAATTAACATTGTCTCCCTTGGCTGTGGTTGTGTTTTCTCTAAGTAACCCATCCTTATATACCAGTACTTCATTCTGGTTGAATCTCAAAAGTGGGGAGCTAGGGGAGACACAGGAGGTTGAGTCAAAGGACACATGTATCTCACATTTAAAAATATGTGGCCAGATTTCTTTCCAAGGAAGTTGTACCAGTTCAGGCTTCCATTACCAAGTGTGAGGCTACTGGTTTTCCATGTTGCAGTCATCATTATTACCCTACTGAGTGAGCAATGATACTCTGTTTTCATTTATATTCCCTTGAATTTTGATGAGGTTGAGCATATTTTCACATGTTTTTATTGTTCTTTTGCATTTCTTCTGTGAATTGTGATTTCATATCCTTTGCCCATGTCTTTTTAAGGTTATTTGCCTCCTCAGTTTGTAGGGAGCTCTTAGTTTATTAGTGACAGTAATATTTTGTTTGTTCCATATGATGCAGTTATTTCCTAGTCTATTGTCATTGATTTGGTTTATATTATCTTTTGCCATACAAAAATTTTCATATATCATTTCCTTTATGGTTCTTGTGTTAGGAAGGCTTCTATCATCCAAGCTAATATAAACCTCATTTTAATTCTTCTTCTAGTACTTTTGTTGATTTATTTTTAAATACATCTTTTAAATCCATCTGGAATATATTTTATATATGGTGTGAGGTATGAATATAATTTTATATTCTCTCAAATGTACAGCCAATCTGATGACACCGTTTATTTTGTCTACGAACTGAGATACCACCTTAGTCATATGTTGTTCCATATACACTTGTATCAGTTTCTGTATCTTGGTTTATATTTCCTGTGTCTGTTTACTATTCCTGTTTCAGTATGATACTATCTTGATTATGATAGTTTTATTTTAGGTTTTAATATATAGAAAAGCAACTGAGTCCCATTTTAGTCTTCTTTTTAAATATTTCTTGGTATTATTTGGCATTTTTTCCATATAAACTTTAAACTCATTTTTTTACAATCTAAAATCTCATTGGAGATTCTGATTAAAGCTGCATTAAAATTATATATTAATTTGGAAAGGATCAACTTTTTTATATTCAGTTTTTTTTCATCCAGGAAATATGTCTCTCTCTGCTCGTCTTGCTTTATATACTTTAAAAATACTTTATAATGGTTTTCAAATAAATACTGAATATTCTTTTAAAATTTATTTATTCTTCAATACATAAGAGTTTTTATTTCTTTTGGAATTGGAAATTTGGTTAAATGGCTAGATAAAAGATAAATATAAATATAAATAGCTTTTCTTCTCTTAAGGCTAAATCTTGTTCTCAGGCTAAAATACAGAGCATCCCCTAGGTCCAGTCCCCAGGGACAGATGTAATAAGTTGACTTAAAGTCTATTAAAGAAGAGTTTTGTGCTACTTGACCTCACTCCAGCTTTGCTACTGTGGGGCAGATGAAGGTGGTACTCTGAGCTCTGTGCGGTTAGGTATGCCGTTTCTTTTAATTCTGGGTTAGCCATGATTTATTTGTTTATTTAGAATCTTAGAGGAAACTAATTACTATGTTTACATTTCAGTTTTCTTTGAAGCATAGTTTTATCTGTTGTACAGAGGCTCATTTGAAGATAAAAATCTCAAGATATAAGGTAGATATGGAATATCACTTATTGGAAGAATTTTATTATCAGTTTAAAAAATATCTACAGTACACCTGTATTTACTTTTAAAGACTAGAATTTACATGTAGAAATATTTTTACCTCTTGGAAACCATTAGCCTAGGTAGCAATGTAGGTAGGCTTCTTCATATTAAACTCACTAAAATGCCAGTGAAAATGTCTCAAACAAAAAATCTTCAAATGCATAACCTTAATATTCAAAAAACAAGTCAAAGAAGAATTTTCAAAATAACCCAACTAGTTTTCAGATGTTGCAGTTTTCAAAATAACCCAACTGGTTTTCAGAAGTTACAAAAGAACAATAAACTTTAAAGTTGTCTGAAACAGAACAACCGAAAAGTCTCACTTAGAATTCAAAAAATGACTAAAATATACTCAAATGATAAGAAAGAATATATAAAGCCGTGAAGCAAAGGCTATGTGGTAAAAATTGCAGTATCACAAATTAAGGACATTTCTAGAAGTAGTAAAGAGTTTAGACTGATAACTGCTAAATAGTTAATTAAAGAAATATGCTTATTAACTACCGAATCAAATCCAAAATTAGGTGGCTTAAATACACATGTATGAATAATGGCAGATCAAAATAACTCATTTATAGAAAACTGAAAATAGTGTTTTAACTTAAAACTAATAGAAGTACGTACTTGAGCCAGTAAAAGAAATTCGTTTTTGAAGAATGAACAATTTAAGGTAAAAGTGTTTTCAGAATTGATTAAAGACATGGCCCATAAATGGAAATTAACACCCAGAGAAAGCTATCAAAGCATTTACTACTTATAACATTTTCAGTCTTCAGTGAGGAAGAAATTTTAAAACATCTGGAAAGAAAGTCCAGATAACATTTAAATAATGATTTCAGATGCAGCCACAATTGAGATCATGAACTCCCCAAGGAAGTGAAACATCTGCAGTTCTTTTTATGGGAAAAAATGATCCAGGCAAGATGTCATTCATTTGGGAAAGCTAAAGAAAGATTTTCACATATCCCACCAACCCTAAATAGTCACTGACCTTACACTTTGGGTCCAAAACAAGAACTTCATATCGCAGCAACCTTGTCAACTCAAGATGGGATACTAAAGACACTAACTTAAGAGGGATCAGTGCTTCCTAACACATCATCCCACTGCAGAAAAGGATTGTGATCTAAACCTTAAAAGGAAGAGAGGAAGGGAACTAATATTTAGGGAGCATCTAGTATGTGTGAAGTTTTTACAATACATCATTTCAGGCAGTCTTCCAAAAGAGAATGAGATAAGATGGGGAAGGGCGG
The DNA here is from genome assembly GCF_009834535.1 of Camelus ferus. Lineage (NCBI taxonomy): Eukaryota > Metazoa > Chordata > Mammalia > Artiodactyla > Camelidae > Camelus > Camelus ferus. Next base: position 52,874,061 of record NC_045701.1, read on the forward strand.
AAGCTGTTAATGCAAGTATTCTTTTTCACTCATACGAAAAATGCTGAGGATATGGGGTTTGTTATTATGGCTATCACTAGAAAACAACAGAAAAATGAATTTGATGATTGTCATGATTTTGTGTGTATGTGTGTGTGTGTTATGTAGAGATTTGGTTTAAGTGGAAATAGTTTTATTCAGTGTTTTCTTCAAAACATGTTTCAAAAGAAAGAAGGGAGTGTATATAAATATATATAGTGTTTAGTTAATACATGCATTAAGCATATATAAGAAATAGCAAAAATAAGAGGGACTAAAGAATGATAGATGATAGTCCAAATATAACAATCATAACAAACATGAACTTAATTACGCCACATGAAACAGATGTGCCTAAAACAAAAGGTCATATATTAAAATACAAAGGACTATGATACATTAATTAAACAAATTATAAGGAAACTGAGAATAAAATCTAAGAATATCACAATAAAATGGATAAAGGGAGAAACTGTTAGAAACAAAAGGAACAAGCAAATAATGTTAAAACGTACAAGTGGTAACATTAGAGCAAGGTCTCTCCTCGGGAAGCATCCTTCCAAGAGTGAAAATTGTGGAGTATATTCCAAGAGCCCTCAGGATCAGAGAAAAGCTTTGACCGTTTGAAGTTTAGGAGTAAATGTTGTATACCTCCTGGTTTACTAACACTGAGTAGAGTTGGACAGTGAGGTTTTATCTGGGCTGGATATAATGGAGTCAAAACCATTTATTCACTTATAGTTAGGAAATGTATGAGTTTCCGTGGCTTGATGACCTTGAGGGGTGCGGAAAGAGACTTCCTAGGGTCAGGCAGCTGTAAAAGTGATGGCTCCTATAGCTAACGGAATTGAAGATAGATGTAGGAAGCAGGGTTATGTCGCTCACAACCCCAGGGAGAGTTGTGGAAATGAAGGTGTGTTGTGAAGAGGAGAAAGTTAGAATTAAGTTAGAAAGTTAGAATTAGAGGTGTCAGCTGAGCAGGTTATACAGCTGGAACCAAGTTTGCAGTTGAATCAGAACTCTAGTAGTAACTTCAGGAAGGAGAGATGGATTGAGAAGTTTAACTGATGAAAAAATTAAGTGGGTAAATCAGAGATCCATTTGCCTTCTAGGGACATAGATCTATCTGTAATGTTTTATTTCCCTGAGGAGATTACAAAATAATTTGGGGTCCCCTCTTAACTGATTTTGGGAGGGCTGGGAAATCCTTTGGTGAAAGGCTAGATGGGGCTGACTGGGGCCAGCTAGACAGAGCATGTTGTAGGCCCTGCCATGTTGGAGGCTGCCTGTCCCACAATGTGTTGAAGGAATAATGCTTTAAAGGAAGGCCATAGGAAATACCTGCAATGACAGTAACATCCTTTTCAAGTCCTGCCTTGAAATGAGGTTGTTGGGAGGCAGACCAATATGCAAGGGCTCAGTCAGCAGAGAGACCCTCTGAATATGGACTTAACACTCTGTTTCTTGGTAGGTTCTTGCTCTCTGGGTATTGTTTTTCACTTATTTTATTTTCCATCTACGGCATGGTTTCTCAAGTGAATTGCCTCTGTCCTGTGGTTACCTTTATTAGAGACCACAGATTCTAGCTTACAGATCTCATATTATGAAAATTTTGGAGTGGTATTATTCCAACCTTTGAGGTAATACTATTGCTTACAAATGATTATGAAATATTTAAATTATACAGGAAATGACAGAGAGTTTCTTTGTTTCTTAGTGATTCTTTTGAATGGCTTGCATAAACAGTTCTAAGTGTAGAATAGTCCTTGTATTTAGGTTTTGCTGGGCCTGAGATAGATGTGTGTTGGGTAAGTATAGGAAGGAACACCACAGTCCTGGCTGGGAATAAAGAGTTCTTTCCTTGCTTCATTATCCCAATTTGATAAAAAGTGAAAAATACAAGAAAGTAATATGAAACAAAGCAGAAAAGATCACTCATTAAAAAAAGAAAGAGAAAATTGTGAAAATAATAGCTCCAACAAAAGCCCAAAGGAACAAACAAAATAGCCACAAAGGACCAGGCAAGTTCTTTGTCTGAGTTGAAAATAACAAAAAATGGCAGGAGGTGCACTGAATACAAATGTGCATTTCATTGCGGAGTCCTTCAGCTCCGTAACCCTGCAACCTCTCCCACCGCAGGGTAGAGCTTCCCAGACAAGTGATGCTAGAGCCGAGTCGTTGTCCCTTACTTTCTTTTCTTTTTCTTAAAATTGAGATATAAATTACATAGAGCATACTAGTTTCAAGTGTACAACATGCAACATAATGATTCAATACTTATATATGTTGCAAAATGATCACCATCTCCACAATAAGTCTAGTTAACATCCATCACCACACAGTTACAAATTTATTTCTCTTGGGTTAAGAACTTTTAAGATGTGCTCTTTAGAAACTTTCAAATATGCAATACAGTATTGTTAACTGTAGTCACCATGCGGTACATTACATCCCCAGGGCTTATTTATCTTATAACTGGAAGTTTGTACCTTTTGATCACATTTACCCATTTCACACATATAGTATAACTGCCTCCCCCACAGCCTCTGGCAATCACCAGTCTGTTCTCTGTGTCTAAGATTCAGGGGTTTTTGTTTTGTTTTGCTTTAAGATTCCACATATAATATTAAATTTCTTAAAATAACATATAATGAAAAAGAGTCTGAAAAGAAAATATATATGTGTATGTATATGTATAACTGAACCACTTTTCTGTACTCCTGAAACTAACATTGTAAATCAAGTATACTTCAATAAAAAATTTTTTTAAAATCCACATGTAAGTCGGATCATACAGTATTTGTCTTTTTCTGTCTGACTTACTTCAGTTAGCATAGTGCCGTCAGGGTCCATTCATGTTGGTGTAAATGGCAAGATTTCGTTCTTTTTTATGGCTGAGTAATATTCCAGTATGTCTGTGTATATCACATTTTCTTTATCCCTTCATCCATCAATGGACACATAGGTTGTTTCTATGTCTTGACTATTGCCAAATAATGCTGCAGTGAACATGGGGGTACAGATATCTTTTCAAGGTGGGGTTTTTGTTTCCTTATAATAAGTACCCAGAAATGGAATTGCTGGATTTTGTGGCAGTTCTAATTTTTTGAGGAGCTGCCTTCTACCTTCTTTGACAGTTCACTATAGCACTTAGACATTGTCGGCTCTGCCTTCTGGGTTCCAGCCATGATGCCATGAGGATTCAGTGACAGTAAAAGAGGTAGGGTGACCCAGACTGCTAATTAAGAAAGACCATGAGATTCTGATGTATTTCCCCTTCAGCAGCTGCGAGGAAGGATGAAAAAGAAAGGGGAGGAAGGGTGGCTGTGATGAAACCTCCATCTCTGACCATGCCTTGTCAGCTTTCTGGAAACCCATCTCAACTCTGGAATTGACCTTCAGGGACCGTGTCCCAGCTTGTTTATGAGACGTTTCCCTATCTCTGCAGTAGACTCATGGTCCTGAAACCTTGCTGACAAATAAGAGTTTGCCTCTAAGCTCTTTGGGGGAACCCAGTGTTTTCCCCTCTCCCAGAGCATTTCTGCCCATCAGCCCTAGCTTGGCCTCATCTCAACCAAGGTTCAGCCATTCTCTGGCTGAGCCCACAGACCCTGAACCAGCCCCTTCCCTGGGGCTCGGGGCCATCCCCAGCCCAGGCCCCAGTTGGAACTAAAGCAAGAATGGTACTAACAGTAGGCAGAATGATTATGATTGATGTCAAAATTAAGGGTGGAGAAAGGAAAATAAACATCTCAGGTTTTTTTGAGGTTTCTTGTTTTGAAATTGCGGTAAAATACACATAACATAACATTTACCATCGTAACCATTTTTAAGTGTACAGTTCAGTGACACTAAGCACATTCTCATTGTGCTACCATCACCACCATCCATCTCTTTTCATCTTGAAAAACTGAAACTCTATACTGGTTAAACAATAATTTCCCACTCCTCCCTGCCCTCAGCGCCTGGCAGCCACCATTCTACTTTCTGTCTCTATGTATTTGACTATTCTAGGTACCTCATATAAGAATTTATATACAGTATTTGTCTTTTTGTGACTGGCTTATTTCACTTAGCATAATGTCTTCAAGGTTTATCCATGTTGTAGCTTGTCAGAATTTCTTTTTATGTCTGAATAATATTCCATTGTATGTGTGTGTATATATATATCACATTTTGTTGATCCATTCATCTGTTGATGGATACTTGGTTTACTTCTACCTCTTGGCTATTGTAAATAATGCTGATATGAGCATGCATGTACAAATATCTCTTCAAGATCTTACTTTTAATTCTCTGATATATACCTAGATGTGGAATTTCTGGATCATATGGTATATCTATTTTCAATTTTTTGTGAAACAGCCATACTGTTTTCATGGTAGCTGTACCATTGTATATTCTCAGCAAAAGTGCACAAGCAAAAGCAAAAATTAGTGACTTGGAGCATCTTTTCATATGCTTATTGACCATTTCTATATCTTCCTTGGAGAAAAGTATGTTAAATCATTTGCCCTTTTATTGGGTTGTTTTTTATTACTGAGTTGTAGGAGTTCTTTATATATTCTGGATATTAACCCCTTATATGATCTGCAATTATTTTCTTCCATTTCATGAGTTGCCTTCTTACTCTGCTGGTTGTGTCCTTTGCTGCACAGAAGTTTTTCATTTTTATGTAATCTAATTTATCCATTTTTATTTTTGTTGCCAGTGGAAAAAATAAATCTTTTTCTCTCAGACATATAGAAAATTATAAAAATATATTCTTGACTTGAACACATAGAAATATTCAATAAGAACTAGGAAAGTATATCATATGTCACATTTTATGACCATGGTACAACTCACCCAAAAATATTTGGAGTAGAAATACTATATATAAAGTAATTAGGTCATAGACAAGCAGTACAAAGGGAGAAATGTATCACTTTTGGGATTGTTTTATTCTTCATTTCTTTCTTCCCTGGAATGAAGACAACTATTAATTGGGAGCTACCACGTTTGAGAATGGGAATAAGGGAGAAGGCTGTGAGGTTCTGGAGCACCTGGAAATTGACAGGTGATTTGCTTATGTTGTTTCATTAATTTTTTACAGCAGGCTTTTGAGGGAGGTGTTGCTGTTGACATTTCACAGGCTCAGTATCTTGCCCAAAGCCACAGAGTTACTGAGCAGCAAAGCTAGGGTAGGAATTCAAAGCCTGTTTTTCCTAACCTATCACCAAGAGAACTAATAGTTAACCAAGTTAAGAGTTTCATTCGAAATGTTGACAGAACACTTTTTCTGGAATATCACAAAATTATTCTAAAAGTAATTGGTGAGAATGAACTTTCAAGCTGTCAAAGAAAAAACATAGTCGAGGATGATTAAAAATGTATTATAACATTTCACAATTCAAAATTATGTGAATTAAAAATAGAAACAGATTCTTGTGACAAAATAAAGACCACAAGAACCAAGGTTTCACACACTTAGGATTAAATTTCTAATACCATGAGGATAAGGAATTGTTGGGGAAAAGTAACTCATCATATTTTATCAAGGTTGAGATTACTATCAATCCACATGTAGAAAAAGTAATAGACGGGGTCCGACACTTGCTAGTAGAAGTTTTATGTGACCGGAGGGGTGTCTGTGTGTGTGTGTGTGTTTGTGTGTGTGTGTCTGGATTTGAAGGCTTCTGTGTGGGACATCAGGGCTACAGTTTGCCAGAGACTCTACCATTCCCTATAATCCTCATCTTGTCAAAATTACGTTTCTGTACCTGCCTGGCCCTTTTGCCATTTAGGCTTGTGACTCGTTTTATGTGAATGACTCTCATGAAAATGAAAGCAGGCATCACAGTCACCTCAGGTCTTGTTAAAACACAGATTGCTGAGCCCCACCCCAGAGTTTCTGCTTCAGTTGGTCTGAGATGAGGCCCAAGAATTTGCATTTCTAACAAATTCCCAGATGAGGTAAAGTCTCTGGACCTGAGATAAGCACATAAATTGAGAACCTTTTCTGCTTCTAAAAGGAACTTCTATATTGCAGAGTAATTTGGATTCTCTTGAATCAATGATTAAAAAAACTGGGCCTTCATCTTCTATGACTTTTTTAAAAATTGCACTTCCCTGGTAATGTATTTTTATTGCATTGTATAAAAGTGTTGATCCACAAGGGATTGGAAATTAAAAACAAATGAAAGAAAAACGTATCCAGAACCACAGATAGTTTGAGAAGCACTGTCACCAGAGTTCTGACCAGTTGGCATTTCCCTTGGTGGAATCACGTGCTCTTGGGTAGACCACAGCTTGCAGGCCTAGAAACTTGATCTGGTTGAAGAACCAGAATTGATTGAAGTCACAACACAGACACATGCTGTCAGGTTCCACAAAGAACTGGAATCAAAAACCACATGCCAGTGACAATTTATTATTTTACAGTGAAAAATGAAACTACAAACTGACTGGGTTACTTATGTTGGCCTGACCAGTGAATCATTTCTGTGCCTGAGAAGCTGGTTTATAATCCAGAGGCTACTCAGTGAGCATGAAAATGGGAAAAAGGAGCTAGATATACAGTTCGTATGTCAGTGGCATCAGGCTGGTTACCTACTGAAGACATAGGGGTGCACCTGCCAAGTGGACCACGTCTCCTTGGTCAGTGCTTAGATGGATGGACATTTAGTAATGAAGCTTCCAATGCTGGCTCACTGATTCAACTTTGCTGACTGACAGGTAATGAAATGAATTCAGTTGAGTCACTGCCATCAGTCTAGTCAGATCTGTCTAGAAGTACGTAATTCTGTCTTTTCAATGATGTCTTTGCAAATCTCCACTGCAACGCATTAAATTATGATTGTTAAAGTCAGTTTTGGAAAAGTTAAGAACATGAATCTCATCCAAATACATAGTAAGCCCATGTTAAAGATTTAATTAACTCATTAAAGCAAACAGCAAATGAAAAACTTGATTAAAAAATACAAGAAGTATATATAATAAGTGAGAGAAAGAATGCTGGAATAATAGTGCCAAATTATGTACAAAACTGGTTAATGTCCTACAGGGCAGTAAGGCATAGCCTTTGGGGTTATTTTTTCAATCAAATTTTTGCATCTCTGCCAGAAAAAAAAAATCATTTGTAATTGATCAATCTTCTACAAGCAAATATCTAGTTTTACAGTCAGGCCCATCTCAACAGTAAGTCAAAAACCATGCTCCTGCAGTATCAGATGAAGCTGAATGAGCTTGTCAGACAGTGTTCTCGTGTGACATTGAAGGGTGCACAGTAGTCATCCTGCCTTATTTCTGAGTTTTGGAAAAATTTTCGTAACAGACCTTATAGTTTTACTCTCAGAGAGCAATCCCATTTCCTTGTTTCTAAGTTCTCCAGAAGAGGGTACAGATTGTCTGGGGGCGGGAGGTTGTGTCACTGGTGGTGGGGTGGTCATCAGGGAGAAACTTCTCAGTCACTTAACTTTAACTGATCTAAGTTCTTCCCAGCCAGAGGGACTTGGCCTTAAAGAGATTTGAATCTACTGGTTGTCTAATTGTCAGAAAGAGAAACTCAGTATTCACAATTGAATAAAAGTGATGTAAACATCCCTCCTGGCATTGAAATGCTCTCGTCAGCTGGCTTTGTATTTGGTTCATTTGGGTGAGGTATTCAGCCAGTGCATGCAGAGTTCAGATGTGGAGCATTTCAGGATGATTCCAGTGTGTTCCCATATCCTGCCAGGTGGACCGTCATAAGTATTTGGGAATGCTTAGGCTCTTTTATCTAAGCAGGTGTCAAATCTGCAGGGATTACGTGTCTGGATAATCATTTCAGGTAAAACATTTAATATGGGGTAACTGGCGCTAATCATCAGCTGGTACATCATAGCAGGGCTGCACTGAGTGTTAAAATACTGAAATGTTTTCATTTCAGTTGGTAAAGAGAAATTATCTCTTGGTTAAGACGATACAGTCTCTAACGACATCACCCATCAGTGGCTACAGAGGAGTTAATGGACCTGGGAGGCGTGCCAGCTAGAGGCTGGTGGCTCCAGAAGCCACCGAGTGAGTGGTCTGGGGGGCAGCAGTGGAAGTATGTGCAGCATCCTGTGCTCTCTCTGCCCCAGGGCTGCCTAGAGTTGCAGGGCATACCTGTTGTGAAGAGTCTGTGGTATGCCCGGCTGCAACAAAGATATCAGAGCTTTGATGACTGTCCATATCATGGTGAAGTCATTGATGTGATTCTTCTATGGTCTGAGCAGGGACATCACTGAGTGAGCTAGGTGACAGCTTCAACAACTTAAGATCACAGCAACAATTGGTAAAAATCAACAAACAGTCTGGAAATCTCCAGAATATTTTGGTGAGTCATTTTCTCTAATGTCTCACTTAGGAATATTTTAGGAGGTAGTTAATTCAGCAACTAAAATGAATGTTAAATATATTTTGGTTAAGTATTTCTGGTTTATTACATGATGTATTGATATTTAGTCTTGCCAATTATTAAATATTTTGAATATGACTACTTATTTCTGTCTGTTCAACAATTAAAATTATTCCACCAAGCCATCAAAACTAAGGAAAAATTAATTTGGAAGGTATTGGCATTATAATAGGTAAAGATTTATTGTCTGAGTTTGAATAAGTAAAATGGTTTTTCAAAGCTTAAAAGACAACAGAGCCTCCAGTAATCAGATGGCTGAATTTTAATAGGTAGTTTGTACAAAAGTAAAGGCAGGCAGAGGTAGGATTCTCCAAGGGCAGGGACAGGAGCTGACATACACCTGGCCTCCTGGTCACCCGGTAGGGACTTGCTAATGTTAATTGACTTAGGGAATGACTAAATCAATATATGAAAAGCTCTTCATCCTCACCAGTAATTAAATAAATGCAAACTAAAACAATAATAAAATGCAATTTCACACCTATTAATTTAGCAAATTAAAGAAATAAAGCCAATGCTGAAGGATCTTTGGGGAAACAGGGAGGCTTGTCACCACTTTCTGTAGGCGCCTAGTTAATTTATAATTACTAGCAATCAGGGGCGCCCAGTTTCTTCACCTGTTTTGAGGAGTTAGCCTCAGGAAGCAAATTTTTTTTTAAATGAAAACTTTTCTTTAAAAATGTTTATTGTAGAGCTATTTAAAACAGCAAAAATTGGAAACAATCAAAATGTCCGGCAGCTCAGTGGAGTGGTGTGAGCGCATTTGAAGTGATTCATGTGAGTATTACATAGAGAAGTTGAGAAGAAATGGTCACTAATGTGTATACTCTGTTTGTAGCCATGTTTCAAAATAAAGCAACACCTACTGAACGAAAATGTGAGGGGCAGTAGGGAGCGTCTAGATGAAAAACTGTTGGGGTATAATTTTTGTTAATCTGCTTTGCCAATGACTGAACAAGAAATCTTTTTGGTTTTTGTTTTGTTTTGAGCAAGAAACATTTACCTCCTTTATGGATAGCTAATTTAGAAAATCACTACAGATCGTGATTACCACCTGAAAATTCAACCCCAAATTAATTTTCTCATAACTGAACATTGTTTTCTCTTTGCAATTTACATCGCTCCACCCACATTCATGACCCAGAAGTTCGAAAGGATGATGTGTAATCACCATGTTCAAAAGCAGTTTGTGGCATCAGGAATATTTCTATAAACAAAGCACAGTCCTTCCTTTATTTGCCAATTCCTTATTTGTGAATTTGCCTATGTACTAAAATGTATTTGTAACCCCCGATCAAAACTCAACGGCACTTTCACAATCACTCACAGACTTAAGCAGAGGAGTGAAAAATTTGAGTTGCTCAACATGTGTATTCCCAGCTCAGGCCAAACCAAAGCGGCACTCTGCCTTTTTGTTTCAGCTCTCATACTTTAAACAAAGTGTTCTTCTCATGGTCTATTTAGTACCATGTTTTTCACATTATTGTGTCCTTTTTGTTGTTGGTGGTAGTGATTATACTTTTTAAAATGTTCCCCGAAGCATAGTGCTGACATACTGTCTAGGGTTCCTAAGCACAATGAGGCTATTTTGTGCCTTGTGGAGAAGATACGTATGTTAGGTAGGTTTCCTCAGTCCTACATTACAGTGCTGTTGCTACGGAATCAGCAGTGTATACTAGATAAGGTGACTTAATGATCAGAAACACACATAACACAAGGTTATGTGTTGATCAATTGACCAAATGTCATGACCTGAAGCTCTCAGGAGCCTAACCCTGTATTTCCCCTAGATGCAATGCTTCGGTATTTACTAATTCAGTTGTGGCAACTTAGAAAACATATCACCATGAATGATAAGAATTAACTCTGTGTGGTTCTAGTGAGAACATAGACTTAGGTGTTCATATCTGGTCGAGTATCATCAATGATAGTCACAATGTGGGGCTAGGCGGAAAAAGACACCTGTTTTTAGGTTATTGTAATTTTTTTTTTACTCCCCCATGGCAGCAGACACACATTTCGAGACCTCCAAGACTTTTAGCCTTTTGTGGAGTTTTTCAGATCTCTTATTCTCTTTTTCCCTCTAAGATGTAGTGTAGACCTGTACAATAAATCCTAAGAAGATGGCAAGAATTTTAATCGATGTATCCAGTATTTTTCTTTATGTCCCCACAAGATCAGAAACTGACAGCTACTACCAGTTCTATCACTGGGAAGAACTCACACAGTGACAGGGTGGCTGTGACCTGACTCCTAATCACATAGCCCATGCTGGACATAACAAAGACTCAGATCTCAGAGAACTGTGTCCTATTCCCCAGAATTATCCACTGTGGGCATTCTTAGTTAAAAGCAGTAGTAACTAAGTTGGACAGATTTTACCATAGAGAAAATTTACCAGAAGGATATATAACACTAACAGAATCTCTAGGAGAGCTGGAGATTCGTTACATATGGAGGATGAATAGTCAGAAATGACACCCAAATCATACCTTAGAGTTGGTCCACAGGAGACACGACTACTGCCTCTATGGGATGCAAACACTGCAGTTCACACAACTGACACCTGACACTCGGTGTTTGAACTCTGCTACTGGAACCGATGCCCCAGCGGTCTCTGAAAGCCCAGAGTAGCTGCCATCACATCCACATCCACCATCCCCAGATCTCCATGTTAGTAGCTTCCCTATCAGATTCTGAGCAGCAGCTCGGGTGAGGTGCCAGCACTTGAGCTGCAAGGGACCTGAGGAAGTGGACTTTTAGCCTCTGCTTCAAAACTTGGGAAGAAGGGAGGACAAGGAGGAGAAAGTGATAGAAGTGCTTTATCATCTTGCACAGCCTATGTTAGAGTCCTTTATAGGGAGGGGTTCACTTGTGGTGACTCAGGCCACCATAGGGATGCGTTGGGAAGATTTGCTGTCCTGGCTCGCTCACTCTCAACCAGGTAGCTGGAGCAGGATCTGTGTGGATGCCTGGGCTGCTGGACTGTTGCAGCTGCTCTGTGTACATCCCCCTTTCCCTCCTGTTAGGAGAGAGTGATAAAAACCACTTTTAAAGAATGACCACACAAACCTCAAGCCTTTTGACTAATGCTTGTTCCCCAACATGACCAACATCCAGCCTCTAAAAGGCTTCTACCTCCACATCCATTGTGAGATTCAAATACAATTTAGGAGGCCATATTTGCTTCTTTCCAAGTTTTTGATCAACTTCATTTCTTTAAAAAATTACCTTTCAGAAGCACTTTTTGCCTGTTAATAAGAGACAGTATCTTCAGTCTCTGTGTCTGCCTGATCCCCCAGCTAACTGGGGACACACAGAACACGATAGTTTGGATACAATAGGTTTGGACAGACCTTGACAGCAAATACATCTGCATTTAAAATTTTTTTCTTTTGCCATCTTGTTCACTATTCTTCACTGGAAATTCCTTGTTTACATGAGTGTGAAGGGATGTGGGGGGCAGGGGTGGGCAGGGTGTTGGCTCACTGCTGCTGAGCCCCTGAATCACTCCATCATCCCGGGACTGGAAGCAGTTGGTCCACGATAATGATTTACCTTTTGCTGTCACTCCCAACTTTAGAAGCCTCTGGTATTGTTTTCTGGGGACTTGGGATTCAGTAACACTTCATTTTAAAGAGTTTTGTTGGCAGAACAATTTTTAACTATTTTGAATTTTTACTAACACAGCTATGGTTTTTGATGTTTGAAACGGGGTTGGGTGGTTGTCATTTCTGGTTATTTACCACATAATTGAAGACAATAGTGAGGCGGTAGCATGAAAATAAAAATGGTAGTTATCTGGGTTAAAACTGCAATATGATTTTTACCCTAAATACCTTGTCTATGTGGTTTAGTGAGTTTTTCTGAACATACCTTTAGATTAAAAGTATACAATAAAAATAAATTTAGGAAAGTTAGATTCACTTTAATTACCTTTACTTTTTCACTTTGAACCATAGACAAGCTCAAAAAGAATGGAAGCTAAACATGCAAGGGAACTGTGTCACCCATAGCGACAGAGGGGTGTTCTTTGGCAGAGTGCCATCACATATGACAGAGACCTGAGACAGACATGTTTCCCTTCATCTTTCTAAGCCAGTAAAAGGGTCCCCTGAGGTTTCTAGAATCTTCCATACGAGGCAGGGGTTTCTACTCCCTGCCTTTCTTACCACCTGACCCTCGAGGGCCCTGCTCTTTCTTCTTTTCCTCCTCCTTTATTTTACAATTTCATGTGGAATTTTTTTACCTACCAGGAATTATGATATGGTACATTTATATACCATATTTAATGCATAATGAGACTGCTCTTCTTTTTGTTTAAAATGTATATTCTGTAAATGTAAATTTAAGCATAGAGCATGATTTGCTTTAATCAATGTTGCATGTTTTCTCATTCAGGGAGTGGGTGAAACTAAATTAGAATAGTTATATTTCAGTGGAGAACGAGAGTTTTTTTTAACCTCTTGGTAGCATCTCTAGAACAATGATTCTCAGCGTGTCAATTGGAAAAGTGTTTTTATAAATAAAATTGTACAGATCTTAGGATATTCTGTAATAGAAGCTATACTTTTAATATCCATTGACAAAGAAAGCTATTAATTAAAGAGTGCTTTTATTTTTTGTTTTTTATTGAAGTATATTGATTTATGGTGTTTCAGGCATACAGCAAAGTGATTCAGTTATACATGTATATTTTTTTCAGACTCTTTTCCATTATAGGTTATTATAAGATATTGAATATAATTCCCTGTTCTATATATAATAGGTCCTTTTTGATTATCTCTTTTATGTAATCTTAATTCCAAACTCCTAGTTTATCCCTCCCTACTCTTTCTGCTTTGGCAACCATAAGTTTGTTTTCTATGTCTGTGAGACTACTTCTCTTTTGTAAAAAAAAGTTCGTTTGTATAATTTTTTTTAGATTCTATGTATAAGTGATGTCATATATTTGTCTTTCTCTGACTTATTTCACTTAGTAATCTAGTAATGATAATCTCTAGGCCCATCTGTGTTGCAAATGGTGATATTTCATTCCTTTTTATGGCTGAATAATATCCGTTGTGTATATATACCACATCTTTTTTTTTAACATACACATACGTATATATTTTTTTCAGATTCTTTTCCATTACAGCTCATTGCAAGAAATGAATATAGTTCCCTGTGCTACACAGTAGGTCCTTGTTGCTTATCTGTTTTATATACAGTAATATGCCACATCTTCTTTATCCATTCATCTGTTGATGGGCATTTAGGTTGTGAAGAATGCTTTTAAATGAACTTGCATTTGATGTGTCACACTTTCATCTCCTTTTATTTGTGAAAACAGAGGAACACGTGTATAGACTATATTTTACGTGCAGCCTGCTGGAGACCCCCTTGCAGGGACTCCATGACTTTTACTGTGCCATGCTAGAGGCACAGGCATGGCGGCTTTTGGATTGTACTCAGGCTGGCGTCCACTGCCAAGTCTCCTTGGACCATGCTGGCAGAGAATGGTGCCTTGGGAGAGACTGGTTCTCCCTGGACGTGCTGGCCATGCTTCCCAACCTCTCATTGATTTTTGAGGTGGTGGTTTAAGTACATTTTTTTTTCAGTTATACAAATATGTACAGTACATGTGTAAGCCATTTAAAAACAGGAAATTAAGGCCATTCCTAGAACTATTTGAACACTGCTTATGGCTGGATTAAAAACCATTGAAAATAAGGGTGTGGAGTGAGAATACACACTAACAATAAAAGCAGAAAAGACTGCAACGGTGAAAGCTCATTTCCCTCCCTGCACTGGGCGAAAAGCAGAACTAAACCTACATATGAAAGGAGCTCATTTCTCCTCTCATCAGAGTCTCCACTTACAAGGAAATAATGGACAGCTCTTTCAGCTGTTCTGTCCTTTTCTCTTTCTTATGGGTGTCCTCTTATGACATTTCATTCAAGTCACTGCCTAAGTCAATAAAGTAATGATTTGAAAAGGCAGAAATCTTTTTAAAAGCACAGGATTTTCATTTGAAGGTTGAGACCAAATCAGTTCCAGGCTCCAGTGACCTCCTTTGAATTTAGCCCCCTCCCTTCATCACTAGTGGAACAAAACGTCCTATGCTAACTTTAGTGTCTGGTTGTTACCAGTTGGAGGTTGGTGCAAAGCAGAAACCAATGTGCAACTAAGTTTGGGGCATGAATGATAACTTAAAAGGCTGTATGTGTAGACTGGGAAACCAGCACTAAAAATTATGTAGATTGGGTCCTGTGTTAGTTATCTATGGCTCCATAACAAATTAACCCAAACATAGTGTCTTCAAACAACAAATGTTTATTATCTAATAGCTTCTGTGGTCAGGAATCCAGGAGTGGCTTAGCTGGGCAGCTGTGACTCAGCGGCTCTCGTGATGCTGCAGTTAAGATGTCACCAGGGCTGTAGTCGTCTCAAGAGTGACTGGGCTAAAGGATCTGGGTCCTAGATCATTGATGAGGCTGTTGGCAGGAGACCTCTGTTCTTCCCCCCAGGGGCCTCTAGGTATAACTGCTTATAACATGGTGACCCCCCCAGGAGAGAGAAAGCCCAAGACAGAAGCCACAGCCTCTTATGACCTATTTTAGAAGTAACATATCATCATTTCTGCCACATCCTATTGGTCATACAAGGTGTGAATACCAGGAGGCAGGAATGATAGCAGATCTTCTTAGAGGCTGGCTACCAAAGGTCCACATGACCACCTTTTCTAGAAACCATGTATTGGATAGCTGCATCCCTTGTAAGTCTGACGACAGCCTCTGTGTCTAAGGACAACTTCTTGATCAAATTAATAATAATGATCTATCATATTTTGAGAACAAATTTTATATCTTGGTTTAAAGTATAAACTTGATTATTGTATTTAAGTAAAATACAGTTATAAAGCCTGTAGATAATAGTTAAGAGTGTATAATATAGAAATTTAAAGTTTCATGTAGACTCCTTATAGCCATAGTTAATATAGCACAATAAAATTTATTTTAAAAACTATTGGAGTTAATAACATACATTTTGAATCACTGTAAACCAGTTAATAGCATACATTTCAATATCACTGTAAAATATGTTTATTTAAATTTTTTTCACTAAATAGTATATTATAGATCTTAGCTGCATAATATTCTACTGAATGACTATAGCAAATAGAATAACTGTGCCAGAATTATCTAACCAGTTTCTACTGTTGGATAGTTGAATTTGTCCCCCATTTTTTGACAAAATAAGAATTGTGTTTATACATATATGTTAGCGTGCTGTGTGAGATTTCTTCAGGGTAAATTTTCAAAATGAATTCTTTTTTGGGGGGTGGGGTGGTAATTAGGTTTATTTATGTATGTATTTAATGGAGGTACTGGGGATTGAACCCAGGACCTCACTCATGCTAACCACACACTCTGCCACTGAGCTGTATCCTCCCCACTCAAAGTGAATTCTTGAGTGAAAATGTATGCACATTAAAAATTTACTAGATATCACTGAATTGTCTGCTAAAAATATTGTATTTATACTCTTCCCAGTGGTGACAAAAGTGCCAGAAACCACCGCCTTCTAAGGTCAGCATTATTTCCCTTCACTGCACCTTACTGTGTGATTTTGAGGAAGGCATATGGTGTTGCACTTGGCAGAGAAATGTGACAAAAAGAAAGGGAGAAAAGGCCTGCAGTGAGGTCAGGGCAACCATCAGGGAGAGTGAAAGGGGGCCCATGATGGCTGGTCTCCAGGTGGCTGCACCCCCTCGGCACAGAGGTCCAGAGCCTAAGTTGGTTTCTCTGCCTTAAGTATGAGCACAGGGGATGCGTACCCACTTCATCCCTTCATGACATAACTGATGTCTTCAGGTGTCTGTCCGTGCATTGGTGAGGGTGGTAATGGAATATATGCAAAGGTAAGTGGGTGGTGGAAAGCAGCTTCCCCAGTTTTTCCCAACCACCAGCCACCATTCCTCCTGAAAATCTCACTACTGCTTTGCCTGACACCTTGAACTCAAGATCCTTTAAAGAGTGTGCAAATTGTTTGAGAAAAGTAATGCCTTGATATCAGCCACTGATGTGTAAGCTGATGTAAATATTTCACATTAGTTGAAGAGACCATTCATTCATTCATGGGTTCATTCAACAAATAACCATTGAGTACCCACTGTAGGCCAGGCACTATCATCAGACCTGGGTATATGATCATGACTCCAAATAGGCTTCAATGTGGAGCTGTCACTCTAGGGGAGGAGACAAACAATAACCAAATAAACACAAATACAGTTGCAAATGTAGTTCTGTTTGGGAATGAGCCAGGAAGGTGGAAATCTAAAGGATGAGCTGAGGTCAGATTGCTAGGCAGAAAACAAAGTAACAAGTAGCATGCTTGCAAAGGCCTTAAGGTGGGAAGGCGTTGGGCGGTTTTGAGCAACTGAATAAGACCAGTGTGGCCAGCAGGGGGCATAGCAAGAGATGAGGCTGGAGAAGGTGCCCGGGGCCACATCATACAGGGCCTACACATTTTGCTGAAAGAAGCAATTTGAATAAAGGAATTCAGGATATGGAAATGTTCCAAAGGGCAGATACGGAGGAAAAGGGGAAGTGATGGACATTGGGCGGACAGGGAGAGATGTAAGCTGGGTAGGAAGGGCCCAATAGCATCCTTAGCCTTGTACTTCCTTCCCCTCATCGTCCACCTGGGCTTTGTGGGCAGAACACGGGCTGGGACCCGCTACTGCATATGGCACACACCCCATTGGCTGAGCAGTCTTGCTGGGGCCCACCGTTCTAACCTCCTGGACTTAGAAGTCCGTGCCCCACTTTGCCTTTCAGTCACCTGGGAGGATTCCAATCAAAGTCCATCCCTGATTCTGTTAATTGAATTACAGAGGAGAGGCTCTGGTGCATTCAGCAAACCTTAATCCTACTCCACATCACCGTAGAATGTTCCATGTTTTAAAAAGCCCACTGCAGCGTACCTCTAAAGCAGCACTTAATTGACATAATATGGGTCACCTGTCTACATGGAATTAGCTGGCAGGGCTTCCAGAACAACCTACTTTCCCTCCCTTTGGACTCTAGTTTTTGAATTTCTGAAATGCGTCACTGCCACTCAAGTCAGTTTTGAGTCATTCTTTAATGAAGAGGCGGACAGTTGAGCACTCCTAGCTTCAGAATTGGTCTAGGGGTGCAGTCGAGGGGTGAGAAGGGAATGTGGTCAGGGGCTTGGGAACTAGGCCAGGGGCCTGTCAGTGCTGCTGGTCAGTTTTGCATGTTTTGCAAGCATGCAAAATGAAAAGTATCCCATGGCTTGGTGTGCTGCTTTCCTGTCTTTATAAAAACTCTGTGTGTGTGTGTGTGTGTGTGTGTGTGTGTGTCCAAGCTAAGTCTTAACTGCTTTGCTCTGTTGCTTCTCAGTCATATATAAATGTTAGCTTCCATAATTTGGGGGACAGAGGGAAGAAAGGATGGGAGAAATATGATAGGAATGGCCAGGAAAGGAAGAAGAAGGCACTAAGATTCCCTTGTACCTTGGGCAGGACTGAGAGCCTCTCCATCCTCCACCCCACTCCTTGTGCCCCTCATGTGCCTCCCTCACTCTCAACCCCTCAAATCCCTTAATTTCCAGTGAGTGAGACTGAATACTGAGCGTGACTTGAGAGTGTTACACGCCCTCATTGAAATCTCCTGAGTCCCTCAGGTGAAGGAGAGACTGTAGCTTCCTGCTATTGCTGCAGCTGCCCTGGTCAGCGAGTGCTGCCCAGGGTTTGTCCAGGGGTACCTGCTACCCTGCCCAGGGCAGAGCCTCCCTTGTGGGTTGAGGTCCTACCATTGTTATTACTGCTGGGCTTCTTCAGACCAGAAGTTCCCCAGGTGTGAAATTCTCAGAACAGAATTGCATGATTGACCAAATCTGACATTCTAGAGAAGAGTTATTCCCTGCTGGGTTACCAGCCTAGATTCCTTCTTCCAATACGTCAATAATTCTCATATGAGGCCAAAGTCACCACACAGGGGGACAACATCATGTGGCCAGTCCTTTCCAAAAGCCTTGCACCAGATACTATGCTGTAATCCGCATCTTGGTTACCTGGTTTGGCTTTGTTTTGTTTCCTTGAGGTAGGAGATTGCTTAGGAAAGCTAAAATAAATATTTCACTAAAACTGCTAAAGTTCGTGAATTCTGCTGGGAGTTAGCTTAACCTGTAACCTTATAGTTCTGCTTTCAAAACGATGCTACTGTGAAATGTTCAGACTTGGAGTCTACGGCTGTTTAGTTTCAAGTGTTGGGTGGGGAGACAGAAAACAGAAGTGACAGTTATAAATCTAGAGGGGGTGGTATATGGGTGTTCATTGTTTTATTCTTTCAACTTTTATGTTTCCAATTTTTAAAAATAAGTTGAGGGAAAATAAAGGAAAATAAAATAAGGTTTATGGGGAAGAATTAAAAACACAGTTACTATTGATGGGATCTGGAGGGCAGCACAGGATTAGTGGACTTTCCCCCCATGTCATCATCCACGGGGCCATGCGGAGCAGCAGAGGCCTGGAGAGGTTGTAGGGAGCGGGGGCAACAGATAGAAAGAAAAGGGGTGCTTCAGATAAGGGAGTAAGTACCACGGCTGCTGGTTCTGTTGAAGAACTTTAAGTTGATGTGGGAGTGAGGCTTACAACCTTTGAATTACATTTTTAAGTCTAATATTCAGATCAAGGTACTCCATATATTCCCTTGAAACTGATCCAACAATAACAACAAAAATGTTGCACGTATTTATGAAATACCTTTTCATTCATGTGTTGCATTTCATATCTGAAAAATAATAGAAAGAATGCCATTAAAAATTTAGCTCTACATGGTGGGATTACAGATACTTTTTATATTTTTCATATTTCCTCCCTGAATTTTCCAGATTCTTTTCAAGTGATGTATATTATTTTATAATCAGGAAAAGGTCAGTATTATATGAAAAATAAGTGTTATATATGTAGTATCTCTATGTAACTAGTTTTCTATATTTACCACTCTTAATCACTACATTAAATGGAATTTTTCTCTTTTATTCAGAAATTAAAATGAGAAATTTCCAGGGAGTCTGTCCTATATCTTAACAGGAGTTAATAAATAAACCTTTGATGGCTTTATTCATACTTTTGATATGATGAACTTTGACTACCTTAATAATTTGTCCAATTTTCAGTTTTTCCACATTTACTGATTTTAACAGTGCTTTGGCCAATAGCTCCACAATTTCACCCTTACTTTCATTAAAACTCTTGAGTAGAACCATCTTGATCTGGAAACTTCTCTAGATGCAGTTAGTCTGGTCAAGAATGTTATGTGCATTTACCACAGTTTGCTTTAATTACTTATTTTTCTTTCCCAAGATTATTTTCAGAAGAGAATCTCTCCACTGATTTCCTCAATAAATACCAATGCTATTAATTCATTTAGTTTCTTGACAAACATATTTTCATCCTTAGGCCCATATTATGTCTACAAATAACCAAATAACTTTTTTTTATTTGTATGAATGAGTTTTATATAAGACACACAAAGTTCTTTCTGGCCTAATTTCAATTTTTTACCCAGTTTTCCATATTTAGTAGGTCTATCTGGACCCTGTTTGGCTAGGAATTTCCATATGTGTGCCTAATACTGGGAGTCACTGTATCAAGTATAAAGTTCAAGATTTCTTAAAAATTTGCTTGCTTGCTTTTTTAATATACTTTTGCAGAAGGTACTTAGTTGCAGTCATCTTCTGTTTCTTGAGGATGTAGTGGTTCCATTTTTGTTCTTCTGTATGTCTGTCACCACTTTCATTCCAGCTAGAGGCTGCCAGGCCTGGTGCGACCATTGCATAGAGGTCATTTGGCAACATAAAATGGATATCAGAAGAGGACTGCCATCTTGGGCAGCTTTGTAGGCGTAAAGAAATACTGATGAAAGAACACTGACCACAGTGACCGTAGCTGTTGCTTAAATCCTTTGTCCCTGAATCTTCTTAAAGAATTTTCCCTGCTAAGGGTGCCCAGGGTGGAGGAGAGATTACAGTAAATGGAAACTGTTTTGGCAAGAAGTTTGGTAAACCACCTTAGTGCTAGCCCCATGTAACACCATCTAAAAGTAATGAGATGTCCTCAGTTTTTATTTAGTTAAAGCTTTAAATAGGCCACATGAGTAACGCATGTCAGGTGCTTATCACTAATTAATTCATTCATTTGCAAGTGAAATACCTAACTGAAGGAGTTTAAAGGAGCTCATTTGTAGCCGTGATCTGGTGGGTCCAGTAATAGAGATGTTACTGTTGGCAGATGAAACTTGTCAGATGGAGGAGACCTGTGGGTTAGTTCACTTGATCAGATTTTATTTGAACAATGGTTTTGGGGTTTGTTTATGGATAATACAGATTTGAGTTGGGTCTTCAGTATTGACCAGACTCACCCACATACTCATAGCTTTAGAAGAAACCTGAAGATAATATGATTGGGATCTCTTTCAATAAAATGGGGAAAATGGACAGAAAATACACATGCCCTCCCGTCGTGGCTTACAGCCTTGCCCGCTGCCACCTACAAGGGCCAGAGAGCCTGTCACTTCATGATTTCCCCCTTGGGTTTGACTTCAGGGGCATTTTGTCAGAAAACTGTGTAACCCACAGGATTCACCGTTGTGCCTCAGCTTTTAAGAAATTTTGGCCATGTTTAGAACTTGAGTATATTAATCAGTTCAGTTATCTGTTCCCTGTGCTCTCTTTCATCTTTGTTCTTTTCTTAGAATAAGGGCATCATCCTTAAAGGAAAAGAGCCCAGTAAAGGCCACTAACTAGCTTACGGAAAAGAATGACAATTTCTGGTTGAGAAATTTATATTTTATCGTACTGCACTTCTGCTCCATGATGAGGGAAAAGAAGGCATTTGAGTGTGATAATTATGACTGACTTATAATGTGTTTTGTTCCTTGTAGACTGTTACTACCTCAAATAAAATGAATAGAACAGAGAGTATAAATGGATTCACAAAAGACATTTAAGCTGCTCTCAGGATATGGGGAGATTTGGAGAAGCATCAGGAAAACAGATTGAACTTGGGATAAATGGGAAATTAGGAGGCAATGGGTAAATATGATATGTTAACAGCTGCCTGTTCTCTTTTGGAGTAGACTTGTCAGTGTGAGGTCGGGCTCACACCACCTTTCAAGCAAACTCTAATCCTTGCCAATGCCTTCCCCCCAGTCAGATTAAAGAGACTTCTTTACTGGAAAAAAAAAAAAAAAACTTTTATGAATTTCAGGCCCTTAGAATAATTTCTCCTGAACAAAAAAAAAAATCAATATTTTTCTAAAATGTTTTGTGACAAATTGCTCTTTTTAAAAAAGTGGCATTGCTCTAAATTAGTTCTTTGAAAGGTACCTACATATGTAAATTAAAGGTCACGTGCTTAGAACTTTGGAACCAAATGCTAGATTATTTTTTCAGGTAGAAAGATAGTAGGCTTTTTCATTCTCCTGGGAAGGTGACAGAGTGTGACAAGTGACAACAATATTTATTGTAAGAATAACCTATAATTACTGTCATTTTCAGAGAGGGAGGCATTTAAAATAGAAAGGATACAGTGGGACTATAAAATAATACAAAAGTCAACCTCAAAGATAAATTCCTTGAGAACAGGACCTCTTCCTGTTTTTCTCTGTCCCCTGCCATATAACACACTACATAGAGTAGGCACCAAATGAATAAGTAATGATCGATTCAGCTAATGAAATCATGCATCATTCTATCTATATAATCATTTTATTTCTGTATGAAATTCCCTGTGTTGAGTGGTAGCAGATAGTATCTAACCAAGGGCTAATTTTAGTTGGAAAGCCATGTTTTAGATCTATTATTATTTTAGCCAGAAGAAAACACAGAAATTGAGTGGGTGCTGGAACATCTCCATTATTTGCCCCCTGAAGATCTATGGAGTAGTTGAGAGCAGTGCATCGTTGGCAGAACATGGTGGGAAAATTTGCACAGTGGATTCCCACAGGGACCTATTCTGTGCTGTTATTTCATATTTCAGTCTCTAGGATACCAGTGTTATAACATCTTAGAGTGCTAAAATTTCACCACCAAAATAATCCTGAAAAAAAGAAAAGGAAATTAATGAAATTAAACACATTCTCCTGGGAGAACAGAGCTTGTAGCTGGTGCAGCTTCAGCAGGTGTGGGGGGGGAGGGGGGGAGCCAGGAGCAGGAGCGGGGCCCAGGGAGACCCAGCTGCCTGCTGTGTGGTGGGGGCGGGGCAGCACTGCCTGGGGCCACACCCAGGTTGGTGTCGGTATCCCAGAGGTGCAATGTGATGGACAGGGGATGTCAGGTAATGAACAGTGTCAGGATTCCAGGGCCATCTGCCAGCTTCAAAGCTGCCTCCTACCTCACAGCATTCATTAAGATTCAGGGAGGAAGGTCTGGCCTTTGGGGGTTGAGGCCTGGCAGAGGGCCCAGCCAAATGGGCAGGATGCAGAGAACATTAGCTGGGTGCCCAGGTGTCCCCCAGGTCCTTGGCTATAAGGCTTAAGAAGCAAAATCTATTTCAGACCTTACCCATTGCTGGAGATTTGGTTTTATATACACTGCCAGCTTTGTCCAGAGCTGGCTTGGGTACCAGGTGAACAGAGTCTGCAAAAAGTAAGGCAAATTTTAAAAATATCTATCCCTCCCAACTTACACAAAGGTATTTTCTAAAAATAAAAGAGCAGTGGGTGTCTAGAAAGGAGGAGGGTCTGGCTAGGAACATAAGACCTAATGGACTTTGCCTAAACCTTTGGTAGCCTGAGCATGTGGGCGCAACTTCAGGTAACCCCTCACCCTTTCAACGTGATACTGCCTTTCTGAAATTTCTTCCATCAAAAGTGAAAACGGTCCCCAAATACTCTGGTCAAAATACCAGCAGTACAACCCAGCTGCTGCCAGGAAGAGGGGTGGAGAAGGAGTAATTTTTCAATAGATGTACTTGCTGAGCCCCAGGAGGAAAGCACAAGAAAATTGCATCCCATTTGTCAGATGGCAATGATGTGACTGGTTTCCTGCATACTGCAATCTGCTCTGGAATCTTCCTGCAAGATGCAATTTCTTCTAGGGGATTAGAGCTGGAACCTTAACCTGGTGCTGAGTTTATTAGAACCATGCCTTTTTTTATTACTTAACATCCGGCAAATAGTATAAGGCCTACATGTACTGAATGTCCTCTAATTAGACGTATGTGGGATTAATCAAAGGAGTTTTCTTGTCGCTTGAAACTAAAAATCAGGCTTTAAAACAAAAACAAAAACCATCCCACTAAGCTATTTAGCCATGTTTATTTCAATCATAAAAGCAAATCTGAATTTTTGGTCATTTACTTATCATTAGACACACTATATTAAAAACTAATAAACAAGCCTCCCCTTCCTCTCCAGAAAAGAGAAGACAACTGAACAGGGTAATGAGCCAGAAGTGATGGGGGAAACAGTGGGATACAGTGGGATAGAGGCGATCCCCCAAGCATCTTTATCTGATGGTATAAAGACAGCTGCCAAGGTTGTGACCTAATAAGATTTGGCTGTGTCACCATGATGTAGTCATGCACGTAGATAGAGAACTGTTCTCTCTGCCCTGCCCAGAGCAGCTTTTGGCTAAGTCTGCTGCTTAGCGATCCCTATGTAGACATAAGTCCCAGGAGAGAGCTTTTGTTTTTTGTTTTTTGGTTTTTTTTTTGATTGAAGTACACTTGGTTACAATGTGTCAATTTCTGGTGTATGGCACAGTGTCCCAGTCATGCTTATACATACATATATTTGTTCTCATATTTTCTTCATTAAAGGTTATTACAAGATATTGAACATAGTTCCCTATGCTATACAGCAGAAACTTTAAAAACTCAATTTTTATATATAGTGGCTAACACTTGTAAATCTCAAATTCCCAAATTTATCCCTTCCCACCCCGAGAGAGCATTTTTTAAAATGTAAAATTGGCTTTTATCTTTTTCATTTAAAAAAGAGAGCAGATTTGCACTTTCATCTGGATGAGATGAGGCTAAAGGTTGAATCCAAATTTTTAAAATATCTATCCATCCCAACTAATGCAAAGATATTTTCTAAAAATAAAAGAGCCATTATTCATCTCTGGCCCAGTCCCTACAAGAGAGGGCTTACCTTGTGTTTTGCAGGCTCTCTTTCCAATAATTTATGCTTTTCAAAATAACTAAATAAATAAAAACACTAATGTAGCATAAAAACAAGACAGCTTTTACTTGGATCCAGCTATAGAATAGAAACTAAAGCAGATTGGTTCCTTAGGCACAAAAATAACGCTACTGACTTGAATCTCTTTTCTTCGTTGTGAAAGAGTTAAAAGATAAAATGTTATTGGTTTTTTTGTTTTCTTTTTTTGGGGGGAGAAATTCTTACATATTATCACCAGGGAAACAGAATTTAGAAAACTTTTTATAATTCAGAGTAAAAGCTTTGCTGATGTAAGTTCTATTAATTCACTGTTTTGTTTCAGATAGTGACTGGACTGACATTTAATTTTACTCAGCAAACCTTTTCTTCTTGTTTACACATTATTGCATTATAATCACGTGTAATAATACAAGTGATTATAATGCAATAATGTCTAAACAAGATTGTAAGAGTAATGTTGAAAATATTAAAAGAATAACTTGTTTTGGAAGATCCTTAAGGTCTTTTGAAATAGCTCTTTACATATAAAGAGTGAACATACCAAACAAAAATTATTTTATCTGGTCTTTCAAGCAGGTCCTCAAAGAAGTATTTAGCAGAAAACTCTGCTCACATACTTTAAGTTACCCTAGTACTTAAAAGTAATACACTTGACCCTTGAACAACATGGGTTATAACTGTGTGGGTCTCCTTACGTGCAGAATTTTTTCAATAGTAAATAGTACCGTACTATATGATCCATGGTTTGTTGAATCCTTGGATTTGGAACCACAGATATGGAGGAACCATGCACATGGAGGGGTGACTGTAAGTTATAGTTGGATTTTCCAATTGCATGGAGAGTTGACACCCCTAACCCCAAAGTTGTTCAGGGGCCAGCTGTATATTTCCTCCCAATAAATTCCATAATTTAGATGTTTTAGACTTTTCTTTTCTTTTACCTGGTTTGATGATTGAAGTTTAACAATATAGCCAACCCCACCTGGTGGCTTCTTGGACCCTGAATAAAAGGTAGATGCATAAGCCAACTACGTTTCTGCTGATTGAGGCCTTGGCTATTAGCATGTGTTCTGCCCTAGTAATGGATATGGTCCATTGACTATGTGAAGTAATGGGCACTGAAGAATAGACAGATGTCCAATAGGCAAGTTATGGAGCAGGCTAAGATTATCTTTTAACATTGTGTTGCTGAGTTTTTGGCATATGTTCTTTTAACAAATATTAATTGAGCACCTATTATATATCAAGTTCTATACATTGATAGGCAAATAAAACAGATATGGCCCCTGTCCTTATGGAACTTATAATCTAGCTGGGGAGAAATAGGAAGTAAACACACGACTATAGATATATTTACAAATTATTAGATGGAAGTGCTCTGAAGGACAGGAACATGGTGCCATGAGTTATAATAGGAAGACTTAATTTGGATAGAACTTATAAATGGAAGGGGTCAGGTGAGCATTGGGGATTTTGTGCTGTTAGAAGAGTCTCCCCTGAATGATTCTTAGTCTCTCCTTCCCTTTCATCCTTTTTAGACAGTGGAAGATAACAAGAATGCCTCAACAATGAATTTTACCTGTGTTACTGCCAATATGCATCTTTCTTAACTAAGACATAATGAATTTACATAGGCCTGATAAATTGCAGTCATTGGGGTCATGGGAACATGAAAGGCAATGTGGAATCTTGAAAAGGGTACTGGGCTCCTTAGGAAGACCTGAATTCTTCTAAGGGTTGGGAGGGAAGAGGGCAGTATTTACACATTTCATTAGGATTAGAGTGATCTGGATTCTGCTCTGGACTTTGCCAAGAACTTGCATTATATCCCAAGACAAGTCTCCTAACTTCATTGAATCTCATTCTTTCTCCTATAAAATGAGAGAACTAAAATGAGACCATTTCTGAGGTCCTTTTTAGATCCAAAGTCCTGGAAGGCTGTATGGTATAAAAAGTACAGGCTCTGAAACCAGAGTATGATGGTTCAGATTCCAACTCTGTCACCTACTGGCTGTATAACCTCGAGTAGCTTCTTAATGTCTCTATGCATTCATTTCTAAAACTGTAAAAGGGGGTTAATATTAGTACCTATCACATAGTGTGAGAATTTAGTGAATTAATTTGAGTAAAATACTTTGAATAGTACCTGCCTCATTTTACCTGCCTTAAATGTTACTATCATTAATATCCTCTGAAAGGAAATTACCTCCTTTAAGGATGGGACTTCAATAAAGGCAGAAGGCTGAAGACCCTGGAGGGAACAGATAAACAGAATGGTGTGCAGGAACTGAGATTTTTTTTTTATAATTCCTATCAAATTTCCCTTTGTTTCAGCATGGTTTAAAAAGGGACAACTTTTTATTGTTGGCAGGGGGGCCTTAACCACAGAATGCTTTATTGGATCCCCCCAGGGACTCTCTTCTTCCTTAGGACACAGACAGGTAATTAAGTCTCTGGGTGTGGGGTTTGTACAGGATATTAAACTAGTGCTTCCTTCGTATTGCCGTCACCCCTGCAGCCAGGACAACAAAGGAAGAGAGATTAATGTTATGACCAGAGGTGCTGAGATGTGAATTATCTTAAGGCCGTGAGTTCCTGTTCTTCTTAAGCAATATAATGGGACCTCGTAAATTAAACTTGTGGAGGAGTTTTCAAATCATGAAAAAATACATTAAAAATTATAAGCATTAACTTCAGTTGACTTCTGTCTACTGCTGAGATTGTTTTAATGAAGCTAATACAGATTTGTAATAAGCAGCATCATTTTTTCTTCACTTTTTCATGCATCCAGATCTCTAAAACCCTATCAGTTTTTCTTTGTACTATTTCCCTTAGCATTTTCAGCATAAATGGTACCACCTGATTTCAGCTGGTACCTGCATTTTTATTACATGTGTAATTAATAAAAAATAAATTGAGACTTTGCTATATAGCTTCTTTTTTTCCCCATGTACATTTGTGTATAATCATTTGACAGCCAAATAAGTCAAATTGTAAAACTCTAGCCTTTTCCTACATGCTCCTCAGATTGGAGGACTGTCTGGAATAGTGTTAGAGGATTATGCTTCTTAGTAAAAGAGAGGCAAACTAGGATAGTATGATGGGAAGAAAATTGCTTGTGAATCTTGTAAAAATGTAGCTTTTTAGAAAAGGCGAAGGAGAAGAAAAAGACAAGAAATCAAGCTTACTTAGGGAAGACCTAGTTCCCTGGCATTTTGGAGGCACTAGGATTCCCCCTACATGTGCCTTGTACGGATAGATCCCTCTCTGGGGAAGAAGTCCCCAAGCGATTGTGACCAGCCAACACCTCTGAGCCTTGACAGCACACCCTGACCCCACTCATGACGGCCACCAAACACTGGCGCTCTCCTCGGGAAAGTCTCTGACGCTTCCTTAGTCCTGTAGCATCTCCGCTGAGCCTCCTCCCCATCTTCAGTTTCTCCTCCCTTTCCAAAGACTGTTCAGAAGGAGCTCAGTTTTTCCTGGAGAGTAAGAAACAAAAAAGTCTTTATGTGGGAGTCTGCTTAAGAAATAACGGACTCCTGTTTATAAAAGGCCCCTTTCATTCTGTTTGCTGGTATGTGCTTCCTGGCCAGCCGCGGGTGGGACGGCTCAATGGAGCCCAGTCACAGGCTGCAACTGCTAATTTCCATCCAAGGCTGCGCGGGGGAGGAGGCGGAGGGAAGGTGCCTGCGGGCCCCACAGAGGCTCTCTGCGCTCGCCCAGAGCAGCCCTTTAAACAGGCCAACATCCATTTCCTTAGCAGGGCGGTCCTCTCCACCAAATAACTTTCTTTATGGTTTCCCATGTACCGGGTGGTTTTATTTTTCACAAAATACCCCTACTTAAAAATAACAACTGAGCAGAGAAAATAATAGGCATTAAATAAAAAATGGTTGGAACCTAAGGTTGCTTTCTGTCGCAGGCCCGTGAAGTGGTACATGGCCAGCCAGCATGTGGCTTTCCAGCAGGGTGCTGCCCAGAGTGAGGCGGAGCGATTCCAAGAGGTAGCCCTCTTGGTCTTGGGTCTTAGGTTAGAATTACAGAGAGATCACCAACCTTCCAGAAAATCTGAATCTGAGCTATGGGGTAAGTTAAGGAGAGAGTCGGTTTAGTGATTCACAGCTTTTTTTTGAACCTGTGAAATCAAATGGTTAGTTTCACTTTTTCCCATATGTATATACATTTCCATCTTTCCAATTTGTGTTGGTAAATATATTTTATATATATTTTTAAAAATAAATATATTTTATATTAATATGTAAATTTTATAATATATACATATTTTAAATATATATGTATGTATATATATGATTTAGGTTTAAATGAAAAGACATTTGTGGGATGCTAAATGGATTTCATTGTACTTTCATAAACCAGGAAAATGCAACCATGTACCAGGATTAAAATGGTGAAAGTTTCACTCTATCTTATTTTTTTAAATTATATTAGACATGGAATAGATTGCAAAATGAATATGAATTTAAGATACAAATGAAACGTAAATGTTGCTTGTGACAGGAAAGGCCCGGATTTCCTAAGGGCACAGATTTATTCCTCCTTCAGACTCAGCAGATACCGTGGGACACCTCCATCTTGGGCTGGCCATACAGGTCAGCAGGAATAGGCAGCAAAAATCAGAAAAATTCTCTGCTCAAAGATACTCAAATCCTCCACCCCCACCTTCATTCTATAATTATCAATTCAATAGCCTTTTCAGGTGTCTCTTTTGAGAAGCATGTGTTTCTTGACAGGTATATGCTGTCAGACATTCACATCTTAGTTTTCCTAAGCTGGCTTACTTGAAACAACCAGCTTTCTGTTTTGGTGAGCTTCACAGACCAAATCAGAAGCTGTGAGTTCCTGATGTAGGGTCACTTAATAGTTTTGTGAACTAGAGCAAATCAGTTCATTCTCTTGAGCCTCAGTTTCCAAATCTGAAAATAGGAATGGTAGCATCTGCTTTGCCATCAGAAAACAGCTATGAAGTCAAAATGACATCATGTACATGGATGACCTCTATTAAATTATGAAGTTTTATTTATTTATTTATTTAGTTAGTTAGTTAGTTAGTTGCAGTGTGTCAATTTCTGGTGTACAGCACAATGTCCCAGTCACGCATATACATACATATATTAAATTATGAAGTTCTATTTAAATATCAGTCATCCCGATTAATAATTGTAGTTGAGATCAGCAGCACATCATCTGAGTAACACATTTTAGTAGAGATTAGTTAATAGATAAAGAAGAATGGCAAAAGAAGAGGTAATTTTGAAATGTAAGACATTTAGGAAGATCAGGCCTACAGTGTTACCTCGGTGAGGGACTTTGGTGCTTGAGAGAATCACAAATAAGAGGAGAGAAGGAAGAGAAAAGAGTGAGCAAATGCCAGAACAAAGTTCTGTGTGGTTCAGCACAATGAATTTGAGTACAAGCAGCCCCTGAGGGCCCCAGTTTCTATAAAGGACAAAGCCCATAGATGACGTTTATGTTCGATTGTTAGACACCCCCAAGAATAGACTGTAGAGTTCTGAGTATTGTGTTTCTCAAAGCGGGGATCTACCCAACATGTAAATAACTGAAAGTAAACACTGGTCCCACTTAGCTTTCAAAAGACATACACTCTTATCTGCTTCTGGTAGTGCAGACTTTTTCCCCTCTCTGCTGTTCATCATCCTAAGAACAGCCAGCAGCTGTTAAGCATATAATGTGGAGCACTATTCTAGCACTGTACATAATGAATCATCTTATCTTAACCTGACAGCAACCCTAAGAACTAGATACTTTAATATTCCCACTTTACAGATGACAAAACTGAGGCTGAGTATTTAAGTAACTTGACCAGTTCGTACCTGGCAGAATATCGAACAGAAACGCAGTAGTATGACCATAGAACTGGATAGATTCTGTCTTCTTGTACTTCCTCCTAACTGATGGCATAAACATCACAGACAAAGTGTGGTAGACCAGAAGCACTCATAGTCCGCTCCTCTGAAAATCAGACACTCCCTTCTTGGAGGTCTGCTGCTCAAATTCTCTTCTGCAAGACTTGACACTGAAGCCTTAAATGTACTTGAAGAGGCAAGGATAGAGTAGAGCCAAAAAGGGAAAGGCTCCAAGGAAGTGACCCATTGTGTTTTTATTTTCAAAGTTGGATAAGGTTTTGAGAAGAACAGAGATCTCAGAACATCAGGAATGAAAAGTGTCCATTTTTTTTAAAAAAAATGTTATTGAAGTATAGTTGATTTACAGTATTAGTTTTAGGTATACAGCAAAGTGACTCAGTTATACATATACATACTATATATTTTTTTTCTTTTCAGATTCTTTTCCATTTTAGGTTATTACAAGGAATTGGATATAGTTCCCTGTGCTATACAGTAGGTCCTTGTTGTTTATCTATTTTCTATATAGCAACCTGTATCTGTTAATTCCCAACCCCTATGTTATCTCATGCTGTCCTTTCCTCTTTGGTAACCATAGTTTGTTTTCTATGACCGTGAGTCTGGTTTTGGTTTGCAAATAGAATTTGTATCATTTTTTTCTTGAGATTCCACATATAAGTGATACCATTTTCTAAAAGTGACCTGCTAGTATATAGTGAGTGCTCAGATCTGGTGTTGGCCATGAGAAATTACTCTGGGTTGTTTTGCTGTCGTCCAAGTCTCGCGAAAGCCTCAGCTGAACATTATGTTCACTTCCAACACCCTACTTCACTAGATTATATATGAGTTTATTTAGAGAAAAGTCATGAAGAGCAAAGCAAGTGGACTTTAGATCTTAACTTTTAAAAATATCCTGTCTCTTCCCTTCTAAACAAGTCATAGAAACTATAGGCAAAAGTAGATTGATATATCAGGAAAAAAACTGAGGACTTATATCTGACTCTAGCATGAGCTTTGGACTATCTGGGGGAGAAAGATGGAGGGGTGCAGTGGACAGAAATGTAGGCTAAAGTTTAATGTTCCAGCACATGACCGACCCAAAACAATCACTGACACAGGAACATGGCTGCAACACTGCTTGCTGTCAGACATTTCTGATTTTTTGAATGATTATTTTTGTTATCCTTTACCTACTTTTCTTCTTCTCTGCAGTGTTCTTTTTTGTAACCTGGACCTACTGTTATTTTTTAAGTCAATAAAAAAGTAGACTAACTTTTATAATAGTCTAGGTATTAAAGACACCAAAAGATAACAGTCTGTGAAAACACTTGGATACAGGTGCCAGGTATCTGTATTTCCCTATTTTCAGGCTCATTCAGTTCAGTTGTGGCCTGATCAGCAACCCAGTGTGTGGGCGCCTTTCGTAAGCTCTTCTCCAGGCAGAAAGAGGCAGCTAGTGGAGGTAGATACACTGAGTTGAGGCCAAGTTGTCAAATGTATTTCAACTGATTTCTTTTCTTGGATTAAGAGTCTTTCCTCCTTGGACTGTGTTGGTCTTCTCTTTTTTTGTCCCCCTTACCATTAGCAGTTCTACCTGGTCAGATAATTGCATTTGAGTGAGTAGTCAGTCCAACCACATGGTAAGTAATTTTGTCTGGGGTCAAATGTCTATTGCTTATCTGGAGCTGAGGTCATTTTGAATCATCATCCCCACTCATCTTTCCTCTCATCCCTTTTCCCAATCTAATAGCATTAAAGTTCTTCACATTCAGATTTTCCTGTGTTAAGTCAGGATCTTTAGTTTAATTAAGATCCGGCTGCCACTGGATGAATAACACGAAACAAATGAGACCTCCAAAGTCAGGCGGTCTGATGCTTTGTGTCTTTGGCTCAAATTGCAATTCCAGCTTATCAGTTTGTCTTGATCCTGTGGCCAAGGATCAAATATCAATTCATGTCCAAAGCTGGAGAAAAATGTTGGTGTCTTTGTTTTCTGCTTCTGTTGTCGTTCTTTGTCACATACTTAAATTAAGTTCCTTTCCTTTCTCACTGTTACTTTGACCATCTCATTTGCCTTTAAGTCTATGACTTGAACCAATTGTATACTTGTGTATTGAGCATGCCCTCAGTGCTTTGCATTTATTAGCTAGAGAAAAATTATTTTTTGTACTTAAGTGTTTTATTAGTCAAGATTGAATCACAATGCCCCTTACACAGGTGTTGCAGAACAAGTTTATATGAGTACTTATTTTGTTTTCCAGGGGGACTCTTTATGCACCAGATTATTCTTTCTTCTCCTAGCTTTATTGAGATATAATTAGCATATAATATTGTGTAAGTTCAAGATGTATGATGCAGTGATTGTTGGGGAGGGACTAGCTCAGGTAGAGTGTGTGCTTAGCATGCACAAGGTCCTGGGTTTAATCCCCAGTACCTCCATTACATACATACATACATACACAAAATTACCTCTTGCCTCCCAAAAAAAGGCTTAAAAAGAATTTAAGGTTCAATTAAAAAAATTATTAAGAAAAAGAATTTTTAAAAGATGTGCAATGCAATGATTTGATACACATATATATTGCAAAATAATTACCACGATAAGGTTAGTTGACATATCCGTTGCCTCACCTAATTACTTTTTCTGTGTATATGTGGTAAGAAGGTTAAATCTGCTCTCTCAACAACCTTCAAGTATACGATACAGTATTGTTAACTACAGTCACCAGGCTGTACATTAGATCCCCTGAACTTACTCATGTTGTAGCTGGACCTTTGGACCCTTTGACTGACATCTCCCCATATCCCTCACCCCCAACCTCTGGCAACCACCATCCTAAGACTTAAAGAGAAATTCTTAACAGATGACTATATTTCACATTAGTACTATAAACTCTAATTTTTGTTTCTCTCTCTCTCTCTCTGGAAAAGAAATGGATTAGGTGCCCTTCCTAGATGCTTCCATTATACCCTGGGCTTCCTCCTGTCTTAGCACCATGTTGAAATTGCCTGTTTATGGATCTGTCTGTATTAGAGTGCGGGCTCCTTGGAAACTGGGGTTGTGTCTGGTTCTCTGTTCTATCCCTGTCTCCCAAACACTGCGTGACATGTTAAGTAGGCAAACCCAAAATCTCTTGATTACACTGAGATTTGAAAGGAAAGTAGGGCCAGAAGGTTGGCAAGACTTCTGTTTAGTTGCCCAGTTACATTAAATAAGACTACCCAGATGCTAAGGAAGAGTGAACTGTTAGGTCCAGGAAGACAGAAAATTTTTGAAGCTAAGTCTTTTGACATTCTTAGCAAATGACAACCAATCCCCTTGAGTAATGAGATTCATAAAGTTCTGTCATGATACCAGAACGCTTCATGGAAATACCATTTTCTCTGAAGTCCCTGTTGGGTGTTTGCCTTTTGCCAGTTTTTGTGCCATCACAGAAAAGTGGTATGAACTGAATGAACCACAGTCTCATATAAATCATGTACTCTCTTCTTACCAAACCATAACTTTAGTAATTCTTAAACTTTTAGGTAAGATTCCATTCTGGCATTTGTGTATATGTGGAACTCTTAGAATAGAGGCATTTCACAAGCCAGTGGGATTACTGACGTTCGGGTTTTTCGGACCAAATCCCAGGAATTTCAAATGACTCTGTAATGTCAGAGCGTTAATTAGATCTCTGTAAAATGAATTGGGCTCATTTGCCTAATCGGGAGTCACCTGAATGATAGGCCCAGAGAGTAAGCTGGCTCAGATCCAGAGCAATTTGTTGTTTCTTTTCCAGCTATTTTAAATAGCTGCTGTAATTGACTGCTTCTGTTCTTCCCATTCCTGTCCACTCCCCAGTGGTGGACACAGCACAGATCTGTATGGCCCACCTAAGATTTGCTGAAGAAGTGAAAAGATGGGAGGGTGCTCAGAATTCAGAGCCACTCACTAAGCAGCCTTTAAAGACACATGGGGTTTCTGAAAATGAGTATCCATAAACCACAGAATTCTCTAGCAATGCCAGCAGAATTTACTTTTCCAAGCGAAAGAATAACCAGGTATTAGTCATAAATGTAAGCTCTGTGTGCTAGAGCCAAAGTAACGGAGTATGGGTGAGGTTAATGAGTATCCACACAGTGAAACTAAAAGTATGCCTGCCTCTCTTTTCCGCTCAGTCTTGGTTTGATTTTCATGGAAATATTCCTTTGGATGAGAGAAGACTAAATCTTGCTGCAGGGACTCCCTGGATCCTTCTGTGTTCGGTAGGGTAGAAAACACATGGAGAAGATGAGGCTGGTTTTAAGAGATGAGGCGGGCAGTAGTAATTGATGTAGATTGCTCTGATGCCAATTTGATGGATAAATGAAAGTTTTTGTAGGAGATTTCTAATGCCTCTGGAAAACTGTTTGCTAGGATGATATGATCTGTTCTTGCCAGCCAGAGGTAAATGTATCATCCTAATTTTAAACTTACCAGTAATGAAAGCATTTATCTCTGGAAATTCTAGAATATGTTTCTATACAGACTGGTAATCACCACTGCTGTCTGTCCCATTTATCTTAGCCTCACCGTGCCTGACAGTGTAAATAACCCTCAGCCAAGTGAGTAACGTTCTAACCAGGCATGAATCGCTCTTTGGACTTTTCCGTGCGTACTTCCTTTAGCGTGTTTGGTTAGCACACTGTACAGATGTGTTCTGAACACTCTCATTCCTCTTCAGCAGAGTCAGCTTTGCTTTCTTCCGGGACCACAAAGTGCTTGCTCAGCCCTGACCTGCCATGTTCCTTGGTGATGGGGGACACAGTAGCCATGAGACTAACTCACCCATCACCACCAGAAGCAAAACGTTCTGGGTGTGAGCTCCATCCTTGGCCCTGCTTTATGCCAAGAAATTCGTCATTTTCACAGGAAAGACCTAGTAAGAAAAGGGATTCTCTTTTCTGGTTTTCTAGTGAAAGTACTAGTTCTCAGGAGACATAAGAATTGGCTTGTAGTCAACCATCTGTGACCTTGGTCAGGTCACCTGATCTATCTATTATTTCTTCATCTGCAAATCTGTTTTTGGTTTGCCTCAAAGGTGGTTCTTCAAAACAGTGGAAAATGCAATATGAGTTCTTGAAGGTAACTTTCCACTAATACACTTACCATTCTATATAGATGCCTAAAATTAAATGGAACAAATAAGTCTCGGGAGTATCACTTAAAGTTAGCATCAAATCTCCTAACCTTCAGGTAAGGGCAGTGTTTAGAGTGTCCAACAGGAAACCTGCTTTAAAGCTAATTCCTATAAGGTTTTTTTTAAACTTCCAAAATACCAAAGCTCTCCAGGCCTGTCTACAAATGATCAATAGAAACAAACTCCCTTCTGGGAAATGACTCTTTGGACAAAGGCATTATAGATGCCTCATTCATTCATTCACTCTTTAAATAGTTATTTAGCAGGGAGGGTATAGCTCAGTGGTAGGGCGCCTGCTTAGCATGCACGAGGTCCTGGGTTCAGTTCCTAGTACTGTCATTAAATTAACTAATTAATTAATTAATTATTTAAAAAAGTTATATAAAGCCTTCCATGGCCAGGCACTGGCTAAACTGTACACTTAAAGTACACGTAAAGATGGTTAACGTGGTAAATTTTATGTGCCTTTTACCACAATTTTGAATGATTAAATCAACCAAGAAAGAAAGAGCAGCATCCCTGAAGTCAAGTGAAGAAAGTATTTAAGGAGAAGGAAGTGATGCACTGTGTTAAATGCTGCTAGAAGGTTATAGTTGCTGAATAATGATGCCCAAAGATATCAAGTTCTAATCCCTGGAATCTGCAAATATGACCTTATAAGGGTGAAAATCTTTGCAGATGTGATTAAGTTAAGGTTCTTGACATGAAGTCATTATTCCAGATTACTCTGGTGGGCCCTAAATCCAATAGTATGTATCCTTATAAGAGAAAGGCAGAGGGAAATTCCACGCAGAAGAGGAGGAGGCAGTGCTACCACAGAAGCAGACACTGGAGTGGTGTGGCCACAAGTCAAGGGATGCCGGCAGCCACTGGAAGCTGGAAGAGGCAGGGAATAGATTCTCTCCTAGAAAGTCCAGGGGGCGCATGGCCCTGCTGGCTCCTTGACTTCCACTTAGTGGAACTGATCTTAAACTTCTAGCTTCCTGAACTGTGAGAGAATAAATTGCTGCTGTTTTAAGCCATCAAGTTTGTGGTAATTTTTTATAGCAGCCACAGCAAACTAAGACCAAGGTCAAGTCAGATGAGGACTGAGAAAGTGACCACTGGGTTTGGCCAACTGGGAGCTAGACCTGCTGGTGACCTAGACAAATATAGTTTCTATAGAGTAATGGAGGAAAGGCTATTTACAGTGAACTTTCTTGAACTTTCCAGTTCAAGAAAGAACTGGAAGAAAAGTGGATACAGAGATGCTAGACAAGTTCCCTAAGTCGTATGTAAGGGAAAGAAAAAAAATGTTTTCTTGCTGGGGAGGGCATGCAGAGTCAAGAGACTGGTTGTGCTGTTGTTTTTCTTAGATGTTTTAGCATGTGTGTATACTGATGGGATTGCTCCAATAAAAAGGAGAGGGAAATTGACGATGCAGGAGAAAATGAAAAAAAAAAAAAAAAAGGCAGAGGTCAGGTCCTTGAGTAGACAAGAAAAGATGGGAGCCCATAGTGACATGAAGGGACTCCTCACCAAGACAGAAAAAAAAAAAAAAAAAAAAGGCACAAGCAGATCATCCTCATGAGAGAAGGGAAGGCAGAGTTTACGAGCATAGAAGTGTACATTGCAGGTAAACTGGTGCAATTAGTCATGGGAGAATATGGTATTTTCTCCTGGGTGCTGCTGTTTTTTCAGTGAAATAAGAAGCAAAGTCACCAGCTGAGAATGAGGATGGGGAGAGAGGAGAGATAGTAGAGGTCTGGGGAGAAAGGGTGGGTATGAAAAAAGCCTGGAAGTTTTGGAAGTTGACTAAGGAAACGTGGAAGAAAAGCTGGCCAGCACTAAGGACCCACTTGAAGTGAGTATCTGTGAATTTGTGGTTGTGCGTTTACTCAACACTCCTAGCTGCTCAAGGAGAGACTGAGAGCTGGATTCACCCAGGGTTGGGAATTTTATTAGCTGGTGTGATTGAGGGAGAAAGAGGCAGAGTTGCTGTGAGTTTAAAGGGAGTGACCACATGAGAGACCATGGGATATGAGCCAGGTAAGATGGCACATGAGAAAAGGAGGGTTTTGAGGGATGGTGAAAAGGCGGCAGGCTCAATGGACTAGTGTCCTGAAATCTTGGAATCAGGGTACAGTGGGAGTAATCTGGAAAGACAGGAAATGAACTTGAGAGAAGGGAAGCTTGAAATCCTGCTTTCAACCGGTCAGCATCCTCTTGTTCTTAGGGCTTTTCTTCATATTTACCTGCTTTCCTTGGACATTTAGTTTTGGAATTTGAGTTGAAACTTCACTGTGTTGAGAGAGTCCCAGAGCTGTGGGGTTCTATGACAGAGTGACAGAAATGCAGCTACCTTATCATCTCTTGAACAGCAAGCAGAAAGAACTAGAAAGGAATCAAGTAGTCATCCACCTCAATCCTTTCATTTTACAGAAGAGGAAAACTGAGGCCCAGAGGGTTGAAATGATTCATCTGTGATTACTCAGCAAAGTTGAAACTCGAATCCAGACCTCCAGCCTCAGAATTGAGCACTCTCTAATCCCCTACGCTGATTCTCACATTTTCTTCATGAACATTGGAGTGTCATGACTGTCAGCTCGTTAAGCATCCTCATGGCTCTGCTACTTCCATGCCCCTCTGTCTTTCCCTTCACATAATCCATCAAAAGATGCCAAATTTATTAAAAAGAGATATCCTCTTAAAAAATTCTTTGGAAATCTACACAATTATCTATTTCTCCTGCTACATAACATTAAATCTATCTTATTAAAATATTGAGATCTGCTTAGCAAATACTCTTAACTCACTCATCAAGGAATCTTTGTAGTCAAATTTGCTGGCTATTTACATTCTTTGCAAAAATGGTACAAAAAATAAGTTAGAATGTCTCACTGTTGGGCGGTGATCACCATAGGGTGGTGAGGGGTGAGCAGAGAGAGCAGGGTATTATTTTTATTTCATTGACTCCCTCCTCCCCTCCCCACCACATTCTCCTAATAGGGCTTCTCTAGTAGGGACCACACGTGTAGGGTGCAGGGGGGAACTTAGTGAGAAATCTGAACTTTAATAATGCTCTCAATTTAGGGAGTACCAAAAAGTTAGAAGTACTCAAGAAACAGTGAAAAGTGCATCTAGCCAGGTGTCTTAAACCCAGGTTCTGACACCAGGTTATAGCTACATTTTCTAAGGCAATTCATTTAATCACTCTAGCCCTTGAGTTTTTGTTTTTGTTTTTGTTTTTGTTTTTGTTTTTGTTTTTGTTTTTGTTTTTAATCTGTGAAGTTAGGGTCTTGGCTCAGAGGGTTTCAAATGTCTCATATTTAGCCTCTCTTTAAGGGTGAGTGGCGTAAATTTGCAAAGGAGCCATTTTCTAACTGGCTTATTTCTAGAAAAGTCCTCCTTTCATGGGCCCCGGGGGCTGCCAAAGCTGAACCAAACTTGTTCAGTAAAACACAGTGCCACTCTGGGCTCCATGTGCTTCTCGGTGTTTTCGAACGCTGTGTCACAAATGATTAAAGTGTATTAAATCAGTGCTTATAAAAGCGAGCTCTGTTTTGGGAAGATGGTTCTGCAAGATAATTTGTGGGTCCTGCTAAACTCTGAGATTTAATAACTGCATGGTATATTAAGTAAGGTCAGTTAGGTTCACAGCCTTTCCTTTCTTGGAACAAACTGCTCTTGGTACCTGGGAACTGGTCTCAGAAGTGTTTGTTCTGAGGGCAGGCTAGACAGGGGAGACAGTGAGTGGCCCAGGTGGTTAAATAGCTCCTTAAATAATATCTACAATTGAAGTGGTTTCAAGACTATGTATACATAATTGTCAAACCCTTTCATCGGTACATGAGAAAAAGGGTGAACTTCAATGTGTATGCATTATACCTTGCTAAATCTGACTCAAAAAATATATAGTATCTGTAAGATGACAGGTCCCCAAGTCAACATTTCAGACACTTCTTTTTACCCTTTGGAAATGGCAAATAAATAGCCGTCCTGTGGAGGAGAATCTCTTTCTTCATTCTTCTCACCTCCAGTCCAGGGTATTTCTGAAGCAGCAGGGGCAATAGTTGTCCTTACTTAGGGACAAAGTAAAAGCAAAGGTTACTTGTCCCTTTCCCTTTAATTTCTTACATTTTTCTTTTATTCACTCCATATAATCAAAGGGATATTGGCATGGCCATTTATTTTATGCCCCTTGAGCAGTAGTTTTAAAAACAATATTAAGAGATTAAAAAATGACTCTGTACTACATATCAAAGATGTGTAATAGCCTTAAAAGATGTGATGGAAAGTTTGACACTTGAGTAATGGGGAAACATTAAAATAACTTCATTCTTTTAAGGAAGTAGGGGGCCAGGGGAAAGGGGGTAAGTCTTACAGTGTGAATAATGAGAAAACATCTCAGAAGGTCAGCATTTACACAGGGCCCAGCAAATGATTGTGTATATTAGTTAATATTATCTTCCCAGCATGATATCACACACCAGAAATAAGCACTCCAAGTCGGGGAGAGGCACTTGAAAATTACTGTAAAGGTTAACTTTCGGTGATAGGATTATAGGAGATTTTTGTTTTCTGAATCTCTGTGTTTCTCAGCTTTCCAATAATGGCTGTGTTTTTCTTTTGTAAGAAAAATACATATTTTGAAAAGTGAATTGCTCCCTGCCGTCCTTGAAACTCAACTAATGAAAAGGAGACAAGTCCTTCTGGGCTACATTCTCAAGGCTGTGGGTTTCTGTCTGTGATGAATGGTCACGGATTTATCAAGGGGGTGACCAGAGGCCAGTGTTACCGAGGAGCTCTCTGTATCAGATTGACGTTTATGCTTTCAGACTGAGTATTTGTGTAACTTTGCAACTGGGAAAAGTTATTGATGGTGTAGATGCTGTCCAAAACAACCCAAAAACGAGGAGAGAGAAGCATGTCGACCAGTCTCAAGCTTCTCATCTGTCCCCACCAAGAATGTGGGGATACTTGAAGATCAGATGAGAGACAGTTAAGAGTCTGGGAGGTGCCCTTTTGGGAAACATGCTCTGTAAGCCTATTTGCTCCCAAACGAAAGCCAGTGTAAGCAATCTGTATCTAGGAGCGCCTGTTTGGTGGGGCTGTGGCGAGGGACGTGAGTGATGCTGTGTGCCGAGTCCTCCTCGTCAGGAGTAGCAAACATTTACTGAGGATCTAGGGTGAGTAAAGCTGGGTGCTGGGGCTGCAGTGGAGGTCTTCCATTCATTTAAGAGTTATTTATTGAGCACCTACTATGAACACTACTGACAAGGTCTTTGTGGCTGATGGTCAATAAATTGATTCAGTGATTTCAGATTATTATAATACATTGAAGAAACTAAACAGGGTGATGAGCAGGTGAATGACAGGAGCTGGACAGGGGTGCTTTAGAGAGTGCAGTTGGGAGACTTGGCATTGGAACGTAAGCCAGAAGGAGAAAGTGACAGCCGTCAGTGGCACCACCCAGGGGCGACGCAGCATTGCAAAGAAGGGAAACAGCAAGTCCAAGGGCCTTTGGGTTAAACTAGATGCGCCTGTTTAACTAGTAAAGACAGACAGATTTAGAGCAATTTTGGAGAGAGAATGGCAGGCTTAATAAATATTTATGAGAACAATGGCTGGACAAAATAATGATAATTAATAACATCAGTCAGCCTGCTGTATTTTTAAAAGAGAAATGGCTTGGATTATGCTAGCACAGCTCCTGGGCTGGTGTAGCCTTGAGGAGACGAGGAGGGTGCTGTAGTCACCGAGGAAGATTTCTCAGAGGAAAAGAGGCTTGCGTGGGGTTACAATACAGGTGCGTGTGAGGGGATGTGAGAGACGGCAGAGCCATGGCCACCGCGGGCAGGAGCTGTGCTGGGAGGACAGAGAACAGGCTGATTTGGCTGAAGATTAGGGCTGGTGATGTGGAGCAGCAGCAGGCAGTGGAGATTTTGATGGAAACGGTTGCTATGGGTGCACGGACCCTCTGCTGGTCTTTACAGATGGGAAATTAAATCAGCCTAAGGAAGAGGCAGAAGCCAATCGGCGTCTGGTACTAGGCTTGCAAGTTTATTCTGTGGCCACAGAACACCTTTGTAAACACCATATGTGGATATGCGCCTTTCCCTCTAGAGCCGATGAAAGAAAGTGCCTTCCTAGAATGATTGAGGTGGCCCGGGGTGCACTCACATCCACCCAGTGGCTGGTTTCCTTAGGAACTTGCTGAGTATAACATGTACTTGTGCTTCTGGATCACACACTGAAACAGTCAATGAATCCTTGTTAACTTGTCTTACATCACAGTTGATTTTCAAATAATCGTATCTCTTTAAGGTTGTCGACACAAATTAGAAATTTCAAAATTGGATGTAAAGATTTACCTACCTTCCCCTGAGAAAAAGATTTCCCATGCTCTATGGATTATTTGTTAAGGTCTTACTTAATAGTCGCAGATTTTTTTCCCTTTACCTTTCTTACTCTCTGTTTCCTTTCCCATGCTCCTTCTTGCGAGGATTGGCGATTATGTGTATAATGCTTTTATGCCACAGTGCTTAGTAATTGCTTAATAAATGGTGGTGGTCATTCTCTCTATTCATGCCTGCTCCTGGTACAGCACTCCAAAATTTACAAAACGTGGTCACAAATATTAGACGCACATGTGCAGTCTTGGAGTTGTTATCCCCATGTGACTACTGAACCACTGAGGCTCAGAAAGACCAAATCATCTTCTCCTAATACCTGTTTTCCCACTTTTGTACCATCTCTCAGTTGCATCACTGGGAATATCTCCAGACAACACAGTGATTACAAACAAACCTGAATGGAGGAGGTCCAGCTCTTACTAGGGGAGCTGCGCTGGGGAGTTCAGCCAAAGGACATCTGGTGTCACCATTTTTGTAGGCCTAAGAGGCCATTTAAGCAGTGACAAGGAGGCTCAGGCAGGCGAGTCTCCCCGGACTCCAGGGGCTGCCTAATGCTTGAGATCTACTGAGGATTTAGGATTAAAGCTGTGGGTTTCTAAGAAAAAGAAATTAATTAACCAACATAATTTCCTACAAAGAGGCAGAAGGCCGCTGCCTGTCAGATCGGCCTTGCCTGTTGTGGAGTGTTAGACATCAGTGGGCTCGCAGAGCCATTTCTATGGAAACAAGCTCATTATTCCTCTTTTGTTGGAGCCCTTCTGATTCGTGGTCTGGGCTTCCATATTAAAAAAAGAAAAGGAAAGAAAACCCAGTATACGCTGTACAAAGTACTAATCTTGTTTCCTTGGAGCGAACAAAGCCCATCTAACATCTAAAAATGCCAACCCATTTGCGGATACAAGCCATTTCCTTTTCCAAGGCTCAGATAAGAACTAAAAGCTTACGTGTCATTTCTTAAGTTACAACATGGCCCATTCATTCCTGTTTCATTTTACAAAACCCATGAAATCTGTGACTTTGAGTCAGCGTTTTTCAAGGGCTGTGTTTTTGTCAAGGTCATTAAAAGCAGCTAACCAATGATCCTCTTTCCAAGAGGAAGGCTGCATCTTATGGAGATGTTTCAAAAACAAGATGTTTCCAGTTTACCGGAAAGCAGAGAGCTGTCATTTCAAATAATGATTTCTGGCACCAAGTGAGACAGGGAAGCTGTATGGCGTCTTGCTCTCCCCTACACAGCCTAGACGGCTCTCATGCTGGTTTGCGGAAGTCAGACATCATCTTGTCTTTCTCCCATTTGGTAAGTGGCACCATCCCAGCAAAACCTCGTGGAAATAGTACCGAGTGGATGGCTCCCTTGGTTCATTCTCTTCCCTGCTGGCCCAGAGCACTTTTGGTTGGTACGGCTTCCACATCAGCCCTCATCCGCATCAGCTCTCCTTGTAGCTACACGGACCATAAAAATCGCTATTATGTGCGTGAAAATGGCCAATCGTATACCATAGTCCCCAGATTAGGGTCAGCCTGCTGCCTCTAAATGTGAATTGAGAACAGCTAAAAGAAAAATCTTTCCCTGGGGAGCTTGCTTTA
Source organism: Camelus ferus (assembly GCF_009834535.1). Taxonomy (NCBI): domain Eukaryota; kingdom Metazoa; phylum Chordata; class Mammalia; order Artiodactyla; family Camelidae; genus Camelus; species Camelus ferus. The sequence goes on from NC_045701.1 coordinate 52,917,726, forward strand.
GAGACACCCTTCTTACTCACATTCTGACTTAATCTAAGTTTCCTCCAACTAGGGATGCAGTGCTTACTTCCCGTGAATTGTTGTGAGGATGAAATAGGATAAGGCTTTAAAGCACTTGGCTCAGTTCCTGGCACATGGCTGGCCCTTGGTTTATAAGCTAATATACATTTTTAGTATGAGTTCCTGGTCCTTTGCTGAAAGAACAGAGCTTTTGGCCTGTAAAATCGAATTCTCGGAAATGTGAAGCACTAAAAGATGGGGGGGGGGGGGGGTGGTAGGAAGGGAAAGTCACTCGGAAGGCCCCTGTTTTGTTTATAAATTCTTCACCTCAGCCAGCATCGTGGTGTCCAGCTCTCCGTGAGCTCCCGGAGACTCTCCAGGGGAGGCTCTCTTCCTGTGCCTCCCTCCCTGCTCCCCTCCCCTCGTCCTGTACTAACCAGTGCCTCGTGGAGGCCAGTGCTCCATACCCTCTATCTCCAAGCCCTTCCATGCGTGGAAGCCTATGTGGACACACCCTATGCCACACCCTCCCTGTCCCAGTCCCCCTTGCTCTGTCCTCCTCTCCTTTTTCATTCTCCATCTCTACCCTCTATGCTGCTTCTCAAAAATGAGTGAAGGCAAGTGAGGAAACCGTGACTCTGTGACATCCCCAAAGACATCTTTGTGACATCTCCAATCATTGAAACACATGACTGGGGAAAAGTGAGCGAGTAAGATACGTTCTACCCTGATAGCCAGGGCCTTGAAAGTTTTGAGGGAGAAGCACCGAGCTTCGTAAATAAGTCCCTTATTCATTTTAAATGTCCCTAGTGGCTGGAGAACCAAAAGGAAATTCGTGTTTGCTGAGTTGGAGAGACTGAAATGTGCTATTTTGGTATTTTAAAGTCAAAGTGGCCAACTGGTATTAGAGGGAGATGTCTGACAAAAAACTGCCCTGAAACCTGGCAGGCTTTTGACAATTCTTATTTGACTCACGGTGTAGCCACTATTCATAAATTCACTGGTGTTTAGACTCTGAAAGCCCTTCACAGGAAAGGATATTAACCATAGTCAGTATATAGAATCGAATCCATTTGATGATGATGGACTGAATTGCTGCAGAATAAATCAGAGTAGGGATCAAAAAATGTGTGGCAGAATGACAAAGCTAAATCTTGAGTTGTAGGTACAAACGGTTAACACTGTCATTTATCCAGGTGACTAATTGTAGAAACTCTGAAATATCCGAAATTGGAATAGTTTGAAATTAGTCCTCTAATTTAAAAGAGCTACTAACCAATCACCAGGGATAGGGCTAACTGACAAATGAGAATGATAAAGATATCACCATGGGACTGGGAGACTATAAACTTCTAATTTGTTTTCTAGACGCAGAAATTGTTTGTGTTATTGCCAGTGTAATCCTAACCTGCAAATGTACAAAACAAATAAATCCCCCCAGCAACTCCTGCGAATATCAAAACACAGTTCAGAGAAACACACAGTGGTAATTAAAACGAAAGGTCATAGGTAAGCCTACCTGAAACCACGCTTTCAAAAACACCATTGAAGTATGAACAGAATGGAATTCTCCACAATTAACCTACAGTCTCTAAGGCAAAGAGCCCACGATCAAAACATTTATTTATCTTTGTGCCCCAGAAATAAGGGGTTGTGTGTTGATTCCCAAGCCTCAGTGACAAGAAAATGTATGGTTTCTTAACAGAAAAGTTCCTCCTGAAGGAAATTAAAATACTGGATTATTTTTAGAAAAAGAAAACTCATCTGATGGTTATTATTCCGTAACAGTCCCATCCCTCATTTTCGGGAGTGGGTGGGGCTACTCTCATTAGTTGAAAAGAATAAGATGTCTTCTGTTATTAATCTTGGGTTTGGAATTCAGGTGGGATAATTAGAACATTCTTGCAGAGTTCCACCAGTCTCTCATACACAAGCTCTGTAATTGTTCTAGGGGTTTTGTGTTGTTTGGGTTTTTTGTTGGTTTTTATTTGTTTTGCTCACTGGCAGATATAACTCAGCATAATCTCATTCCATCAGCACATTGCAAAAAAGAGACTATGCTCTTTTTTCAAATGAACATGGACTAAATATCCAAAGCCATAATAACGCTGAGAATTATGAGCACTTTACACAGAAAGGAATAAGGATCATAAGACATAAGTATAAAAGCCCAGTGAGCTGAACCTTTCCAGGTGGAGTACTCTCTTGGAGCAGATTTTTCATGCATGGCTCTATGGTTATTTTTTCAGTGTCCTTTCTCATGGAGGGTGCTGTGGTCCTTTTGAGCAGCATGACTCATTGTTGCCTGTCACTCTGCAGGGCGTTAGAATTTCTGCCTCTGCTCACTAAATGCCAGTAGCCCCCTAGTTACTGTCATTACCCAGACCATTTCCACACACCTCCTATGGGGTGGTGCCTCCCCTGGTTGAGAACTGCTGCCTTGTGATACTAGTGTAGGGCTTGGAGAATAGATTGAATCGCATTTGGAATTTCCAGAGGGTAGACTTAGGAATTTTAAAAAGAGATGTTGGCCATAGGATTCTGAAAGAAATAATCTGCAGCATTATAGTTCCTGATTCAAATTCATAGATGTGTAGCCACCCATAGCTTGGTTGCCAGTCTGGGCCCCTATAACAGCGCATCAGAAGGCAGTCCAAAAACTGGGCTGTTGGGGTTAGGGGGAGTGGTGTATGGAAATTAATCACTGTTTCTTATTAACTAAAAGGGTTTTTTGTTTGTTGATTTTTAAGAGGTGTGTGTGTCTGTGTGTGTATTTTAAAGTTCTATCTGTATGATCTTTTCAGCAGAATTTTTCTTTTTGCCATTTCAGAGATCAGTACATTTGAAGCCATTTCTTTCTCTTAGAAAAATAATTTCTGCTCAATTTGGGTTACATGTAAAATGAAACAGAAACATTAGCAAAGAATATCTGATGTGTGTCCATGCTTGCCTGTTGAAAGTGCCTAAGCATCTAACACTTAGGATTCTGTTAACACTTTTTCTTTACCCCATTATGTTCACAAGTTACAAGTCCCTCTCTTCAACAACACTTCTTATTGCATGCAGTTACTCCCAACTCAGGTAACTCAGGTAGGGGTGGAAGGCAAAAGGTTTTTCCCCATTAAGAATCAGTGTTGTAGCATTTCTAATGATACATAATCTGGAAAGGTAATTAAGAACACAATCCCATTTCTAATAGCAAAAAGAATAAAATACTTAGTAATTAACCAAAGAGATAAGAGACTTGTACAATAAAAACTATAAAACATTACTGAAAGAAATTAAAGAATACATAAATAAATGGAAAGACATTCCATGTTCATGGGTTGGAAGACTTAATACTATTAAAATGTCAGTATTACCCAAAGCAGTCTACAGATTCAATGCAATCTTTGTTAAAATCCCAGTGATAATTTTTAAAGAAATAGGAAAATCCATCCTAAAATTTGTATGGAATGTCAAGGGCCCTGAATAGCCAAAAGAACCTTGAAAAAGAACAAGTTGGAGGAACCACATGCTTCATAATTTCAAAACTTACTACAAAGCTACAGTAATCAAAAAAGTACGATACTGGCATAAAGACAGGCATAGACCAATGGAATAGAACAGGGACCCCAGAAATAAATCCTCATATATGTAATCAAATGGTTTTCAATAAGACCAATTCAATAGAGAAGAACAATCTTTTCAATAAATAGTGCTGGGAAAATTAGGTATCCATATGCAAAATAAATAAATAAGGTTGGACCCTTACCTTATACCATATACAAAAATTAACTCAAAATGGATCAAAGACATAAACATAAGAGCTAAAAGTATAAAACTCTTAGAAGAAAGTGTAGGGGAGGAAAACTTTTCTCTGTAATTACCTCCATTTCTATCAAAGATAGGCATACTGAGACTAATTTGTTCACAAATTAAGTCTAGTTTCAGTAAAGTTGGCCTGATTATTTACATAAGCGCAGCTAGAATAGTGATTAACCAATATGGACTCTTGCAAAGTTTGCTTTGCTGGACCTTTTTATAAGGAATCTCAGATTAAACCCTTAAAAGCCTCTCTAGGCTTGGAAGCCAGGCAGAGGATTTACTATCAGATTTTGCCTGCAATACCTGTAGATTTTGGTGGATTTTTCTCTTTTTGAGGTCTGAAAAATATCCTGAGGTTCCCAGGCCCGCCAGGAAGTGACTTTCCTTACCTGGTAAGGCTGCCAGGAACCCTGTAAGCAGGGTTGACTGATTTTTCCAAAGAGCTTATATTGGCTCATAAAGTCAACCTTAGTTCCTTAAAGCTTTCTAGTTTTACATCTGAACCTACATATGTCTCTCTTAAATAAGACATTCCAGTCAAAGCCTTGGTAATATAACCAGTGTTTCCAACTGTGTCCTGTTACAAGGAGAACAGTTATTTATACAACTTATGCAAATAATTAAATTGCCATGAAAATAAGAATACTCAATTGAAAATTTCTTAATTCTCAGTGGATCAAGTAGGGAGAAAAAGTTAATGTCTTATCTTTGTTCAAAAAGTGTACTATACCAAATTGTTCTAAGTCATGGGTAGCTTAAGAGAAAAGGGAAAAAATTTTCCTTAAATCTGGAAAAAAACAAAACAGTACAGAATCAGCAATGTTTCAAACAAAAAGTTATGAAAATTATAATCATCCTCTTCATTCAGTCCCATGTAATTAATTCTTGATGATCTTGATCTTTTGTTAGCAGTTTTATGAATCCAGTTTTCCTTAGAGTTCTGTAAATCTCTACCCATTTCAGTGGTATGATCTGAAAGTTATCACAATCTTGTATTCTATAGTACTTCTCAGAGTCCTTCCCATGAATTTCTCTGAAGATGAAACACATTTGTAAACGCCATCAAAGTAAAACAATAACTGTAAATGACAAAAGAATTTAAAATGGCCAGAGTTAAAGATCTAATGAGAGCTTGTGGCAATGCTATTCACAAGGGAATTTGGTTATTTCTGTGACATATATTCTAAGATAATAACTAGTGATAACATTATACCAGACTTATCAGATTTCCAGGAATTTCAAATAATTTTTGGAACACTTATATACCTATACAAATATAGCATAAAGAAGGCTGAGTATTAACTTATTATTTGACAATGCTTCCCATGTAATTTAACATATCAGTTAAGTCTAATTAGTTAAATAGTTAAATATTGCCCCCCCCACTTTTTTTTAATAAGTAGAGAGAACAAATCTTTTGAGGCATTCTAGGTCAGGGACCTTTTGGAAAATCCCAAGTTACTTCCAGGTCAAAAGACTTCATTCAGAATTTGATTTTGGGAAATTTGTCAAAAATATCAAAGGGTTTAGATACTTGACTAAATAGGATCACAGATAATTATGAAATAATATTTAATTATCCATTTAATTAAAATGATAAAAGATTTTAAAGGCAAATACAAAAGATTACATAGTTTTAAGCAAATCTTAGCTTTTATTATTAAGACTTAGTTAGGTAATCAAAGACCTGATAAAGACAGCATGAAGCACAGAAAATTACTTTAGTACAACATAAAATCTTTGCTTCCTAGGCAGATTACTTTATTAAGAGGTAAAGAAAAACCTTTCATAAGCTCTTATCAGGAGCAGGCCAAATGTTCAATAAAACTTGCCCTTTTAGCAAAGGAAAGAAAATTAAGTTTTAGTTTTACATAAGCACACTACTGATAATAAAGCTTATTTTTAAAACCCTTATATTAACAATTCAATTTTAGCTAGCTTGATTATACAAGGTAAAATTCTCTCTTTCTCTTTTGCTTCCCAACTTTCTATTTTCATTTATTTTGTCCTTTGTTCCCCCCTTTTCCCATTGTGAAATAATCAGCCTTACTTTAGAACAAAATTACTTTCATTTCTCTTAACAAAAATGTGTCTTCATACCTCATACCTTTTTTTAACCCCAAAACACAACCTACTTTCCCTGCACATATTTTTTCTTATTATATCTAGTAGTTTCAATTACATTTATTAATTAGAATTTTTAATTCTTAGAAACCTTATTAGTTTCTAGTAAAAACCAAGAAGTAAGCAGTTATGAGCTGTGTGTTATATCAGCATTTGGATTGGCAAATTTATGAATACATTTTATAATTTCTAGAAATATGTTCCTTCATACTGTATCTTTCAATGTGGTACATTATATGCTTACTAATAGACCCAAATATCTTTAGTTTCTCTGTAATAAGAAGCAAGAAGTGGGTAAACTTTTGTTCACTAATTAATGTTTCTGTGTTTTATCTCATTTGGAAATTATCTAGCTATTCAATAAATTTCTATCATTTAATTTAACTTAAAACTCTAAGGGTGTAAGTTACCAGAGAGATTTGGGAAACTATTTAAGTAGACATCATAAAATATAATTATTATTGAAAAGTTCGCTTGAAGATTTTTATGCCACTAACATTTATTTAATTCACTTGTTCCCAAAAGTCATATCGAGATTACTCATAAAAATTTCATGAGACATCAAAGCAGCCAGCCATGATTTTAATTTATTTTTCTTGTTTACAAATTTTGCAATGCAGATAATATGAGTTTACTTGACTAGTTACCCAAGTAGACTAAAAGTTGCATGTCTGCATTATATTTAATGCTGATAATGCTGAAGACATGTCTATTTTAATTAAACCAACAAACTTAAACTAGCACTTATTTAGCAAAGATTATCCCACATCATGTGAACTTGAAAACATTTGAATTAGTTTCTATATTTGAGTTAAACTTAATTCGTAAGAATTATTTAAACTTAATTCGTAAGAACTTAAGTTTAAGCCAATTAAATAGAGCTTGTTTACAATTTAAGTATGGCAATACCATACAGACATAGAAAGATATCACACAGATATCACATACATTTATACTTTATAGCTTTCATTCTAAAATTTTAGCCATGAATACAGTAAAAGAACACTCACTTGTTTATAAATAACAGTTGAATTCAAATTCTATCCCTGTCAGTCAGAACAGGTTAAGTCTACCCTCTCAAGTGGCTAAAGCTTTTTATTAATGTTGGACAGAAAACTTAAAATTTGTGTTTGGCCTTGACATGTGATCTTCTGAACACTGAGGACTAGATTTGGGCAAAGGAACTTTTAAAGGAGTGTGTATTTTTAAATGCCCTCCCTTCCCCCTTTTTTCTTCAGCCTCAGGCTGTTGTGGGCTGTATTTTAGTTACCTCCTGGAGTGTCTACATTTCAAACACTTGATAAGATTTACATCTTCAAGGGACAAAGAAAGAATATAAGTTTTCTTCTAGGACTTTTGGAGTATATTTGTTATTATTAGAAGTCTGGGGTAATTACTATTGAATTTTTTTCTTTTTTTTTTTTTTAAGTTCAAGACAATTATACTTTCAATGTTTTGATTTTTTAAAATATCTGCAAATTCCTGAAGGCAAATGGGAAAAGGTCTGAGTGGACTTTGAGTCGCTCTCAGAGTTATGCTTTTGTTTTTCTAAAGGTTCAAGTTGCAAATTGAGTATTATTGATTATAATTACTTTTCTTCTCCTACAGTCCTGCAAGCTATCTTTAAAGAATTGGGTAGCTGCTTCCATTAGAATGCTGGTTGACTAATCTACCCCGACACACTATTTGGAATTTGCCTTCTTAAATTTAGGAGAAATTTTCCTATTAAGGAGGAATTAAAAGATGTCTGTGCTCTGGAGCTTCAGGGCTTAATGCAGTATGCCTTTGAAAAGTCTGTATAAAGCTTTCAATAAAGGCCTTTGAACGTTCTCCTTTCTGAGTGCACAATTTAACCTTAGACCAATTTACCTTAGGTGGGAAAGCCTCTACCTTTGCTTATATTCACAAGTATTACACATAATATTTAATATATAATGTAATATATTTGCTAAACATTAGTCTCCAGCTGATCCATTTCCTGACCATTTTATAGGAGGGCCTGTAAGAAATTCTGGTTGTCTGTTTCCTCTGTGAGAAGGGTTGTAAAAAGCCACTAAGCTTTTTAATTCCTCTTTAAATTTGGTAGGAACTTCTGAAAGAGGAGGTAAAAGGGCTCTGCAATTTAAAAGATTGTTGCTCTCTAGGGAATATGGATTTTTGTGTGGGAGGTCCAGGATGTGTCTGCAAAGGACATTGTATAGAAAGCTGGCAGAGCCTGATTCCAGAGCCCTGGAAAGAAGGAGTTGTAGGGGACAGGCAAGAGAAGCTTCCTGTCCGTCCCGGGTGCTCCTGTTAAATTTACTTCTGGCTTTCAGCATTTACACGAGTAGTAACCTATATACCTGGGGCCTAGAGGTCAGAGTGCGCTCTGTAAATCTTGTAGGGAAAGGAAAGTTAAAACAGGCAGCTGGGTGTTTAAGGTATTTTCTGTGGAAGGTGGAGTTTAGGGAGATGAAATTTGCTGAGGAGATGAGGCCAGATTTTTTAAAGGGGAATTTATGTTGGATGTGGTCTTTAATTTTTGTTCTAAGTCTAATGTCTGGTTTTTTTTTTATCTTGTTGAGAGAGTCCCTAAGGCTAGCCATTATATTCCTTTGTGTTCTTTTTAATTTTGTCTTTCCATAGTACCAGTAAGACAATCATTTAGGATGAGAGCTCTTGTAAAAAATCTCTTTCTTTCAAATATGACCAGTTCAAAGGATCCAGTGTCTGGGTAGGAACTTATATTAATCTCAATAGCAACTCAAACCAATAAGCCATTTTAATGGCATAATTATGGATGCAACCAAAGGAGAGTGCAAAAGATACAGCCCTCACAAGATCCAGAAAGTTCATTCCCAGAGTTAGCCTAAGAAAGCAAAGACCTTTGTTGTCACAGGCAGCAAGAATGATGTAGTGAAGTGTCTCCGGTCTCTCATGGGAATCTGAGGTGCTTCCAGTCCTGGACGTACTAATCTGTGACACCAGGCATGCATTAACGGAATGAGACTTTTCCAGCACTAACAAGGCAATAAAGGCTGAGATGACAAAGGCCTCTCATGGACCAGGACCCCTTATGACAAAGTCCCCTGAGAACTGGCACGGTTGGACAAAGAGAACACTGCTTGTGACTTCATGTCTTGGAATCCAGTGTATTCAACTGGCCACCAAATGCAAGCTATTACTTGCACCCTCCGGCTGGCAGAAACCAGAGGCTATTCTTACGGTCACAAAATCATGCTCTCAGGACATAAAACAAAACGAAAGGAAAACCTCACCCAGTTTTTACATAGAGAACTCACAACAGTATTTGTCTAAACAGATGCTAGTCTGATGAGAACCATGAACTCAACTGTCTGTGAAGCCAGCTCAAACCACAGGCTTCTAGCTTGGGAGATAAGCTAACTTTTTCTTACCATAGTCTCTTTTTACGAAAATACATATTTCAGTAAGGTTCCTGACAGTTCCCTTCACACCAGCAGACGATCCTCTGATACCAGCTGGGTGTCCTATAATTTAACTTAATTCTGACACCAACACAATCTATCTAGGGATAGCATCAGTTCCATAGGTTAAGAGTTCGATCCTACAAGACTGCCTTCTCGCCACCAGCACACACAATTCAGACCCTGGTCGCAAGCCCAGGTTGTTAGGTGTACTTTTGACTGACTGACTATAAATCAGAGGTTCCCATGCCCTCCTCCTTGGTTTCAGTTAATTTACTAGAACTCAGAGAAATATTTCACTTACTAGATTACCAGTTTATTCTAGAAGGATGTAACTCAGAAACAGCCAGGTGGAAGAGATGCATAGGGCAGGGTATGGGGAGAGGATGCGGAGTTCCCATACCCTCTCTAGGCAGGCCACTCTCCCAGCATCTCCATGCCTTCACCCACCTGGAAGCTCTCCAAACCCTGTCCTTTGGGTTTTTATGGAGGCTTCATTACGTAGTCATGATTAATTAAATCATGGGTCACTGGCTATTGATTCAACCTGCAGCCCTTCTTCCCTCCCAGGAGGGTGGGGTTGGGGGATGGGTACTAAAAGTTCCAACCCTTTAATCACATGGTTGGTTCCTGGCAAAGAGCCCCATCTTCAGGTTGCCTACAGGCTTTCCAAAAGTCACCTCATTAACATAACCAAAAACCTTTATTGGTCTTACTATAGGAGATTCCAAGGGTCTTAGGAGCTCTGTGCCACAAATAGGTCAAATATATCTATTTCTTATAAATCTCAGTATCACATACTTCTTTGGAACACTGGTCTGGGACTCCGCAGTTCTTTCACTTTTCAGGAAGGGGATTTCTTCATTGCTTTTATGGGAGAGCAGCTGGATGTGAAAAAGAGGACAATGCATTAAGTGATTCTAAAAGTGGCACTAGACTTTGTTGGGTCATATGGTAAAACCAAACACATACAGGATGTATCTTCCTAAAACTGGAAGCGCAAACCAAAGCCTACATCTACTTTTCTCTGTAAATCCATTTAGGTTTTATGTGTTCTCTCCCCAGCATCTCTAGACTTACCTCCTGCCCCATCTCTCTTGTTTTCCCATCTCAATACCCAACCTTCCCACTTTCCTTCTCTGCCTGCACAGAGGTCTCCTTCCATGATAGGTAGAATAAAGACCCCCAAAGTTGTCCACATTCACATATCTGGAACCTGTAAAGGGGAGTTAGGTTTTTAAATAGAATTTAGATTGCTGATCATCTGACCTAAAGATCCCAAGAGATTATCCTGGATTATCATGGTGGGCCCAGTATGGATACAATGGTTCTTAAAATGGAAGAAGGAGGCAGAGGAGAGTCAGAGGTGACTTCAGAAGATGTCAGAGTGATGCAGAGTGAGAACTCAACTCACCTTTGTTGGCTTTGAAAACAAAGGAAGAAGCCAAGAGCCAAGGAATGCTGGCAAGCTTTAGAAGCTAGAAAAGGAAAGGGACCATTCTCCCTTAGCCCTCCAGAAGGAATGTAGCCTGTTTTGTTTTTTTTTTAATTGAAGTATAGTCAATTTACAATGTTGTGTTAATTTCTAGTGTACAGCATAGTGATTCAGTTATACATATATATTCCTTTTCATATTCTTTTTCATTATAGGCTATTACGAAGTTTTAAATATAGTTCCTCATGCTATATAGTAGGATATTGTTGTTTATCTCTTTTATATATAGTAGTTAGTATCTGCAAATCCTGAACTCCCAATTTATCCCTCCCCACCCTCTTTCCCCATTGGTAACCAAAAGTTTGTGGGTCTGTCTCTATTTTGTAAGCAAGTTCCTTTGTATCCTTTTTTTTAGATTCCACATATGAGTAATATCATATGGTGTCTTTCTTTCTTTTTCTGGCTTACTTCACTTAGTATAATGATTTCCAGAACCATCCATGTTGCTGCAAATGGCATTATTTTGTTATTTTTTATGGCTGAGTGGTATTCCATTGTAGAAATATACCACATCTTCTTTATCCAGTCATCTGCTGATGGACATTTAGGTTGCTTTCGTGTCCTGGCTATTGTAAATAGTCCTGCCAATACCTTGATTTTAGCCCAGTGAGACGTATTTCAGACTTTTAACTTCCAGAACTGTAAAATAATAAATTTATATTTCTAAAGCTACTGAATTTGTTGTAAGGTATTACATCAGCAATAGAAAACTCATACACAGTCTATTTTAGCCCCCTCAGGACAGCCACAGCTTTCTCCAGGAAACATAAACAGGCATCAAGACCTCAACATGCCTAGCTACTCAAATGAAAATAATGGGTCATTTCATAAGTTAATGGCAGATCTGTCAGCCAAAAGCAGAGAAGCCCTCGATCATGGTGGTGTAAACAAGATAGGTGCTTATTTTTCTTCACATAAATGGTAGCCTGTTCACAGCTGGCATGGTGGCTCTACAGTATCAGTAAGGACCCAGCTCCTTCCTGCCCATCCTGAAGTGTAGCCTAGGGTTCAAGATGGAGCTCTGTGGTCAACGTGAATACCTTCTAGGCCAGTAGCAGGAGGAAGCAGAGGCCCATCCCTTCCCTTCAGGGACACTTCTGCTTTTATCTCATTGGCCAAGATGTAGTCATATAACCACATCATGCTGAAAGGGAGGCTGGGGAATGTATCTTTCAACAAAATATACCCAACTAAAATTCAGGGTTCTTGTGGTCTCTATTAAAAAGAAAAAAATTGTTATTACTAATGAAAAGGAGGCGTATTAGAAGCAAGCTGTGGTCTCTGCCACAGGTTACTGTGTGATCTGGTTTAGATTCAAGGGCAGAAGAATAGCTGGCCAGACTCCCAGAGCTCCCTCAGGTCCAGTGAGGATTTGGTAATTCTGTGATGGTCTGTATCTTAGTGTGATAAACTGTAGTTTGGAAGAAACGTTAACTTCACGGAACAGTGTCCAGGGGCTTGTAGATCATGGCTCCTTCTATCTTTGGATGAATGAAAGAGTTAGGCTACCCTACTGGATAAATCAATGCTCCATCTTGGCCTGGTGAAGTGTTATGAGGCTCTTAGATGTTCATTTTATTTGGGGGCATGTAATTTACCAGTAAGGGTGAGATAACTGGGTCTCTAACCAAGCTGATGAAATCAGTCGTTAAAGCCTCCTTCATTTTTTTGTTTTTACATTCAAGATCACTCTCTTGATCTTCAAGCATTTGAAAGTAGAATTCAGAGATCTTTGTGGCTTCAAAATTCTTTCCATCTTCCTACCCATTTTATTATCTCCAAAACCTTTAAAAATAAATTGAGGAAATAGCTAACTATCTCCCAATTTGTACTGTAAATGCTGTTGGGCTGAGTGGCTTTTGCAGCATTTTTTAAAAAATAAGTCTCTCAGAAGGGACTTCTTTGTTTACAGAGAGTTATGCCTAATTTCTTACTTTGTCTTAAAGTACTAGATATCAAGAAGTAAGAACCAAAGAAGATAATCTGTAGACTTTTGCTTTTTTGGTAATTAAAATTGTTTCTTGATTTTAGTAGATAAGTAAAAACACATGTACTGAACTTATGGGTTATTCTTCCTTCCCCAGGTTTTCTGTATGCCCTCTTTCCTTTTTGAAATGGTAGCCTGATCCCACTTTATCCCTAGATAAAAATACTTCCCAAAGCTAGCAGAAGTCATGGTTTTTAATCTAATGTGTTTAGAATAAGATTCGACTGGTGTTGACTGAAGCAGTGTTTAATGCTTCTCATTTCTTTGGTTGTGCGCGCTAGTTAAATTGCAGCTCTCAGACACTGCTTCACTATTGGGTGTCAGTGACCTCAAGGGACACATTCACACAGATGGTCCTGAAATAGCATATGGCACTTTGACATAGAGAGCAAGACCTGGTCAGAGTGTGGGGGAAATGGGCACAGAAAATAAAATAGGCTAATTTCAGAGATGAACAACAGGAATAAAGTGAAATGGTGGGTCAAGAAATCATTGAAAGAGAGATGAAATTGTGATAGGACTTGAAGGGGTGGGGGGCAAGGGTGAGAGCCACTCTGGCAGAGCCAGAGACAAAGAAACCATCTCACCATTTACACAGGTACAGAACTCCCCTCTCTAGACATTTATGTTCTATTTCCATATTTATAAAAGTTTGTCTGTTGTACTTAATTTAGAATACCACTGGTGAACTCATTGATGTGATTAACAGTTTTGACATAGCAGTCCCTCCCCCTTGACATTATAGTGTTCCTGAAGAATTATGAGTAATGTGATTGATTGTGAATCAAGCCATATTTCAAATCAAGTGGAAAGAAAGGACCATTTAAAATGATGGTAGATAAACAACACAAAAGAGCCACACCTCCCATTGCAGTGTCTCTGCAGCATAACAGACTGAGATGCTTACAGTTAACGAGAGAATTGGCATTTGAGCCCATCAAGAAAACATTGCAAATATAGGATCGTGAGTCCTGAAGGATTGTATAATTTACCATTCCTGCCTCTACTCACCTTTCATTCCTCATCCTCTGAGAGCACTCAACACAGCATCTGACAGTAGCAGTACCGAATACGTAACAACACTAAAATGATGCACATTGTCACCCAGTTACCATTTTGAACTTATCTCATAAATTAAGTTAAATTTAATAACTTGCTTTCTTAAGGTGGCAGCACATCGTATTGTGATACAGTTAACATTCTTTTTTTAAAATTTTTTTTCTTTGAAGAAGGCATGGAAGGACAGAGGTAGGGAGTCGGAAAAGTGAACCACATCTTCTGATCTGCCTGCCGCTAGACTGAGTGCTGAATTGGGGGTGTAGATGGCTGGAGGAGCCAGGCCTGACTACAGCCACTCTTTTGGGATCCCCCAGTGAGGATGACCTTATACCTTTAGCAGCTGGTGAATTCTCTGATGCATCTTTTCCTCCTTGTTTTCTTTCCTAGTGTGTCTGAAAAACCCACCCAGCATTCCAATGGCCAGCAACAACACCGCCAGCATAGCACAAGCCAGGAAACTGGTAGAACAGCTGAAGATGGAAGCCAACATCGATAGGATAAAGGTGAGGATGGTGTAACTCACACAGCACATCTAGCCTTGATTGTAAGGAGCATGACTTGCAGCTTTCTATGATTTGACTACTCTTCTCTGGATAGTGATGAGGCCAGTGATGGTGGGAGAGAAACTTAATGATTAGGCACAAGTTCATTTTTTCTAATGTGTCTTTGCCTTTTCTGGATTTCTTCAGAATAAAATGACAGTATAAATTAAAACTTGTTCTCCATGTAGAATTCAAAACAAAACTTAGGCTCATGGTGGAATTCTAGCCAAGGGGTTTGGAGAACCCATAAAACCCATAAAAGCAGTCCACCAGCTCACTTCTCTGACCTTCTTATCTGGATTTAATTTTTTCTATCCTGATGTAGGTTCTAAGTTTTAATGTCTTATCTTTCATGTCTAATCCTTCTATCCACCATTACAGGTTATTATTTTCTTTCTTCTTTGTACCTTACTGGATTTTTTTCTTCAAAACACAGATATCACACATGGTCTTCCTGAGAAGTCAAACAGCATACAGCTTTAATGGAAGTTCATAGTTAGTTCTTTCTTTCTCTTACTCCCCAGATCTAACCTGACAGCTTTGCCTTGAGTTGGATCTAGCATTCTGAGCCATGACTTTAAATCCAAAGCCTTTGTTGGCAGACTTTCAGTGCAAATTGACCCACACAATGTCATTACTAACAGATAGCTACTGCAGGATGATGATAAATTTTTGTTAGTTATCAAAGCTTCACTTCCCCAGAAGACCTGAGCATTTTATGAAATGCAACTCAGAAACATGTTTCATTTTACTGAACTTAGAACATTCTTCCAATTGCCTTTTTTAAACTAGAAGATTTTTCCTTTTTTGTCCATACCTGACTCAGCAACCTGAACAATCCAGCCATCCTTTGAAATGTGCTTCCAAGGGTCAATAAATTATGGCTCAGGAGCCAAATCCAGCCCCTTGCCTGTTTTTGCCAATAAAGCTTTATTAGAACACAGCCCTGCCCATTCATTTACATACTGCCTAAGGCTACTTTCACACTACAACAGAGGGTGGAGTAGTTGCAGCGGAGACCATGTAGTCCACAAAGCCTAAAATTCTTACTCTCTGGCCTTTTAGAGAAAAACTTGGCTGGCCCCCACCTTTGAGCAATTGTTCTCAGCCCACCTGTACATTCAGATCATCCAGGGAATTCTATAAAATGACCAATTCTAAGACAACCCTGTAGACCAGTTAAATTAGAAATTCTTAGGGTATGATTCAGGCATCAGTATTTTTTTTAAAAATTATCAGTTAATTTCAACGTATAGCTGAAGTTGAGAACCATGATCCAATGGGAAGGGGTTTGCTCCTTATAATTCCTGTCAGGTCTGTGCTAGAACTTGAATAGTGAGCTAGTCTTCAAGAGTAAGCTGAGCAAATATCCACAGACATTTTTCCATCTAGCCCTAATCTCCTTTGTAAATTTTGAGTCCTGGTAATGGGCCACAAAATGTCAACAGCTTGTCCTCTTCTTGTAACAGCTTTAATTCTTCTTTATTTACGAATGAGATAAAGGCTCCTCACCATCTGCCTTGCTCCTTTATTACCTTCCTCTTCTCCTTTTTTCCCTTTGCCTCTTCTTTTGTATTTCCTTGCTAAAAAAATTTACGATGTGGCAGGTGGGCACAGCACCTGCTGAGAAAAGTGAGGTGGCCCCAGAATTGAATCTTCCAGTTCTTTTTTTTTTTTTTCTGATAGGGGGTGGTTCTGCCCATGGACCTTTTGGAAAGTGCCACTTTGCCTTTTGGGTGGCCCACTGAAGACAAAAGTGTTTATAAAGCACTATTTTGGTTGGCATTTTCTGTTACTACTCAGCATCCCCAGGCCTGCATCCTGAAAGAGGACGCGATGGTGTTGGTGGTGATGAAAAGCAGACAGTGGGAAGAACAGGACAAAAACAGACCTTTTCAGCCATAGGTCAGGCCTTCATCACCTCTCACCTGAACTACTGACTGCCAGGCGCACTTAGCTGATCCCTACAACCCCATCTCAACCCCATCTCAACCCCATCTCCATCCCGTCCATCAGTTACCCTCCATATTGCTGCCAAAGACAACTTTCTACCTCATTAGGTTCCTCTCCTCCTGGAGATCTTTTCATGATTCCCATCACCTGGAAAATAAAATTCAGACTCTAGCAGAGTATGCAGGGTCCTTCTGGCCCCTGCCCCTCTTTTCAGCTTCATCTCCTTCTTCTCACCCAAATGCCATATTGAACCACTTTTCATTCCCTTGATGGATATTTCGAACACCTGGAACATTCTTTTCTCCTCTCTACACTTCTGCTTTTCCAACTCCAATGACTCTTTGAAGATTCAATAATTATATCTTTTAAGAAGTTTGCCCAGACCCTCATCATAAGGTTAGATTTTTGATGATTTTTGGTTGTTCCTGTATTTCTTTTTCTAATAGATATGTCATTGAGTGTTTTCTAAATTGCCAGGCCTTGGAAGGTCCTAGAGATATAGAGCTGGATAAAGATGTACACATTATTCCTTCTCTCAAAGATCTCCTATTCTAGTCAGGGGGTGCCAAAAAAATGAACAAGACCTATTATTAGCATAAGTAAGATATCCAAAAAGCATAAATTACCAAATATCATCAGAAAGAAACCAACACCTCACTCTGATTCCTTTTGTATACTACTTCTGAAGAGACCAAGTAAACCCCTATGAAGAGAGAGACAAAGTGTTAGCCTAGTAAACTAAACAACGCATGATTACTTTCCTAGGTGATCGTCACTTTCAAATCTCTGAATTCCTCTTGACGTCATTAGACCTTAAATAGTTACAAATACAGCAGCAGCCAGTATTTCAACATTTGTTCTGCACATCAGAGCCAGGCAGGCATGCTGTGGTGAAGTGTCAGATTATTTTTAGTCTAGCTCTTGGTTAAAACTGTAACTGTTGACACAATTGCCAGCTAGCTAGTTTAGAGTTGGTTATCTGCCCTTAGGAGTCCCTTCAAGGCGTCTAATTATTCAGGCTTCTCCACCTACTTTCTATGTATGATCCTGTCTGATGGAAAAGTCTTCTCTCTGAAGATCCCAGGTTTGTGATTTTCCAGTAAGAGTAGTGACCTCTTCAAGCTATAAAGATGGCATTGTCTTTATGCCCATGTGGCAGAGTCGAATGCATCTGAGGCAACAGGGTGCAAGGGAAACAGGGCACAGCTGACACTGGAGCTTTCGAGGGTCCCTTACGCAGAGGGTGGGCCTCCCGAATATCTTGGGCTGCCTAGAGTAGCCCTACCACGAGAGGCTCTAAATTGTATACTCATTTTTAAACCTTCTTGTTTCCTATCCCTTTGCATCACAGATCCTGGGAGATTTGGGCTAATGAACCCATTATCTGTTCATAAGCCTCAGGCATATATAAATGATACTCCTAGCCTCTCTGTGTTTCTTTGTTAGCATTTCATTCAAGGGCATAATGTAAAGAGAAACCAAAGGAAGCTGGGAACAGCACTGGGGATGGGGCAGAGGGAGGTCGTGGAGATGGTGACACTCAGATGTATGAAACAGCAAGATACACTGACGTTGAGCAAAGGCTGGTGAAAGAAAGCTTGTCCTTCGAGCACAAGTCGAGAGAGCCCATATAAAAGCAAAGGACAGTAGGACTTCAGTAAATCTATTCATCACTATATTAGGACTCTGGGTTTCTAATAATAGAACCCAACCCAAACTAGCTAAAGCCGAAAGAAGGGATTGATTATAAAAGATACAAGGCGTCTCAGAAGCTAAGAGCAGAAATGTGGCTGGGTAAGCAGGGGAAGTGAGAACTGGAAGGCCATGGGCACTGCAAGTGCTCTGTGACATGTCTCTGCTTCTCTCTGTGTGTCTGCCTCTTTCTTTTCCCAAGAGGAATAGATTTCTCAGCTGTCTGTTCCATGTGGTGGACACAGGATGGCTGCCCATGACTCCCAGCGTCACTTGTCACACTATGAAGAAAGAGAAAGATTCATTTAATCCCTTTTAGTCTCACTGCCATATTCCTAGATGGTATATTTGTTCTACCAAGAAAGAGCTGCCTGCAGCTTCAGTCCACTGACATTAGAATTGAACCCCACTGCACAGTCATGGCTCCTAGAAATTAACCCACCCATATAGACGGGAAGGGGGTGGATAGTTAAGGAGGGGTGAGAACCACTGTCAGCTGGAAGGAAGCCCTTTAACAGAGGGTGTTGTTGACATCATGAATAATGTAGATGTAAGCCCAAAAGGAAACCAAGGTCAAGAGCATGGGTGAAATGATTGCCTTTTACCTAATTGGATGCTCCTTAAATTGGCTCCACAGAAAAATGTCAAACTTACTTCTCATTTCTCCCAAATGGTTCCAATAGACCTTTCCAGCTGGCTCTCCTCACAGTCCCAAGGATGTGCTATGCATATTCCCATTCCCCTTATTCTGAGTCCCTCACTGAGAACACTCTTCCCCTTACATTTTTTCTATCTATGATAGACTAAATGCTGATATCCTTCCCCAAATCCTAACACCCAATGGAATAGTATTTGGAGGTGGTGCCTTTGGGGAGTGATTACATCATGAAGGCAGAGCCCTCAGGAATGGGCTTAGTGACCTTATAAAGATACCTTCGAGAGCTCCCACACCCCTCCCACCAGGTGAGGTTATGGCAAGAAGGGCATCTATGAGCCAGGAAACAAGACCCTCAGTGGGCACTGAATCTGCCAGCACCTTGATATTAGACTTCTCTGCCTCCAGAACTATGAGAAATCAATTTCTGTTGTTTACAATCCACCCATTTGGTTTTTTTGTTTTTTTTTGTTTTGTTTTGTTTTGTTTTGTTTTTGCCGCAGCCCAAATGGACTAGGACATTATCCAAATCTTACCCCTCTATTTTGGGTCAGCTGAAATCCTCACTTATTCATGGGTCTCTTTTTCCATTTGATCATATTTACTAGTCAATTTACTAGTAATTAATTTTACCTTCATCAGATACATTTTTCAAACTAGACTACATAGTCCTCTACTTCAAAGACCTCATCATCTACTTCTTGGTGATGACATACACAGGCAGTCAGGAAACACTTTTTTTAGTGTATAGCTTTAAGTTCATGTACGAAGAATGTCAAGGAACTATATTCTGTGTGACATTTCCGGTTGCATGTATGGTTTGGAATTTCCCAAGCATGAATGTCATTGGTGAAATAAAACCGTAGTAGTAGGAGAAAATATAGTGAAATGCCAAAAAGAAGGGCAGAATTGATCATTTTAAGGATATGTAAATTGTTTCATGTCATGCGTTAAGATTATACGTAGCCAACATTTATAGTATATCTTCCTTTGAAAACAGTTCAGCAAAAAAAGACTGATTTTCATAACTGACAAACATATGTAATTATTGAACCAGATGTAACCATTTCTAAGAACTAAATCATCTTTCTAACAATTGACTCATAACTGAATTGAACTTCAGGGAAATCTGCACTGAGAAATGGGCTAGTTGGATACCATGCTTCACTCTAGAGAGGGACAGATATCCCAGGTTTGGGTGTTTTCAAATATTTTTCCAGCATTTAAACTGAAAATTTTAACATCTCTTCCCTAAAATGCTTACATTCTATTTATTAGGAAGACTGAGATTAAATTTTCCTTATAGGGCAATTGAGAGTATTTTTCAGGGTTAGTAAAAGTGGTATAGTGTGTCAGGGACTTATAGAGGAAAGGGCTATGTTCATAGGTGGCCAGTCGTAATTCATTTGTTTTGCTGAAAATAAGACAAAAAATTTAAATTGAACTCAGGCATTTCATTAATTGAGCAGAAAACTTCATTTTTTAGGGTTATATAATTTTTTAAATTCAGCAGATACTTGTTAAGCACCAAGGCTTGTGCATTATACCTAGGAACTAGAGAAGTAGTACGATTAAACCTTGACATTTTGAATGAAAAGGAATGTATGTATGTATATGTATCACTGAAACATTATGCTATACACCAGAAATTGACACAACCTTGTAAACTGACTATAATTCAATGAACTGAATGCATGATCAAAAAAACAAAACCAAAAAACAACAGCAGAGTGACACACCAAATGCTGGCAACAATTTAGAGAAACCTGGTAACACATAATTTTGGTGAGAATGTAAAATAACATAGCCACTTTGGAAAACAGTTTTATATTTTCTTTAAGAACTATACACACAATTACCAAAAGATCAATCAGTCACACTCCTGAGCATTTATCCCAAAGAAGTGAAGACTTATGCCCACACAAAATCCTGTCTGTGGATGTTGATAGCAACAGTGTTCAAAATTGCCCCAAACTGGAAACAGCTCCAGTGTCTTTCAGTGGATAAGTGGTTAAACAAACTGTGGTATATCCATACAATAGATCACCATTCAGCACTAAGTAGAAATGAGCTATTGATATCCAGCATGAATGGATCTCAAGAGAATTATGCTGCATGGAAAAACATATACATACATACACACACTCGCAAAAGATTACATACTTTATGATTCCACTTATATAACATTCATTAAAAGAAAAAAACTTGATAATTCAAAATCCCTAGGAAATGAATTTTTCTGAATTGCCTAGTTTTTCAGGCCAGATGAAGCTCTCCCTTCTTAAAAGGGTAACTGTTTTGGATGATAATTTTGAATGTCTTTCTTTTTTTTTATTAAATAGAGTAAATTAAATATCATGGACTTTTCTTGATGACTGTTTTGAAAATTAATTCTTCTATTCCCATTTTTTTTAACCCTATTTGTATGTACTCTCAGTTAAATATCTCCTTGGAGGAATGGGAGAGGGGAGACTATTTAGAATATTCACTTTCTCTAATATCACAACAGAGTTTGGTCCTGAGTATTCTTCACCATCACAGTGGAGAGACGCTCTAGACTCGCCTTTGGCCACCAGCAGAGATGCAGGAACCGTGGTGACACAGGGCGTCATGGCCACGTGGTGCTTTCCATTTCTGACCTTCGTGATCTTACTCCCTGTAGCACCTCTCGTATTTTCCACATAATTCCAAGGCATGTTGAAGAAGCCTGAGGTTTCTTCTGCACTTACTGATACTCGAACTAGATGTTTTCATTTTCCCTTACTTGAATTGCATTAGTGATTCAAAGACAATGAACCACATTAGTGATTCAAAGACAAATAAAGCCTTTAAAGTAGCCAGCATCTTTTGACCTGAGTAAGAAGACCTTTCTAGACAAATACCAGGTCAGTCTCTCCTAGTTTGAACATTTTATGATCTCTTCTCAGAAGTGTAGCAGTTTTTTTGTTTTGTTTTGTTTTTTTTGTGTGTGTGTGTTCAACTTTCTTGCCAGGCTTGTGACAGGCCACCGTCAATGTTCACAATAACTTCTCATTTTAAGCCTCCATCCCAGTATGATCTTTGAAGTCCTTTTAAGCAACGAATTAAAATTATCAACCCTGGATGGCTCCATTCATGCAGGCAACTCAACTGAAGGAGTAATTGAATGAGTGATAATTTTAACGCACAGGCAGCTTCCCACGTGCGTAGGCAATGATGACCTGTCAGTGCTTCTTGGCCTCATGGCTTGCAAGTATTTTGCAACATTAATTTTAAGATGTGTCTCAATTTCATTATGCAATAAAGACAGAGCTATAGCCTTACATACTGTTTAAATTTTGGGGTCTGGTTTTCATCCTTACTGATAACTGCTACTTCTCAGAGCTGTCAGGGCATCTGTCTAGAGTAGGTTCCTATATTTTCAGAGCCTAAAATCAAGTCTGGTGGCTTTTATTGGGACTGTCTAGACTCCCTCTCCCCTCACTCCCTGGTTCTCAGCCCCAGCCTAGTTGGATGAGGTTGCTGGATAACGGGGTTTCAGCAGTTGTCAATGTAGGGAGATCCTTGCTCTTATCAAAAGTAAATTCCTTCATTGCACAACAGGGTAGGGAGTATCTCCCTAATCAAGGATGTGCTCCAGCAGTTCACTGCCCATTCTCAGTCACCAGTTTTGATTCTTCAATTCATCATTTCCATCGGTGTTTAAACACAGTGTTATCTCTCCATCTTAAATAAAACTTAAATTTCTTCTCTTGAAACCCCCCCCCACTTCCTCCCCTAGCAACTGCCTTATTTATTTGCTCTGCTTTGCAGCTTAACTTCTTGAAAAAAAATTGTCTGTATTCACTCTTAATAATTTCTCTTTTCCCTTTCTTTAGAAAAATTATTTTTACTCTGGAAGTAATCTCAAGGGTACAGAAGAATTTCAAGTACAATGCAAAGAATTTTGCTTTCCCCCGAACAATTTGAGAAAAGTTGCCAATAGATGCCCTTTCACCTCTGAATACTTTAATATTTCTTACAAGTAAAAACATTCTTCTACTTAATCATAATATAATCACCATGTATAGTTAACATTGATATATCACTACAGTCTACTCTTCAGACTCCGTTTAAGTACTGCAGATTATCCCAGTAATGTCCCTTTTTAGCAAAAGAACCCAGTTCAGAATCAT
The DNA here is from genome assembly GCF_009834535.1 of Camelus ferus. Taxonomy (NCBI): domain Eukaryota; kingdom Metazoa; phylum Chordata; class Mammalia; order Artiodactyla; family Camelidae; genus Camelus; species Camelus ferus. The sequence continues at coordinate 52,940,619 of NC_045701.1, forward strand.
GGGTTGCATTTAGCTGTCCTGTCAGGCAGAGTTCCTTAGACTTCCTTGACTCTTATGACCTTGATGTTTTTGAAGATCATAGGTCATTATTTTATAGAACGTCATTCAATTTGGGTTTGTCTGATATTTCTCTTTCTTTTAATTGTAAGATAGTTGATTTATAAAGTTGTGTTAGTTTTAGGTATACAGCAAAGTGATTCAGTTATATATACATATATATACACATATATATGTATATATATATATACATATGGTTTCTCAGATTCTTTTCCATGATAGGTTATTATAAAATGTTAAATATAGTTCCCTGTGCTATATAGTAGGTCCTTGTTATTTACCTATGTTATATATAGTGATGTGTATCTGCTGATATTTCTTTATGATTTAATTAAAGTAACAAAACTTTGACATTAATATCATAGGACTGGTGGTGTGTTCATCTCACTGCATTCTATCTGTGGTGCTTGATTTCAAATTGTCACTAACTGGTGATATTAATTTTAATTACTTGATTAAGGTGGTGTCTTCCAAGTTTCTCCATGTACAGTTATTCTTTGTCCATTTGTAGTTAATAAGTATTTGGAGTTTGGGGGAAGGAATTTGAGACTGTATAACTACCCCTTTCCTCAACATTCTATTTTTAAAAATTTAATTATATTGATATGGCCTCATGGTTTCCCCTTTTATTGAATGGTTTATAATCTGATACTATCATCATCAATTTTTAATGTTTAAATTAGCACAGACTAAATCATTGGCTACTATGTCCTTTTGACATGCCCTCTTCCTTTTTTGAGTACTCTCTTAGTTTTCAGTGCAAAAAGATGTTCTAAGTTCCTCTTGTTATTTCCCTGCCCCAGTCCTGGAATCATCCTTTTCTCCACAGAGCACTAGTTCCTTTGAGAATGGTATTTAGGAATCAAGCTCTAGATGCTAAGTGTGCTCACTGCTCAAGAGTTTCTGCTCCTGGGTCCTCTCAGTGGACAGAGTTAGAGAACACACACACATACACGCACACGCACACGCACATGCACACACACAGTTTTACATTTATATTTCTGTATCTATGTATATATGCTTATGTAACCACAAGTTCATATCAACATCACCAGGTCCTACCCTGCACCACAGGGTTCATTCCAGCTTTCTGCTTTCCATATTTGTAACTCCCCTCACTGTCAATGAGAAACCTGGCCCCCCTTATCCTTATTTGGTCACTTCCCATATATGGAACCAAGCTCCCCTCCATAACCTCTCTGCCTGACATGGAGGCCTTCACATCCCACTCCAGCTCCCTCACCAGGCTGCCTTCTGCACAGATGCTCTCCTCACCTTGTTCCAGCTCTGACACCCCCCTGTGGGCCCCTGACCTAGTGTGGACACTGCCTTGCTTGGTCCCCCCATAGCTTTTAAGCTTGAATTATTCATAAAGGAGGAGGTGGAGGGGGCCTCATTTGTTCTTATACCCATTTCACTCCCACCATTCCACAGAAGCGTCTCTCATCAAGGTCACCAGTGACTCCAGATTGCTAAATCTAATAATTCTCAGTTTTCATCTTGCCTGACCTATTGACAGCACTTGACGTGGTTGATGATTCCTTATGTCCTGAAGCACTTTCTTTATTTACTCTCAGTAACCCCCACTGTCAGAGGCTGCTCTGTCCAGACCTCCTTTGCTGATTCCTCTTACGCTCCTCGACTTCTTACATTGAGGTGTTCCAGGGTTCAATCCTTGATCCTTTCTTTTCTACCTAAATGTACTCCCTTGGTGATCTTGCTCATTCCCAAGGCTTTGTGTACCATCTCTATGGCCTCAAGTCCCAAATTTATGGCTGTAGTCCAGATCTCACTCCTGAACTCCAGCATTGTATATCTCATTAAGAGATGTTTCAGTTTCAACCTTTCTAAAATGGAACTCCTGATCTTCCCCGAAAAACTTCTCTCCCTGTTGCTGAAGTGATGGCAACTCCATCCTTCCATTTGATCAGTCCAAAAACTTAGAGTTAGCCTTAATTCTTATTTTTCATTCACACTGTATCTCTAACTCATCAGAAAATCCTCGTGGTTCTACATTCAAATGCTGCTTATTCAGAATTATATCACTTGGCACCACCTCTGCTGCTATTTCTCTGCTCTGAACCACTGTTACCCCTCACCTGGATCATGGCAATAGTCTCTAGTAGTCTCTGCTTCTACCCTCGACTCCCACGGAGTCCTCATCTCAACACAGCATCCATAGTGCTTCTTTAAAATATGTCAATGGCTCCTCATTTCTCTTACCATAACCTTCATTGCATAAGCTTTTACCCAAAGATTGATTACCTTCTCAATAAAGCCTTACTATTGCAATCTGTCTTTCATGCCCCCTCAACATGCATACACACACTCTTGATCCCTTTAACTCTGCTCTACTTTCCATTTTCTTATAAAACTTAATACCATCTAACATTCTCTGTAACTACTTATTATGTTTTATTTTCTATTCTCTCCATCCATCTACACAAATACTGTATAAGCAATTTGATTATGGTGAGCATTAGTGTAGTTTGATTCATATTTCTTCTTTTGGGGTTTGTTGAGTAACTTGAAACTGTGAATTTGTACTTTTCATAAAATTTGGAAATTTTCATCTATTATATGTTCAGATATTTTTTCTTTCCTCTCCTCCACACACCATCTTTCTCCTCTCCTTCAGAGACTCCAATTGTGTGTATATTAGACCACTTGAACTTTTCTTCTAGCTCAGTGTGCTTTCTTTGTTTGTTTGTTTTTCAGGCTGTTTTCTCCCTATGTATCACTTTGGAGCGTTCGTATTATTGTTTTTAAGTTCACTAATCTTTCTTCTGCAGTGTCAGATCTGGTGCTAATTCCATCCAGTGTGTTTTTTATCTCTAGAAATTTAATTTGGGTTTTTTTAAAAAATATCTTTCATGTCTCTTTTAATCATGTTTTTCTTTCTTTTTCTTAATTATATAGGCAATATTTACAATCACTATTTTAATAGCATCCTCATTTATTAATTTCATCAACTGTGTCAATTCTGGGTCTTCTTTGGATTAATTTTTCTCCTCATTGTGGGAGAGATTCTTCCTCTATTTATTTGTATGTCTGGATTTTTACTGGATTCCAGATGTGAATTTTATGTTGTGTCATACTGACATTTTTTGTATTCTTTAAAACTTTGGGGGTTTTGTAGTGTGGTACAATTAAGTTACTTGGAAACATTTTGACGTATTCAAGGCTTATTTTTTAAGCTTTGATAGGTGGGTCCACAACAGCCTCTAACCAAGGCCTATTTAGCACCATTACTAGATACACTTTTAGGGCTTTGCTTAATTGTCCATGTGTTGTGAGGTCTTTCTACTCTGGCCAATAGAGACACAAACTTCCAGTCCTGTGTGATCACCAGGGGTTGTTTCACTTGATCCTTTCTGAAATTCTTTGCACAACCTCAAGCAGTTTTTTCCCACATGTGCTGATTAGTATTCAAAAGGAATCCTCTGAAGGCCTCCAGAGCTGTGTGTGTGTGTATATATGTGTGTGTGTGTGTGTGTGTGTGTGTGTAGTTCTTTCTTCTCTATTACTCTCTCCTCAGCTTAAGGAGGTTCCTGGAGTCTTTTTGGGTAGCTCCTCCCTGTGCTGGGGCCTAGAACCCTTTTCAAGCAGAAAGCTGGGGCATTCTTGAGACTTGTCTCGTCTCCCTTCTCTCAGGGATTCCTGTCCTGTGCTGCCTGTTGCCCACCATTTAAAAAACATTTGTTCATATATTTTTTCCAGTTTTTGAGTTAAAGCAGAAGGGTTTAATTGGTCTCTGTTCCTCCATCATAGTCAGAATTAGAGGTCTAGAATACGGCATCATTTCCACAAGGACAGGAATCTTTGTTTATTTTCTTCCCTGATTATTCCAAGCCTCCAGAACTGTGTCTGCCATATTAGTTAAACTTTTTTTTTGTTTCTCTCTGTGTGTGTGTGTGTGTGTGTGTGTGTCTGTTTGCCTGGCATACTAGGTACTCAGTAAATATTAGTTGAATGGAGTAGTTGTTGAATAAGATTATGTTTGAGAACTTCTTTAGCAATTATTTGAGTGTCTCCTATGTGCCGGCACTCATGATGACAGTGGTAAATAAAGCAGATATGATTCCTGCCCTCATAGAGCAGAATGCCTAAAGGGAAATATCAAACAGCAAATAAACAAGCAAGGGTTGTAATTATAAACTGTGATGAGTTTTTTTTCTGTGAAAGAAAATAATGGAGTACATTGAGAATGAATGATGAAGAAAGTCATTTTTGGATGGGGTGGTCAGGGAAGACTCTGCCAAGAGGTGATACTTCAGCTGGCTCCTGAAGGAAGAGAAGGAGCCAGCCTGGTGAGGCAATGAGGAGAAGAATGTTCCAGAGAATTGAGTGTGTAAAGCTCTGAGGCAGAAAAGAACTTGGAGCTCTCACAAAATTGGAGGAGACCTTCCATGGGAGGGAAGAACACCATGACGTGCAACTAGAGAGATGGCAGGCCCGAAGCAGTCAGGACCCACAGGCTGTTTTTATGATATTTTGGCTTTCTGCAAAGCAGGGAAGCTATTGAAAGTTTTAAATAGGGGAGTGATATGAGCCAACACATATTTTAAAAATAACGTTTCTAGATGCAATATGGAGAATACTACTCCTGGCACGGTGGTAAAAGTAGGGAAATTATTTAGAACTGAGATTCTTAAAAATTTTTGTGCCCCTAGACCTGTTTGACAGTCTGCTGAAGCATATGTTCTCCTTCTGGAAATAATGTTTTTAAATTACAAAGGAAACTAATTTTATTAAAATATAGCTTATCAGAATATTTTTAGTAAAACATTTGTGATATAGTTAAATATACATACTTCTTTATTAGCTAATTATATAAGATATAATAGTGAGCCTATACTTATAAAGTGAAAGAACATAAATAAAATGTTAAGATATCTTCAATAACAGTAATGTGATGGAAAATATCTGATTTTTGTTGGTGACTAAGTCACAGAAGCAGTTAATGCTACTATATTGTGTTGTCTACATCTATTATGGAAAGAAATGTTAGATTTTCATCTGAGATTAGTGAAAACAAAGATGTAATTTGTTTTTGTCATTGAGCATCACAGACCACACCCATAATTCTATTCATGGATCTTGTCTTAGTCCGTTTGAGCTGCTATAACAGAATGCCCTACACTAGATGGTTATGAACAACAGAAATGTATTTCTCACAGTTCTGGAGGCTACAAGGCCAAGATCAAGGTGCCAGTAGATGTGGTGTCTGGTGAGGGCCTGGTTCGTAGAAAGCCATCTTCTCTCTGTGCCCTCACTTGGTTAAAGGGGCAAAGGAGCTCTTTGGGGTCTCTTTTATAAGACCACTAATCCCATTCATGAGGGGTCTACCCTCAGGACCTGATCACCCCAAAGGCCCTGCCTTCGAACACCATCACATTGGGGATTAGACTTCAACATGTGAATTTGGAACGGAAAAGGGATACAAATGTTCAATCTATAAAAGATCTCTTGGAAAGTTTTATTTAAGAGGTTATCAGTAATCATGGAAAAGAATATGGAGGATTGAACTAGGGTAGTCACAATAGAGATGACAGTAAGGAGACGAATTTGAGATATTTTTGTGGGCGCGTCCCTGTACAGTCTGTGTGTGCCCAGTGGCTTTGGTGGGAGAACTGTATTTGATGTGAACATAAGTCATGTCTTTCCTCAGGGTGTGCTGGCAGCTATCACCTTGGTAGGAGGTGGGGTTGAAGGTGGAGGGACTAGGAGTGGGGCCAGGTGTGAGCCAGGGCTTCCCGTCTTCTGAGCACTGTTATTGACCTAATGGGGGAGGGGGCAAGTCCCAAGTTACTGGAGCAGAAGCACTGAAGGTTGGGTCCAAGCTGGCTTTGTTCCCTTTAAGTGTGAGCTCTCCCTCCTCCCAGCACTGGCACCCTTGGGAGCAGTACTGGAGCAAGAGGATCCCATTAGGGCTCTCAGTATCAGACAGGGTACAGGTTGCTGTTGTCCAGCTTCAGAGTTTAGGGCTGTTTCTGATGTGCTGACTGTGTGAGGGTGGCTGCCCTGCCCTGCTCAGACACTGCTTCAGGTCTGAGCCACCTCTGTGTCTCACAGCCAACTTCTTTCTGTCATAGCAACCCTAACTCCAGTGTTGAGCTGCAATGTGAAGTAAGCAGGGCTGGAGCATTCACTCAGCTCAGGCTGGGGTGCACTGGGGTGGTCACGGGAAACCAGTCAGCTACCCACCACATCTACAATCAACTGACAGATGAACCAGTTTCAATCTGACCTCTCCACTCTGCTTCAGGAGCAGACAAGCATGTGCATGTGTTTCTTCCAAGTGGATGGAGTCCAGACTTCCCACAGCCCTCATGTTAAGTCTCACCAACCTCCAACCAGCCAAGGAGGCTTGTCTTCCCTGTGTCAGTCTCCAGGACTGGGGTCCCCAGTGTTTAGCTCGAACCACTCACTCCCCAAGGAGGATCTCTGCCCCTGCACTCTCCTCTTTCTTCTGAGTCCCCTCCATGGGGCACAGGTCCTGATTTGATTGCTCTCTTCCCTTCCTAACCAATTCCACATGGATCTTTCTTTTCAGCCTTGGTTGTAAAGCACTCTTTCTGCCAGTTTCCAGTTAGCTTTCAGTGAGAATTGTTCCACATGTAGATGTATTTTTGATGTGTTTATGAGAGGAGGTGAGTTCCACATCCTCCTACTCTGCCATCTTGATCTCCTCCAAAATTTGAGATATTTTTGGAAGAAGAACCTACAGGATGGAAAAGGGAGAGATTGCCTAGAGTTATTGGGAAAATCTTCACAGAAGAACTTAGGGATGTGAGATGGGAAAGAAGCTGTATGCAAAAATATTAGCAGGGATAGTCAGAAACAAGAAGATTCACCAGTCAGACTATTGCTATGACCCATTGTAAGGTAGGGACAAGGATGTGGGTTAAAAAGAAAGAGCATTCATAAAGATTAAATCAAGAACACTGAGACTCATGACTCGGATACTCACAAGCTGTGACAACCAGGGCAAACACCTAAGGAAGCCTCAATTCACATGTTAAAAATGAGGATAATAATAGCTTTTGACCCATGATATTATTATAAAGATTAAATAAAATACTGCATGTAAAGTGCTTAGCACAGTTCTGACATGTAGCAAGAACAGATAAATATTAGCAATTATTCTAATTACTGCTAGGATTCTGACATTGTGTTGAACCATCACCCAAAGGAGATTGCAGTCTAGTTGAAGAAACATGATAAAACACATTCTCTGTTTTTAGAAGGAAGTTGTTCAGAATCAAATGTCAAATATAAGATATAAGCAACTGTAAGCTATTAAATTGTGCCCAGTATAGTTCCTTCTGTACCAAGATTCTGAAAATTCTTGCCACATATTAGCATGTGAGCATTGCTAATGAGTAGGGATAGTGCTGGATCTCTTGTTGACAAGTAAATTTTAGATATTATTATTGTTCAGTCTCTGCTGCTTGCAGCTAAGCTCCTGTTTGGTGTAATAGTGACTATGGCTCAAAAGAGTTTTTAAAAAAAAGTAATTGAGATTCTGAAAGCTTGTTCTTTGCCTTCATTGAGGGAAGTTAAGAAATGAACAGCCTGTTTCCTTTCATTCCGTCATAAAAGCATTTCATAAAATGCACAAAGAATTTAAATCAACCTTTGGAACTAGCCCTACATTTGAGTAATTTATATGTAGATGATTGTGGCTTAATGGCAAAACATTAAGTTTCAAGCTCTTTTTCTGCTGTGTGCTATGCTGTATAACTTTGAACCACTCATGCAATGTGCCGAGCTTAAATTTTTCATCTGTAAAAGAAGGATAGCTATTCCTACCTCAGGACTATTTTGTATACCAAAAAAGAAAACTTAATGTCTGGAAAAAAATAGAAACGCAATAAAAATATTTTATAAGCAATTAATGCCACTTAAAGAGTGAGAATTTAAGCCAAAACCTGTAACAAGAGACTAAGAAGGCCACTATATAATGATAAATGCATCATTGTATTAAAAGCATTATAAGAGTTATAAATATATACACACTCAACAGCAGAGCACCTAAATATATTAAGCAAATATTAACAGACCAATACAATTATAGTAGAGGAATTACTACCCCACTTTCAACAATGGATAGATCATCCAGACAGAAAATCAATAAAGAAATGTTGAGCTATTCTTCAGAGCAAATGGACCTAACAGACACATACAAAACATTCCATCCAATAGCAGCAGAATACATTATTCTTAAGTGTACACGGAACATTCTCCAGGATAAGTCAAATGATAGGTCATAAAACACGTCTTGGCAAAATTAAGAAGATTGAAATCACACCAAGGATCTTTTCCAGTCATAGTTGTATAAAACTAGAAATCAGTAACAGGATTAAAACAGGAAAATTCACATGTAGAAATTAAACAACACACCTATGAACAACCAGCCAGTGGGTCAAAGAAGAAATCAAAAGAGAAATAAAAAAAATCTTGAAATAAAAAAAGGAAACAACATACCAAAATGTATGTGAGGTAGCAAAAGTAGTTCTAAGTGGGAAGTCTATAATGATAAACGCCTACATTAAGAAAAAAGAAAGATTTCAAATAAACAACCTAACTTTATACCTCAAGGAAACTAGAAAAAAAAAACAGCTTAAGCACAAAATTAGCAGAAGGAAGCAAAAAACAAAGATCAGAGCAGAAAAATAAAATAGAAACCATAAAACAACAGAAAATATCAGGAGAAACAAAGAGCTGGGTTTTTTTTTTTAAAGATAAAGTTGACAAACCTTTAACTAGATTAAGAAAAAAGAGAAAAGACTCAAATAAGTAAAATTGGAAATGAAAGGAAAGACATTACAAGTGATATCACAGAAATACAAAGGATACTGAGCTTACTATGAACAATTATATGCCAACAAACTGGATAACCTAAAAGACGTGGATAAGTTTTTAGAAACATGCAACCTACCATGACTGAAACATGAAGAAATAGAAAATCTGAGCAGGCCAATTATTAGTAAGGAGATCGAATCAGTAATCAAAACCTTTCCAACGAAGAAAATCTCAGGACCAGATAGCTTTCCTCATGTATTCTACCAAACATTTAAAAAATTAATGCCAATATTTAAACTCTTCCAAAAAATTGAAGAGGAGGGAACACTCCCAAACTCATTTTACAAGGCCAGCATTACCCTGACACCAAAGCCAGATAAGGACACTACAAGAAGTGTAAACTGTAAGTCAATATCCCTGACAAAATATGAATGCTAAAATTCCCAACAAAATATTAGCAAGCAAATTCAGTAGCACATTAAAAAGATCATACACTGCAAACAAGTGGGATTTATCCCTGAGTTACAAGGATGGTGAAATGTATACAAATCAATAAATGTGATACATCACGCTAATAGAATAAAAGATAAAAATCATATGATCATCTCAATAGATGCAGAAAGAAAATTTAACAAAATAAAACATCCTTTCATGATTTAAAAAAAAAAAACCTCTCAACACATTTGGTATAGAAGGAATGTACCTCAACATAATAAATTCTATGTATAACAAGCTCGCAGCTAACATCCTACTCAATGGGGAAAGATTAAAAGCTTTTCCTGTAAGATCAGAAATAAGACAAGGGTACCCACTCTCACAACTTCTATTCAACGTAGTCCTGGAAGTTCTAGCCAGAACAATCAAGGAAGAAAAAAATAAAAGAAAGATATCCAAATAGAAATGGAAGTAAAATTGTCTCTGTTCACAGATAATATGATCTTATATAGAGAAAATCCTAAAAATTTCACCCCCCAAAAAACAAAAAAACCCTGTTAGAACTAATGAATAAATTGAGTGAAGTAGCAGAATAAAAAAATCAACATACAAAAATCACTTGTGTTTATATACCCTAAGAATGAAATAGCTGAAAAAGAAATAAAGAAAATCCCATTCACAATAGCATCAAGAACAAAATACTTAGGAATAAATTTACACAAGGATTTGAAACATCCATACTCTGAAAAGTATAAGATCTTTGATGAAAGAAATTAAAGAAGACATAGATGGAAAGATATACTGTGTTCATGGGTCAGAATAATTAATACTGTTAAAATGTCCATCCTACCTAAAGCCATTCATAGATTCAGTGCAGTCTCTATCAAAATTCCAATGGCATTTCTCACAAAAATAAAAAAAATTTAAATTATAGCATTCATATGGAACCACAAAAGACCCCAGATAGCCAAAGCAATCCTGAGAAAGAGGAACAAAGCTGAAGTCATCCACTTCCTGATTTCAAACTATATTACAAAGCTATAGTAATCAAAACAGTATGGCATTCAATATAGACCTATAGAACAATGGAACAGAATCAAGAGCCCAGAAATAAACCCTAGCATATACCATCAGCTAATATTTGATAAAGGAGCCAAAATGTTCAATAGGACAAGGATAGTCTCTTCAATAAGTGGTGCTGGGAAAATTGGATAATCACATACAACAGAGTGAAATTGGACCCTTGCCTTATTTCAGTCACAAAAATTAACTCAAATTGTATCAAAGACTTCAATGTAAGACCTAAAACTATAAAACTTCTAGAGGAAAAGATAGGGAGTAAGCTCTTTGACAATAGTCTTGGCAATGATTTCTTGGATATGACACCAAAAGCACATGCAAAAGAAGCAAAAGTAATTATGTGGGACTGCACAAAACTAAAAAGCTTCCACACAGCAAAAGACACAGTCAACAAAATGAAAAGGTAACCTATGGAATGGGAGAAAATATTTGCAAATCTTGTATCTGATAAGGGGTTAATATCCAAAGGTATTTATATTAAAAAACTCATGCAAGGAAACAATCTGATTAAAATATGGGCAGAGGAGCTGAAGAGACATTATTCTAAAGAAGACATAAATGTTTAACAGGTATGTGAAAAGAGAACTCAACACCACTAATCAGGGAAATGCAAATTAAAACCAAAATGAGATATCCCTTCACACTCATTAGAAGCAATAACAAGTGTTGGTAAGGATATGGAGAGAAGGGAACCCTTGTGCACTGTTGGTGGGAATGTAAATTGACCTGGCCAACTATGAAAAACAGTGCAGAGTTTTCTCAAGAAATTAAAAACTACCATAGGATCCAGCAGTCCTACTTTTGTTATATGTATGTATATTTATTTATTTTCATTTTTATTTTTATTTCATAACTATACGTATATCAAATCAGGATCTCAGAGAGATATCTATACTTGCATTTTCATTGCAGCTCTATTCACAATAGTCAAAATGTGGCAACTACCTAAATGCCCATCCGTGGATGAATGAATAAAGAAGATGTGTTATATATTTACAGTGGAATATTATTCAGCCATGAGAAAGAAGGATATTCTGTCATTTGCAACATGGGTGGACTTTGAGGGCATTATGTTAAGTGATATATTAGAGAAAGATGAATACTGAATGATGTTACCTATGTGTAGAATCTAAAAAAGATGAACTTATAGAAACAGTAAAATGGTGTTTGCCACGGCCTGAGGGTTGAGGAATATGGGGAGATGGCAGTCAAAAAAAAGATACAAACTTTCAGTTGTAAGATGAGTAAGTTCTAATGTACAATCTGTTGACTGTGGTTACAATACTGTATTATATACTTGAAAGTTGCTAAGAGAGTAAATCTTAAATGTTCTCACCACAATAAAATGAAAAATAATTACGTGAAGTGATGGAGGTGTTAACTAACCCTCCTTTGGTAATCATTTCACAGTATAGAAATGTATCCAATCATTACACTGTAAACCTTAAACTCACACAAGGTAGTATGTCACATATCTCAATACAGCTAGAAAAAAATGATAAATAAAAATGATCTATAAAACATGATTTATAATTTTAAAAAATAGACTGACTTTTACACAAATATACTGTACTGGGCTGAATAGTGTCCCCTAAAGTTGATGCCTACCTAGAACTTTAGACTGTTACCTTATTTGGAAGTAGGGGGTATGTAGAGGTAATCAAGTTAAGAAGAGGTCATACTGGATTCGAGTGGCCAGATTCAGTGACTGGTGGGTAGAGTATTTGGACATAGATGCTGAGGAGAATTCCAGGTGAAGACAGACACCATGTGAAGGCCATGTGAAGGCCATATGAAGGTGGAGGCAGAGAGTGGAGTGATATTGACAAGCCAGGCTACACCAAGGATTGCCAGCAACCACCAGGCTCTAGCTGAGGATCTTGGAACAGATTCCCCCCTCAGAGCCTCCAGTAGGAACCAACCCTGCTGACCCTTTGATTTCAAACTTCTAGCCTCTAGCACTTACTGTGAGAGAATAATTCTTGGTTATTTTAAGCCACCTAGTTTGGGTTTTGCTGAGGCAGACAGAGGAAACAATTACACACACATCAATACCTGTACCTCTTTATATCAGTCAGGGTAGACTAGGTTTTGCTGCAGTAACAAAAGGCCCTCTCCTCCCATTCTTGGGGGCCTGTGACAACAAAGATAAACTTCTTCCACCATGTGTCCATTACAGTCAACTGCCACTCCACATCATTTTACCTGCAAGTAACCTCTACTTGGAATATTGCCTCTATCTTATCTGAGACAAAGGGAACATAGAGTCCAAAAATCCAAAGATTAATGGGATTAGAAGATGCAATTGATTCTCATTTCCAACCAATAAACTATAAAGTCGAAAAGCCTTTAAGTGACAAAAGTTCTAATCAACTCAATCCTGGGACAAGGAACAAATCAGAAGGATGACCACTATGTTTTATTAAAACCTCTGAATCACCTAAGGTTGGTTCACAATAAATTACTTCAGTTGGACAAAGTGGCAAAGGGAAAAGAACATGGCACACTATGCATTGGTTGTTGAAGCTTCTGCCCCAAAGTAACCCACATCACTTCTGTTCACATCTCGTTGGCCAGAGCAAGTCTGGTGTCATTGTGTGGGTATGCGTAATCCTCACAGAGGGAGGGGCAGTGAATCTTTTTAGCAATAATACAATCTCCCCATTCTTACAGAGGATTATCCTTTCAGTAGTCACTTCAAGAGGCCATTGTACTAGTACACTGATGTGGAAAAATTTTGGAGTGAAAATTCCAGAGCAAGTGTATTATGTCATAGAAGAAACTGACTATTGACTTCATGGTTTTTTGACCCCAAATGGATCGTCCACTTAGTCCGCAGATGTGGTGACAAATGACTTGTCATTTATTTCCCAAAATTAAATCCGCCCTAAGCAGTGAAAATTTGCTACTGTGGAGGAAAGGTACCCCAGGCGACTCCCAACAAGGAGCGACAAAAATGTTGTGAGAAATGGGAAAGAGGAGATCAGCATGGCTTTAGGCGTCCCTAGCACAGTTCCTGAAGAGAGAGGCACAGCTCCAGTATGACAGCAATGCCTAGAAGGCTTACTCTGTGCCAGGCACTAAATGATTTACGTGGATTATCTCATTTAATCCTTGCCGCCAGGTCTGGGACCAGGCTGAGGGAAGCGACCCACCTGGCGCACAGAATTTAAGGAGACACCCACTCTAGGGGCTGTGCAAATATGGTGTTGATACTTGCATGGCCCTGGCCATGAGCGCCTCCTGCAGTGCGGTGCCCTCTGTGCCTCCCTCACCTCACCCTAATCACGGATCTGCTTTCAACAATCTTCCCTTCTTCACACATGAGGAAACAGAGGCTTATGGAAGATGAGCATCTTGCTGCGCTTGAACCCGGGCAGCTGGACATCCAAGCCCGAGCCTTGACTCACTGCGCCTGCACCAGTGCTTTCGTCGGTGCCTGGTCTAAAGTTTGGTTGTTTTGTCGTCTTTTCCAGGTGTCCAAGGCAGCTGCAGATTTGATGGCTTACTGTGAAGCGCATGCCAAGGAAGATCCCCTCCTGACGCCTGTTCCGGCTTCAGAGAACCCATTTAGGGAGAAGAAGTTTTTCTGTGCTATCCTTTAAGTCTTCGAGTGGGGCCTGAGGAGCCTCGGGGCTCCAGGGACACTGATGTAGAGTTTTTAGCAAAGTGGGCGCCTTTCTAGTCCACAGCATTTAAAGAGAGAGAGGAGAACCATCCTGGAAACTCCAGGCTATGCATGTTTAAAGAAGTTGATCCACACCCCGAGTTAAGAGATCTGATGTCTGCAGAGCTGCCTGGAGGAGGGGAATGTGTAAAGATAAAATCGGTGTCATTTCTTTCCCGCTCCCTCCCCAAACCTTATGTTCCTGCTTCATATTTAAAAAAAATAAAAATTAAAACAGACAGCTGTACTGAGCTAAGATATGTATGACCTTGGAATGAATATTGCCTTTAGAATACCCTCTGACAAGCTGAGTCGTCCAGTGTCGCCACAGTTCGGTGTAATGGCATTGATGTTTCGTCGTTGTGCCTTTTTCTTTTTCCCTTCTCTCCTGCCCCTCCTTCCATCCCCCACCCCCATTAGAGTAGTGAAGGGATAAGACTGGACTTGTCTGTAAAACTGAACTCCAAGGATGATCACCCAAAGGGTTTAGGGAGATGTTCCCTGTGGTTTATCCTCATTGTAATAATAACAGCAAATGCCGGTTGTCTGTGTTCTTTTATCACTATTCCTAACATTTGTACATGATAGCTTTGATTCTGCAAGTAAAAGTAAATCCTGTGTTGTGACTGGTGCTTTCATATATTTGTGACAGTTTTTGAGTAATACTGCATGAAAATGTCCCTATGTTACATCCATTCAGAAGTTTCGTTGTTTTACTATAAAGTTTGGAAAAGGAATGAGAGACATGAAGCTGGGGAGGAAAACACTCAGTATCTTGGAAATTGAGATTACTTCAGAGCCTTAGCCTTGCCTAAAATACCTCCGAGTTAACGGTTGCGTCAATGGTGGCCTCCTCGATGTATTTTCCAGCATCCAAAGCATTTTGATTTTATTCAGGACCCAGGGCAGCCCAGGTAACGCCAAGCAGCAGAGGCAAGGATTCACCCTTAGTTGGGAAATGCTTTTGTCACAGAGTAAGAGCAAATTCCTTTTCCCTGAATCACAGAAATTATAGACTGAGGGAAGGCTTTGTGTGCTCTTCTTAGCGAGAAAGAAACGTGGCCCTCATTCGTTGAAGTAGCAGGAGAAATATCCAAACGACTCCAGACTAGCGCTACTCTCAGTATCCTGGCTATTCACCCGCCAGGGAGAAGGGGGCAGGTGCCGCCCTGCAGCAGCTCCACCACGAAGTGTTCTTGTTTTGTTTTTGCCCCTGAGATGGCCTTTGGTTTTCACTCAACAAAATTTTTAGTAGAACCTTCGCTTTGTTTTTCTCCGCTTTATTAGAGTCGCTCTGTCTTTATTTACAACGTCCTTGCAGCTTGAGCTCTCTCTTCCCAAGAGATGATGTTGACAGTGACTTTTCTTTGTGGCTCTTGCCTCCACCAGTAATGGGAGGCCCTGGAAGTCCTTCTCACTTTTTTCTGTGTCATTCCTAGGCAAATGAGGGCTCTTTTACAGCTCCTTGTTTGCTTCGAAATCCCAAAAGTCCATTTCTGAATTAATTTTATTCTCTTTCCATTCTCTTCCTCCCATTTAAAAAAAAAAAAAAAAAAAAGGTGGAAAGGAAGGGAAAAAGGCTTAATATGCCAAGGACAGATTTTGAAACAGACTTGATTAATATTTTCCTTAGCTCCTTGTATGAGCATAATGGTAAAAGAATCAATACATCCAATTAAAACTCATGCCTAGGGAGCTAGGGAAGAGAATACTGAGACACTGTGAAATGTATGAATGCACTTCTGTAACCAGATACTTCTGTTCAAACCTTGGGATTCTGTTACAGTCATGGGACACTGATGAAGATTTAGAGGGGAAAAAACCTTGGCAGAGTATTAAACTACGGTATTGTACCATTGGCTTAGTAATACTGTGGAATCAGTTAAAACCCAACCACGTTTTTCAAATGAGCCAAAATAGGAATTGAGTATGTGGTCACATAAAAACAACTGTGAATAAAGCACCCTTTGGTGGTGATGAAGGCATTATTATAAGACCCTGATGCTTTTCATAATCCATAATCCATTTATTTTTCTCAGAAGACCTCTTTGTATTTTCATGTAAATCTAGACGTTTGGAGCAATTAAAATGGCATTAAAACTTTTAGGAATACAACTCTGTAATTAAAAGTTAAGGAAGTTCCAAACTGCATTTGACCTTGTTTATCAAAGGAGAAAGAAGGCAGAAAATACACAGCCATCAGATACTAAGTTTAAGAAAAATATGTTAGCTTTTTCCTAATTTCATGTCCTACTTTATGGAATTATAATGCCAGAGTTTTTATATGAGTTTTAACTTACTGGTAGTTTTACTTGTTAAGAGGGAAATAACTTTTTGATGACTTATGCCTCTAAAGAGTTTTAATTCTTTTAGAAATTTTACAATCATTTTCACCAGCATAATTTTATCTTAAAGGGTAACCAATAGGAAAACTTAGCTCAATCATTCAAGGCCCTAATTTATGTATGTAATATATTGGATAGTAATGAAAATCTGCCATGGAACTCATTAAACAGTAGTAATAACCCTTGTATTTATAATGCAAACTCTGTTAAGAAAAAAACAGTCTTCATCATCCTCAATATTAAATCTGCTTTCTTTTTTTTCTTTCAATTTTAAACCAAGTGCTATTTAATTTAAGCCAGAGGTTGCGAATCAGTACTTTGAACTAAGGCTAATTTTGCTAATAATATTTGAAAGAGATTGCTTACCAAGGAAAAATTAAAAATTGTTTCTCCATACTCTCCTATTCTCAAAAGGAATTTTGAGAAACCAAGCATGCTGTCTTAGGGGACTTTGTACTTTTTTTTTTAATATTTGCTTCTAGCTGCTCCTGGCAATGGTGAATTGTTACATATACATTAATGTTTTCCCAGACCGAGAATTGTTCCCATTTTTCCTATTTAAGATCTATGGAGTGTGTCTTTCAAAGAGAAAGGAATACAGAAATATTAAAGCAGAAGAACCTGAATGTGATGTGTACATTTTCATCCCATGTGGACAGTGTATTTGTTTTAATAAATGGAATTTTCAGATTCATTTCATATGCAGTTGATTTTATTGTGAAGGCCTGTGGACCACCTCACGCATCCATTCTGTGGTTAATTTGAGAAAGATGCTGACATGTAACAAGATGGATGAAGCAACAGGAATTCATGGATTTTCTTTAGGGTTAGGTTAATAGAGGCACCTAAGGAAGGAAAAACTGTCTTTAAAAGCCTTTCTCCCTGAGGGAGGCGGAGAAAGGTCGATGGAAGGATCCAGGCTCTGGCAGGCTGGGTGGGCCGTGAGGACAGGTGAGCTGCACTTGCACGTGAACATGCTGTAGGTGTGCCGCAGCGGGACTTTTCCTTTACAACAACAACAACAACAACAAAATGAACGCAGAAGGGCTCTTTTCCATAAGCTCTCGTGACTTGAAAGGAGTACTGGAGAAAGTAAATACTTAGCACTCTACAGTCACAGCTCCTCAGAGATATTCTGAGTCAAGAAAGCCCTCTGTATGTCCCTCACATGATGCTAGTAATCGCTCCTGTTAGTAAAGAAGGAGATGCTGGATCTCCTGGGACGTGTGCCTGCCACAGAAGCGTCTTTAAACCTCTGATGAAGGGACCACTTGGAGTCTGTGGATTCCTCTACTTACATCACTGTTTCTCAGACTGTGGCCCCTGGGTTACCTGCTTCAGAATCACCTGGAATGCCTATTAAAAAGGCAGACACTGGGGCCCCCCCAAACTCAGAATTGCTAGCGTTTGTTCAAAAGAACATGCACTCTGCTGTGTGCTATAGGCTGAGGGCCACTAATTTAAGTACTCGCGACAGCTGGCTTTTCATTATGCCTCACAAAAGGCACAAACTCACTGTAAACATGCTGACTCTTATTCCCACAGCTACAGGAAGTGGCTGCCCTGGAGTGAACATGTGACCTGTGGCTGAGACTCTCAGCAGCTCCTGGACCTGAGACGCTGGGAGGAGGCGGCTGGTGGGTTTTAACTGTGCTCCTGTTCTGTTGGGCCCCCGGCGGAGGATTGCCTCCAGCTCTGGTTCTTTAATAAGCTGCTCACATTTTTGACAGCGCTCATGATGACGTGGGAATTGGAGCTGGGTCAGCTCCAATCCACAAATTGCAAATAATTTGCCAAGGGAAATCCCTTTCCCTTCGGTTCTGCCCCAAATCTACATTTTCTTCTATTTAGAACCAGGAGACTCAGGCAGAATTTATTTTTACTGAAGAGGGTCACGAGCGCCCGGGCCTTTCCTCAGTATGCACTCCTACTATTTCTCCACATGCATAATGAAGGAAGCCGGAGGCGGGGCGCACCTCCACCCCAAGGTGACAGAGAGATGGTACCTGGTGGCCTCAGTGCATACTGAGCACATGCAAGAGCCCATGCAGCATAAGCTAGAGAATGAGAACGAAGCCCCAGGGTTCTGTGTGACCTTCGCCAAGTCCTTTAACTCTCCATGCTATAAAAGGGTCAGGTGTACCTGATTCACACAGTTGTCTAAGCCAAATGAAAGAAGGCAGGTAAAGGGCATCAGGAAGGAAGAGGTGATGAAGAATCACTATGCCCCACTGGCACAATTTCGAGGAGAGGAAAAGTCTAGATCACTCCTTCTCACCTTGTGACCCACCGCTGTCACCCCCGACTCTCATCTCCTCTCACTCTAAGCCATCCCACTTAACCCTGAGTATTCATAATCAGGACTCTCTTGGTTGCTGGTGGCAGGAACCTAGCTGAAACTGGCTAATAACGGAAGAGCTCAGAAATAGGGTCCACTTCAGGTTCGGCTGGATCCAGGTGCTCAGATGATCTCATCAGACGTCTCTTCATTCTCTTGACTCTGCTTTCCTCTGTGCTGGTTTAATTCTCAGACAGGCTCTTTCCCTGAAGCATCAGGAGAGTGTCAGCAGCTCCAGGCTTGCATCTCACCCGTTTAGCAATGACCGAAGAAAGATAACAGCAGCTCCAGTGAAAGTCTCTGGCTGTATCCCTGAGACACTTCCTAAGACTTTTGTTGGCTGGATCTTATTCATGTACCCACTCATCCCTGAACCTGGGCATAGAGGTAGGGTCACTGCGCCACATGGGCAGGACGGAGTTTCCAAGGACATTGAAGTATTTGTACTAGAGAAAGGTAAAGGGCAAAAATAACTGGTGCCAACCACATCTTGCCAGACTCACTGACGTAACTCAGACCTCACCACACCTAGCATCTCAGAGTAATCTGGCTCCCAGTGCTTCTGTCAACCTATCAGATCCACGTGCAACTGCCTGGCTGGCAAGGCCCTGGGAAGTCAAGCCCACACAACTATTCCTACTTTTTCTCCTAAACACTCCCTTGGTTCATCCTGTCTCCTGTAAATCTAACATCTTCTATCCTACCTCCATGCCTTTGCTTAGGAGGTGACCCCCTCAGGAAAGCCATCACTCAACTCCCCAAGTAAACAAATCTCATTTTTGAGCCTAGTCTGAATTCCATGCTGTCTGTCAATGACTTGGGGACTTAACCTGTTACTTTCCTTGCTCAACCCTTGTCATCGGCGCCAAACAACTTAGCATTTGACTGTGTTGGAGGCTTATGCTAAGGTAGACACCGCGGGCCCTGCCTTTGTGGAGCTCGTGGTTTAGTGGGGGAAACAGACATGTAAATGGTAATTGTCTCACAGTGAGAAGTTCTAGGACACAGGAAGCTGAGGGGAGGAGGGCAGAGGTGGATTACCAATCCAAAGAGGGGAGAATCTGGTCTCTCGGGGTAAGCTATAGTTTTCCAGGGAGTAGAGAACACCAGCTGCACAGGCCTTTCTTTAATGCTCCTCAGTGACTCAGTACCTAGCACAGCACTTGGGAACACAGTAAGTACTCTGCAGTGGTTGTTGATGGGTTGAGCACGGGACAGATGCCTGCAGAGAAATGGGACAAGGCAGGGGCATAACTGTAAAAACTGGTCTAGTGAGCTTGCCACAGGCAGCGAGAACCAAGCTCTCCCTGCACGATGGTCAGCAGTCAGCTCTGTGCATGGAAGGTTGGACCAAGCTGCAGGGAGCTTGTGACCTCTTGTCCTCCAACTAATTCCTGCTCCAGGGCCCCATGACTTCATTCTCTTTAGCTGGCAGCCCCTTGGCCTAGAAGATATTGCCCCTTTCCAACCTGGATGTGAGATTTTGGGGCCCCTGTGGGCCCAGGGGCCAGAGGAAATACACTGCTGACTGCATTACCTTAATTTCAGCCCCAGGGAAGGGGTCCATTCCATTATCCACTGAGAACACCATCTCTAATTGCCCTCCACTGTGTCCACATGTAGCTTTTAAAATTTAGATTTAAATTAACTAGAATTGAATAAAATGAAAAAATTGAGTTCCTCCGCCCCACTAACCATATTTCAAGTGCCCAGGTGCCACGTGCAGCTAGGGCCCAGTGGAATGGACGTCAGAGACAGAGAAACTTCCCATCGTTTTGGGAAGTTCTATTGGCCAGGGCTGCTGCAGAGTGATGGTGAGCAGCCTTTCTTCCACCCCATGCAAATGACAGAATATGCCTTCTTGTACCCAAATTTTGACAACACACACACACAAAGGGAGGAAGTAAAAATACTATAATAACCCATAATAATCATAACAGTTGGCCACAGGGCAAGGTATCATGGTATAAAGGAGACCAGCTGTGGGCTATGCGTCATTCCTGGAGTCCCCTAAGCCGTAAATGTACCCCTGTCCTTTTCATTCAAGAAAGTGCGAAGGTAAAAATCATGACAGTGATGATGATAATTACAGTGACAGCAAACATAAAGCGAACACTCAATAGGCACTTAACTATGCGCCAAGCATGATGCTAAACATTGTATAGACACCCTTGCATTTAATTCTCACAGTAACTCTACAACATGGACATTACTGATTTCCCAGAGCAGACATCTTTGGACTCATGTCACATCCAGTGACCCACTTCTGATTTCAGCCACAGCTATAGTGATGACTCATTCTTCCCCCAGGGGGGGTGGGCAGTCCACAACCAATGAGGATGAGAGTCTGGATAAATATCTCAGGCGCCCACCTTTCAGAGGATGATTCGGGGGTACACTCGTAGGATTTCTCATAGGGTCTCTGGCAAGCCTGAGTCTCAATTGACCAGAATAGTAACCAGCCCAATAACACATCATACTGGCTTTTCCTCCGTATCTGTTTCATTTTCTTTCCTCCTACATTTCTGCTTTCTGAGATCACTCTCACCACCAGCCCTAGTAAACTAACTGTATCCAAGTCCTTGACTCTGGCTCTGCACTGGGGGTGCTCTAATTCTCCTCCATTTTATAGACAAGGAATTTGGTTTAGAAAGGCTGACATTTCCCGAAGTCCCTGCTGCTGTTAAGTGGGAAATCAAGGACATGGACCTACATCTGTCTTGATTTGCAACAATTTACCTCCAATTTACTGTCTTATAGTACAATTTGGAGTGCAAGTACCTCAGAGGGAGGTGATAAGAAAAGTTCTGAATCTGATCTTATTTATAGAATAAGCAGATTGTTTGTAAACTTCAATCTTCTGAATCACTTTTCTAGAATGAAGAAACCCACGAACTCTTCCTTGACAGTACTTAACCTTTTCTTCACTATAGTCATCTGGGACCTTGAAAGTATTCACCTGGCACGGAAAATAGTTCCTGCACAAGGAAAACCAAGAAGGGCGATTTATCAGGGAAGGTCCAGGGTTTCTTTTATCTCCAGGACTTGCAGGAGGGGGAAATCCCTCCCTTTCTAGCATCTGCTCCCTTGTGATCTCAGAGCCCCATGACCCTCCAAGGGTCAGAAGCAGGGTGCGTGAGTGGCAGTGGAGGCTTCTGTTAGCAGATGGAGGGACCCCTAAATTAGGAGGCCTGCCAAAGTGTGGGGTCTTGCCACCAACTGTGAAAGAATTCGCACAGCAGAGGCAGAGGGATGAAGTGAACAGTGATCTTATTGCTCAGAAGGGGAAATGGAAGAAAAGCGCTCCAGAGAGGAAAAGGTGCTCGAGTGGGGAGCTGTCAGGCAAGCTGGGCAGTTGGGACAGCTCCACCAGGGTCGGGCCATGTGGACTGTTATGAGAGGCTTCCACCATCTTGCCCTCCTTCCGGGTGTGATGGAGCCAATCAGTTCTTGTTCAAGTTTTTCAGTCCTTGTATGGACTTTTCTGGTTGTCATGGTAATCGTCAAGTGTCACGGTGCTGGGGGGTGTGTCATTTAGCGTGCTAATACATTACAATGAGCATATAACGAGGCTCCAGGTCCACTGGGTCAAATCCTCCGCCGTCTTGGACTGGGTGGGCTCTATCAGTTCTTGTTTTTTCCTCTGCAGCTGCCTCCTAGGACTTAGAGAAGAGTAATTGGTTTCTAATCGAAGGAGGGGCAGGGGTGTGATCCTGGGGCCAATAGCTTTGGTAGCAAAAAGGAAAGCTGCTTTTAATCAGAATGCCTGCAATCCCATCCCCCCAGAAAACCATCTCCAAAGATTCTGTTCAGCCATGAAAGGTTTAAAGGGAAATGAAGGAATAATCTCAGAGATAGGCGGTCAGAGTCATTGCCCCCAAAGTGCCTGCGGGCGTGTCCTGATAAACCGCTTGAGCCTGGGCTTCTGTGACTCTGGGAGGCCCGGGGACGTCAGCTTTTCTATAAACAAGAGGTAGGCGACTGGGGGGGTTGGTGGGGGTGGACTCACAGGATTCTGCACCCTTTCACTTCCAGGGGCTTCTTGAAAAGGATCAGGAAAGAATCCCAGGACAAAGGCTCTTGCAAATGCAGCTTCAAATTCTCACCCAGAGCTGGCGTCTTGGGAAAGGATGAGAATGGTGCTCACTTCCTTCCCCCAGTCCCCCCCACCCCATTTCCTGTCCCTACTCCAAGAATCCGCAGCATCCCACTCCAGCTTGGAACACAGAAGCCCAGCATAGAGCCACACATGTTGCTGCACTTACATCCTCACGCTCATGAGGAAAAGCTTACTGTTCCCAGAATGCTTGGGAAAGCAAACCGTCACTCTCAGAAGGGGGTCGGCATGAGGTACTGGTACATCCCACCCCCTCAAAGTCACTACTCCCACCTGCATTTATTCACTTTACTACAGCAGTTCTCAGAGAGTGTTCCAGGAACTCTTGAGGGTCCCTGAGATCCTTCCTTTCAGGGGGTCCGCTAGGTCCAAACTATTGTTATAACAATACTAGGATGTTAGTTGCCTCTTCTAGGCTCATTTGTGAGTGTAGAATGCAGATTTTAGAGGCTACATGATACTGCTATCATATCAGATTGAATGCAAACACACACAGGTGAGAATTCAGCTGTCTTCTATTAAGCTGATTATTTAAAAGATTTGCAAAATTGTAAAACAATGCCACTCTTCTCATATTTTTTGTTTTGGAAAACGTTATTTATGTTGACATGTAATAGGTTTCTTATTGTTATTTTCAATGAATTCATAAATGCGTATGTTAAGAAAAATTTTCAGTTTTAATTTCTAATATGGTAAATAACAATAGATATAATCTCCTAAACCAAAGTCTTAATAATTCAAGAAGTTTGTCAATAACTTTTAAAAGTGAAAAGGATTCCTTAGACCACAGAGTTTGAGAAAGCCTGCCTTGTTGAGTTTTCGAGCCCAACCCCTCATTTGGCAGGTGGGAAAATTTAAGTGTCATTAAAACCATATAGCTGTTTAGTGGCAGAGTTGTGAACAGAATTTGAGTAAAGAGAAGATGACTCAAAAAGAGGGAGACAGAAGTGTTTTATGCTGTCCCTCTGGCTGCTGTTCAAATGTTTTCTAGGAAAACATCCCTGAATTCAATTTCACAGTTACACAGCATGTTAAGAAATGAATTTTCACCAAAAAAGGGTAAAAATCATGACTCACACAGGTGTAAAATAAACACATGTCAAAGATTTTATTTAATTCATGGTTGAGAAGGAAACCAGGCAGATGTTACAATAGGGTCAATGCAAATGTCAGAGAGCAGAGACATTTCGAGATCAGGAATACCAATGTGGATTTGCAAATGGATATAAAACTGGCCTCACTCACAAAGAGGAAGGGAAGCCCGTTGCACCTCCACTAGACATGCTTTTGAGCTACAACAGCAGATTTGAGAAGTTGGGGCAGAAACTATTCAAACTATGAAAGTGAAAATGCCTATCATTTCCAGAAAAAATTTGCCAACTCTTGTTTTAGAATGACTTTCTGCATGAACATTGAGAATAATTTCTCAGGAACCCAGAGTAAAAAGTTCTGAAGGACTTCAACATAGCATGACCTAAATATGGCAGGTTTCAGAATTATTTGGGGGGAAATTCTGTTATTGCAGGAGTCTTGGTAAGAAGGCAAAACCTGAACAGAGGCTTTAAATTTTCTTCTGAGCACCACTTTGGGTAGGTTCTCCCACTGGATTTCCTGCCTTTGGCTCCTCTATCACTCCGTGGCTGTTCTGGTTTATGTCCTGTGGAAGCTCTGCTTGCATTTACCATTAATTACAATCATTAAAATTAAGTGGTGCCTCCTGTGTGGGAATTTTCCAGTCCCTGACAGGAAGACGCTTCTAAAGGAGTCCTGTTTCTCAAGAGCACCCTCTGCTGGTCAGTTCTCAGAAGGCATCTCATCATGGCGTTTGCATCTTCAGGTGGGTTTTGACGCCAGGAAGAAGCCAAAGGCGGCTTTTCTTTGTGGGGAAGGTAATTAGGTTTTATTTATTTATTTAAATGGAGGTACTGGGGGTTGAACCCAAGACCTCACACATGCAAAGGCAGCTTTTGATCTAGAGACAAAAGTATTTGGGGCAGTGCCTCCAGGCTAGGTCAAGTTTTTCCCTTCCCTGTACGTGGGTGTTAACATCTAAAGATACAGAACTTCTTTATCATCGAACTTGATGAGATAACGAAACTTGCTTTGAATGCAAACTGACAATTGCCTAGATAGGCAGGAGAAGCCTGGAACACACAGCCTTGCAGAATGCTGGCTTTCAAGCCACCTGTTTCTATGGCAAAGCTGTGTTCATTGTTTACCTCCATAAGGAAATCTGATAGTGTCTTGACAGGGGAAGGGCAAGGTTTGATTTATTAAGACTTTGAGGTCTGGTTTAAGGCAGATCAGGGAGGCCTAGTTAGGACTGTGTAAGGATTATGGTATAATGGGCTAGCATTGGTGAACACAGCCAAGTAAAACCAGTCTGGCAAGTAAACTGTCTCCTGATGACTTGAGACTTGCAAGAAATTTCTACAGTGAAACAAAGATTTACCACTTTGCTTTTCCAAGGTAAGAGTCTCTGGAATAGTAAAATTATGCTAATGAGAAAGTGACATGTTAATACAGATAGTAAGCTGTGGGGGTTGGGGATCACTGGTTTGGGTTCTAGGCTTCTTAAGATGTTGAGTGTTGTCTAAGAGGCCTGGGAGGTGGGCAGAGCTAGCAACCTGGTGACTCAAATGTTGGGCCTGCTCTGGGCCTCCAGATTTGTCTGGGGTGACTGGAGCTGTGTTTATAACTCTTCGTATTTGGATGTGGGAACCCTGCAGGTATAAGGGAGCCAGTGAAATAAACCAGAATATGTCACCCCAAAATGCACCTCATTGACATAAAAGTTATTTTTCACTAAAGACAATTAAGAAGCAGCGCACTCAGAAAAACTCCCCCCCACCCCCCTTTTTTTTTGCCTAAAGGCAAGAAATTCTCCCTTTACTGGAGATAGACTCCTGTCAGCCCAGAGGTGGCACCAGACGAATCTGCAAACAAACTTTGTTAAACTAACCCTTATTCTTGTTGAGGAAGATGAGGACTGCTTGCCAAGTTGGACTATCCCTATCCGGAATTCCTCTGTCTTGTCAATTTTTCTCAAATTGATTGATTCTTTACCTATAAAAGTATAAAAGCTTCCTGGTTTGGTCACTTTGAGTCTTTATTCTCTCGTGAAGACTCCCATGTACATGTGAAAATTAAAAAAAAAAAGTGTGCTTTTCTCCTGTTAATCTGTCAGTATAATTTTGAGACCCAGCCAAGGACCATAAGGGGGTCAAGGAAAGCTTTTTCTTCCCCCTCACTTATCAGGAAAAAAGTTGATCTCCGTACGCTGCCTGAGTGCTGGTTTTACAGGAGTATCTACATTGGGCGCTGAGCAGCCAGGGTGAGTGAGAGACCACCCTATCCTCTGTGCAGGGAGCAGCCCTGCAGAGGCCCTGCCCTCACTGAAGAGCTCCTGCAGGTGCAGACAACAGGGCCTAGGCTTGGCTGGATGCAGAGAAAAGCCAAGGAACCTGCACAGGGTTGACATGAGAGCCAGGATTCCACGGGTGCTGGGAGCCCTCCAACTGGGAAAGGAGGAGCTGCGGGGAGGTCTCCCAGGCAGGGAGGCTGCAGAGCCCCCTGCTGGTAGGGGTGGCGACGGTTCTGTGTGGCTGGAGTCCAGTGTGCTTTGGAAACAAGGGAGGAAAGGAAGTCTGGGGCCAGGTGCTCGAGGCCCTTGTTCGCAGAGATGTTGAGCTTGATTCTGGAGGTGGAAGGGAGCCTTTGAAAAAGTTTTAGCAGCAATGTGCTAAACATGCTAATTATTCTACTTGTTATTTAGGATTCCACTCCTGCCGGGAGGCTGTAACAGCAGTAACAGACAGAGGGCCTTCACGAAGAAAGTGGCCAGGAGGATGGAGAGGAGGAAAAAGCCACAATAAAGAGGATGAAGCAGGAGAATCACCATGCTCTGACAACCCACTACATGTGAGGATAAGGAAGAGAAGGTTTTCAAGCTTGGAAGGTACAATAGGCTTTGATTCAGTTAGCTGAGATGGGAAATACAAGAGAACAGGTTGGGTTCATTGTGGACGGTGCCCCTTTGGGGAAAGGATTAAGCTGATTATTTTAAAAACAACAACAACAACAACAACAAACCCAGCAGACATTGGATCAGCTCTGACAACAGAGCAGAAGTTACCCTTCTGTAAGGGACATTGACATTTACAAAGGAGCTCTCCATTTGTAAGGGTGTCTCCCTCTCTGTACTGGGAAGAGAAGGGTGACCCTAAATCACAGGAGACTCTAATCCATGGAGAAAGCGGGGACTTAAATCTGCATAACAAACAGGTGCTTTTCCTGGTCATCGCCCCCCATGACTGGCCTTCCCGCACCCTTTGTTTGTTTTTAATGAAGATGGTATTTCAGCCTGAATTCTAAGCCACCTCTTGGAGAGGTACTCGTTTTCCCCAGGTGTCTCCCATGTACGTACACATGAGGTATACCTGAGAATAAGCTCGTTTGTTTTTCTCTCATTAATTTATCTCTTGTCACAGGGCCCCAGCTGAGAATCCAGAAGGCTAGAGGGAAGAGGTTTTATGTTCAGCTTCGCAGGGTTGGCTGTGAGGTCCAGAGGATGGGGCTAGCTGGGGAAGTGCAGAATTCGAGCTTCTCCAAGAGGCGGGGTTTGGACAGACGGGTTTGGCTTCACAGCTGAAGCCACGAAATAGCTGAGGTCAGCAAGGAGGAGGGTGTAAGTGGAGAAGAGAGAAGGAAACCGTGAAGGCAGCAGTGGTACCTGTGCTACAGGGTCAGCGGCTGAGCAGAGCGCGATCCTTACAAGGCCCTTGCCTCTCCCTCCAGGGGTGGAGGCTCTCGTCAGAGGACCAGAAAGTGTCTTAGAGTACCTGCGGATACCTGGGGGGCCTCGTGTCACCCGCCCTACAGACAGGGTCATAGACCACAGAGAGGACCAAGCTGGGTCAGGGAAGGACAAGCACCCCCACCTCACGGACAGAACGAGGAGGACAGAGAAGGTAATTAGTTTTTGTGGAACAGAGGATTTGACCTATTTCTTCCTCTGAATTTAATCAACTCAACGCCTGAAAGGGTGGGAAACAATAGAAGTGGGAAGGAAATTGTACCAAAAGAAGCTGCCTCTGTGGGGATCCAGCCGTGCGAGCTGCAGGGAAAGCAGTGTGTTGCTCTGGTCTCGGTGGTGGACCAAGGACAGACGAATGGTCCTGATGGGAGGCAGGGCTGAGCCGAGCCTCAGGAAAGGGTCTGAGTTAGAAGCTCCTGTGGAGACGCTGTCAGCTCGTGGGAGCCCGCAAAGTTCCCTGACAGCTGTTCTCAATCTTAAGCACATCACTTGGAGAGCTTGTTAAAACACAGATTGCTGGCCTCGCCCTTAGACACTTGGATCCAGAGCTGGAGAGGATGCATTTCTTTATTTTTAAAAACTTTTCCCCCGTTTTATTGAGATATAATTCACATACAAACTGTATAATTTAAGGTGTACAATATGTTGACTTGATATACATGTAGATTTCCAAACGATTACTACCATAGCATCAGCTAACACAGAAGGTGCATTTCTAACACGTTCCCAGGGGATGCTGATGTGGCTGGTCCAGGGATCACTCTAAGAACTACTGGTCTGTGAGATCCCCAAAGGGTGGCGTGCACACCTTTACCCAAGGCGACTGTAGACAGTACTAGGGTGAATATCAAACATTGAAACAGTAGTGTATGTATTTTCAGGTGTATTTAAGAAGTTCTGCTTGCCTATAAAATTCATGATTTTAAGGATACTCTGGTTTAGAACAAAACTAAAGTGGGTCCAAGCAAAAAGTGAGTCAATTTAAATAAAAATACTTAGCAAAAAAGTGTAGGTAAAATTAGGGGATAAATCAGATTAGGGGATAAATCAGAAAGTGGTATGCAAATTATTAATATTAAGTAAAGATGAACATAAAGAGGAAATGACCTTACACTTATGCTTACTGTGTAGTTAGGGTTCAGGGTGGGTGTCCCAAATTAACAAGCAGAAAGGCCTGGACACTGCGCAGTCAGAACCGTCACAGTGAAAAGCCATCAGGTCTGCTGTGGAAGGGAAGTCAGCTACGTATCAGCCCAGTCCGGGCAGCTGATTGGGTCTCTGTTTTAGCGATGAGGACACTGAAGTTTTGAGAATTTGCTTTCCAAGGTCACAGTCAAATTAGGAGTAAATCTATGACTAGAATAGATAGAGCATTGCAGAGTTAAGAGCAGCAAAATGTGCCTGGGACACTCACCTGGAAAGCTGGACACACGCCTCTGTTAGCCCTGTCCCTTCCAGATAACCCCCCACCCAGAAATAGAGGGGCTTCGTACCATGGCCCTACCCTGGGCCCTCCTTCCTCTCCTGTGGGTGACCCAGGACCTCCACAGGGGTCACCGGCCCACCTGTACATGTGTATATACAAACCCTGCCTATAAATCATTTTGATTGTTTACATTTGTTCAACAAATATTTCAAGAGCACCTCTGGAGCTGGGACACGGTGCTAGATACGGGCTACAAAGCAATGGAACACAAACCCTGCCCTCCAGGAGCTCACGGCCTCCCATGGCAGCAGATGGGAGCTGATTACATGGCGCAGGGATGCAGGGAGGAAAATGCACACCACCAGTTGGAGGGAGGGTGGTCCACATCCCCCCAGAGGTGGTGACCTGCCCTGGGTCCTGAAGGTCAGGAAGATTTCTCCAAGCAGAGGGAGAATACGAGGCTATTCCAGGCTGAGAGAGGAGCAAGTGCAAAGGTGCGGAGAAGAGAGGTCATGGTGCACTGAGGAACCAACGCTGGTTCCGCGCGGTTCAGGCACTGAGTGTGAGAGGGCGTGTAAAGTAGCACAGCATAGACTGTCTGCCAGGCACTGTTGCTAGCACTCTGTGGGCATGCATACACGCACGCACGCACACACACACACACACAGGTTCTCTGTGTATCAATTCATATATGCACAAATGAATTAATATACTTAATTATATTAACTAATATAATTAACATGCACACATATATATGCAATATGTGTAGATTATGTTGATGCATATAAATTCATGTACACATATGTGTACATGTGAATATATGTAATAGGTTGATGAGTAAGTACAGCTAATTTTAATCCTCACAAGCCTACCAGGTAAGCACTATTGTTATTCCCATTTAATACATGAGGAAACTGAGGCACAGAAAGCTTTCATAATTTTCCCAAGGATATACAGTTAGTAAGTGGCAGAGCTGGGATTTGAACCCAAGCCCTCTGATTCTAAAATCTGAACTCTTATCCACTAAGCTTTGTGGGACTGACAGGATGAGGATGGGAAGGAATGGAGACAGGCTTCAGACACGGAGGGCCTCAGGCACCAGGCTGGCCGGTGGGGCTTTACCTTGAAGGGTTTTAAGCAGAGGAGTGACAGGATTCATCTACTCAGTCAATTAACACATATTTATTAAGTGCCAACAGTATTCTGGGTACCATACTCCAGAACCTGGGGATGGAGCAGTGAACAAGGCAGAAACCATCCCCTCGGTCGGGGAGCTTATCTGCTAGCCGAGGGAAGAGTCATTAAAAGTTCACAATTAGTTGACTCCTAAGTGAGTAAGTGGAGGAGCAGATCAGGGCCAGGTCTAAGTGTGCAGCCAGGGTCCCAGACTGTTGCAGGCAGCTTCTCCAATCAGGGAAATGCCATGTTAGGGCTGCATAGACATGAACGAGGCCAAGGGAAATAGGGGGAAAGGTTAGGGGAAGTCCAGGCTGAGGAAAATGGGTATGTTGGGCCTCTGGCCAACTGGCCCTGGAGCACAGAATCAGACTGGGGAAGAGGAAAGGAAGAGTAGGCTTTAATTTTGGAAACATTGAATTTGAGGTGCCAAGAGGACATGCCAATGGAAATGTCCAGGGGGCACTGGGTACCAAGATGGGGTTCCAGGGTCTGGGCTTCAGGAGAGAGTCCAGACCTGAGGGGAAGGATCTGACAGTCAGCAAACATGGCATTTAAACCCACAGGAATGAATGAGCTTGTCAGGCAATGTCTGACTGTAGAGGGAAAGTGTCTGCAAGTGATTCCCAAGATAGACTAGAAGGCAAATATCTGAAATCTTGGGGCAGAAAGGAGGGAACGCCAGTCATAAACCACCAGAAGGGGGTCTTCCTACCCCCAACCTCAGCCCCACTCCAGGCCTCACACTCACAAAGAGCCTCATTTACAGACTTTTAGCTTCCTTTCCACATGAGGCCACATACACAGTCTTCTTACCTGCATGTTTGTGTTAAAAGTGTTCATTTGCTGTATAGTAAACATTTAATATACAAGATTTGGTGTTCCTTGATTCTAAAACCTCAAAAACTAGAAATTGTCTGACCTCCCTCAACTTTAGGGAGCCCTGACAGGGTAGGCAAGATTTTCCATGTGTCCTCAGAGTCCCTCCCAAGCTGCCTGGTTTCTTCATTGTTCCAGCCTCCAACAAGTTC
This sequence comes from Camelus ferus, assembly GCF_009834535.1. Taxonomy (NCBI): domain Eukaryota; kingdom Metazoa; phylum Chordata; class Mammalia; order Artiodactyla; family Camelidae; genus Camelus; species Camelus ferus. The sequence continues at coordinate 52,971,915 of NC_045701.1, forward strand.
TTTCCTAAGAACAGTGTCTCTGAGGCTGCATGACATCCTGCCAACGCCCCCTTAGGAACACCCCTTTTGGATCCCAGTCCTCCAGAGTCCCTCCCCCGCCCCTTTCCTTAAGCTGGGAAGAGTGTCAGGAATGACCAAATCTTGGATGACAGTGAACTAAGATCACAGAACGTGTGGATTCACATTCCAGGGCCGGTTCATGTGCTTCTTCAAGGTGCCTGAGCATTCATTCAAATTCGGGAAGATATTCAGGTGGTCAAATTGCAATTTCCTTTTGTTAATCAGATTTTTCTGTGACACTCTGTAGAGCTCCAGTTTTAAGGCTATATTTGTGAGAATTCGTAAGAATGACATTAAGAGCCCAATGCCGTGAGTTTTGTTCCCACTTCTGGCACTAACCAACCCAATGGCATCTTTGCTTTTTTTTATTGCTCTTTTTTTTATTGCTTTTTGAATTTTTATTTATCAACTCAGCAAGTGTGTGTTGGGAGCTTACTATGTACAAGGCTCTGTGTTAGTAACATGACAAAGAAAGTCCTTGAGCTCAGGAAGTTTAATATCAGGTAGGGTATGATGACCCAAGTACAGCATGATCTTAACACAGTACCCAGAGGGTGACAATCAGTCTGCGTTCCATGGGGGCTCACGTGGCAGGAAAGATGCGCCCTAGCAGAGGTGGCATTTGAAAGGACCTTGAAAGATCAGGAGGTCTTCAGAAGATGAGCATGGTAACAAGGGCTAGGGAAGGGGGTGGGAGGTGGACTGCAATGGGCACAGCATTCCAGATGGAGGAACAGCATAAGCAAAGGCATAGATGCGGAGAATTCTGGGAATTGTTTAGGACCATGCTTACGACTGTGACTGATCCACAGTGAGTTAAATACAGAAGCTGAGAGTAAGCATTTGAAAACTTCAATAGTAATTTGAGGGAGTAATTTTGTGTTCAGACTAATAATTTAAAAAATGAACTTGTATTCATGTATGTCCTTTTACTTCATTTTTCACTTAGTGTTAGACTTTTGTGTATTTTACTATTGAGATCAACTGGAAGATTTTTTTGTTTTGTTTTGTTTTGTTTTGTTTTCAACCTTGTGTTTTATCTATTTTACATACAGTAATTAGCATCTGCCAATCCCAAGCTCCCAAACTATCCCTCCCCACCTCCCCACCTCCCTACCTGCTTTCTCCCCTAGTAACCCTAAGTTTGTTTTCTGTGTCTGAGAGTCTCTCTCTGTTCTGTGAATAAGTGCACTTGTGCCCCCCGCCTTATTTTTCTTTTTTTTTGGATTCCACATATAAATGACATCATATGGTATTTTTCTTTCTCTTTCTGGCTTACTTCACTTAGTATGATGATCTCTAAGTCCATTGCTGCAAATGGCATTATTTTAAAAAGGCACATTCTCTGAAGCCTAGGGATGTTAGAAAGTTGGTCTCATTGGGAAATAACGAACCTTCATTAACAATCTAAATTATTTATTCCTATATAGTCATTAGTGGGACCCATGAGGTCAGGTCTTAGGTTCCAGCACTGCCATCGAGGGACTGCGGGATGACAACTGGAGAGGGAAGGATGAGAGAGGATGCTGGTCTTGAGCAGCCAACTCCCCTGCCCAGCATTGAATACTAGGCACTCAGCACTAAATTCCCGGGAGGCTGCCCCGCTCTCATTTGCCAAAGCTAAGCAGGGATGACGCAGCAAACATGAAAAATAAAGAGAAACAAAGTATTGGAAGAGTGATGGGTATAAAGAGCAACATTTTTCCTCTTCATTATTAAACCCCAGTGTTGGCAGCACATTGACAGTATTTTCCAGGAAGCTTTGTAAAACGAAAAGCCTGTAGGGAACCTGTTGTGCTCTTCCTGAGCTTGGAAGAGGAACTGGGGCCAGCCTCACACTGGAAAATAGGAAAATCTGTGAATTAAGTATCACAGTGGGAGAGCTGGGAAACATGTCTTGACTGACAGTGGCTGTATTTCTCCCTTTCTTTCTAATGTGCTTTCTCTCTCAGCTTTATAATTTATTTTACTGTCACTGAAAAATTATCCAGGTGGTTCTCCAGCTCTTCCAGCGTGCTAAGTAATAAATGGGAGGTATGAAGGTGAACAGTTTCCAGGGATGACTCTTAGTCAGGCACAGTGATGGCTGGAAAGGGAGGAAAGGGTAATTTGCTCCGGGGAATCCCCTCTCGTGTACATTAAAATACAGCAGACAGCGTGCTCTGACATCCGCCCCTGCCTGCCTTACACTGCAGCAGCCTCCTAACTGGCCCCCCAGTTTCTTATTATCGGCTCCATTCTGTTCTCCACTCAGTAGCTGGGACGATCATAAAGCCCAAGTCACAGCTTGTCACCCGCTGTTTAACACCTTTAGCAGCTTTCTGTTGTTGCACTTAGAATAAAACCCAGACCTCTTGGCCTCCAAGGCCCTGCTGACCTGCGGCAAAGATAAACAAGTTGGATACTAGTTAAAGTGGTAAGGACAGATTGTAATCAGTGATACATTTTGCAGTCAGGCAAAGAGTCCATCATGAGTTGAACTCAACCTGGATTTGTAGAGGTGGACGGGCACTTTAAAGGGAGAATGAGGGAGCAGGGAGAGTGGGCAAACAGGGGCTTAATACAGTTAGGGAACGGAATGATCACAAAGGGCTAGATGGTATAAATGCCATTAGGTTGGCTGTGTCTGCTGGTGACAGCTGTGGAAGTTAGGAGTCTGTTCTCCAAATGAGCCCGAGACACAGAGGCCCCATCCGCAGCTGATGGCCAGAACAGACAGCAGTTGTTTTTGACAGCCTTGAGTTTTCTCAGGCAGGCATTTTACGGGGGAAAACGGTTATCTTAGGGATGTGGCCTTGAGCTGTTAGAAAATACGTTAGCATTTGTTCAAGTCTTTATATACCAAGGTTAAAGCCTAGTTGGGGGCTCAGAAGAGCCTGGCTAGAGTCTGGCCGAGAAGAGGATCTTTGTGAGCCACCCTCCCGCTGCCATCACTCCGTCCCCACTTAGCACCCACCCACCCACCTATCTCGTCCATGCCCTCCTTCCATCTTGGTCTGCCTTCAGTTACCAGTACCATGTCCTTCCTGTCAAAGGAGTTTTTCGCTCTCCTGTTTTCTCTGCCTTTTCTCCCATTTGGACATCAGCTCATATTTCATGACTCAGCCTGAAGATCACCTCCTCCAAGAGGCCTCCTCTGACCGCCCTATCTAAAACAAGTCCCCCTCTGTTCAGCTCTAACTCATTTGCCTCATTGCTGTTGTTTTCTGTCTCATGTTGGGCTGTAAACTCCGTGAAGGGAAGGCTCAGATCTGTCTTCGTCCTTCTATCTCAAGTTGTCTAGCATGGTACAGACAGATGCTCATTAAATATCTGCTGAATGAATGAATGAATGAATGCTCTCCACCCTCACCCAGATCTGACTTCCTCCAAGACGGACCCACTGTGAGCTCCTAGGGGTTTACATGTCATTTGAGAACGGTTCTATGAGACTGTAAAGCGGTAAGTAGAGAGTCTCGGGTTTGTGCATCAAAACAGAATTTTACTTAAAGTGTCCTCATAACTGAGAGCCAGTGTGGGATTAGGGCAGACCTGGAGGAGTTCTTAGAGCTTGCACGGTGAGCTCCAGTGCTGTGATTTGCAGGTAGGAACCCTGGGAAATCTGACCCCAGTGTGAAGCCTGCATTTAGAGCCCACCTGGCAGGACAATGCCCTTCACAAGAAGATCAAAGGCCTTTGAGAAACCTGACTTCCCAGCGCTTAGGGATCCCTGCAGGAGCAGCCCCTTCCCAACCCCCAGCAGACCCCTGAGAAAGACTAGTTCTCAGAAACTTTTTTAAAAAGTGGGTGGTATTATACTAAGTGAAATAAGTTAGACAGAGAAAGAGAGATACTGTATGATATCACTTAGATGTGGAATCTAAAAAATAAAATAAAGTAAATATAACAAAACAGAAACAAACTCACAGTGGCTACCAGTGGGGTAGGCAAGAGAGGGGTTGGGGACAACCTGGTACGTATCAAGTAAGTAAGCTACAGTGGGGAGGGTATAGCTTAGTGGTAGAGTGCATGCTTAGCATGCATGAGGTCCTGGGTTCAATCCCCAGTCCCTCCATTAAAAAATAACAATAAACAAATAAATAAATAAATCTAATTAAAAAAAAAGTAAGCTACAAGGATATACTGTGCAGCACAGAGAATATAGCCTGTATTTAAAAATAACTATAAATGGAGTATAATCTTTAAAAATTGTGAATCACTGTGTTGTTTACCTGTGATTTACATAATATTGTGAATCAGCTATACCTGATTTTCTAATGATAATTATAAAAAGAAATTTGAAAGAAGGGAAATGACTAAGGCCTTGTGGGTGACTCAGAGAGTTAGCAGATCTACCAGAGGGCCCACTGGGGTGTTGAGGGGAGAGAACAGGGACAGGTGGTATTTACGGGAAGGTCTGTAAAGCAGATTATTTGTTTGTATGTTAATATATGAGATCATAAACTCTACCTTATTCATTCAGTGTTTTCAGGCATTCGGAAGTGGCTCTTCTATAATGTTTCGGGGGAGCCTTCACTGAGTTCTATTACCCAAATGTCCATCTCCTTTGCCCTGCCCCCAGCCCTGCCTCTCCAGACCATCTCCTCTCTGCCTTTTAGGACACGACATATTCCTGGTTCTCTTTCTCCTTCCAACCACTTTTCTCACGAAAGTCACTTCTCCGTGACTTTTCCTCTTACTCCCACTGGAATATGGATACCGGGTTTTCCTAAGATGCAGTCACCAGCCCTCTTTTCTTTCCTCAGTTTCTCAGGGAGCCCATCCTCATGGTTCAACTGCAGCTTTACACTGATGGCTCCTCAGCTGACATCTCTTGCCTGGATGTCATTCCTGAATCCTGGGAGTGTTCACAGGTGTAAGAGCGAGGAAACATCGTAATTTTCCCTCTACCCTCTAAGCTCTTGGCTGAGACCCCTGTAACAACAACAACAACAACAACAACAACAACAACAACAACAACAACAACAACAGAATAACCAGAAAAAAACCAATCTGGTTATTAACGCGTGCAGCACACATCACACAGAAGAAACCTAAACCAAAAGTAACTCACAATGGTGGCTTAGAATTCCAGCTGATAGAGCATCTTCAACAGAGAACAATACACCTGTAGAGAAATAACAGAACAAAGCAGTTTTAGTCTCCCAAGGAAAGGTAAATCTAGGAAGGAAACTAATGGAGGAAAGTTTGTGCTGATTCTCTATTGCATCTCTGGGCTGATGTGAGAACTTGTCTCCAGTAAAAGGAGAATTTATGTCCTGCTTTTCGGCAAAGAGGAGGAGCTCTTTCTGAGTTTGCTGCTTCTCAGTTGCCTTCAGCTTAAAATCATTTTTATGTTGAAGAGGCCTGCATATTTTGGGGTTTTGATTTCCTTCACATTTCCATCAGCCATCACCTCAAACTCAACAGGTCCTGAATTTGATTCTCCATGGTCCCCAGCTAGTTCATTTCTTCCAGTGCTCTTGTTTCTATGCCTGCATCCACTATTATTCAAATCTCTGATGGATGACATTCTTGAGGTCACCTTTAAGCCATCCCCTTTTTCTCCTAGGCTGAGTCCCACAAGCTCCAGATTGTTTCATTTAACCCTCTGGTGTCTGTGCTCATGGGAGGACTATTTCAGTTGTAAGTGACAAAACCCCAACCCAACCTGGCTCAAGTGCCCAAAGGAATTTATTGGTTCACATATTTGAAAAGCAAGATGTTTTCAGGAATTGCCTTTCTCCACCTCTTGGCTCAGTTTTCTCTGTGTGGTTTTGGTTGTCAGGCAAGTTTTCTCTTGCATATCAAGTATGGAAGGTGAGTGCTTCATGGTCCCTGTATGACTAAGGAGATTCCTCTGTGTTCCGATTCCATTTCTACCATGAAAATTGAGCTTCACTGGCCTGCCTTTTGCTTTTAATGCTAAATCATGAAATTCCAGAGCCTGACCTTAAAAAAAAAAGTCCTCAAATTAACAGGAGAGTCTCAGAAAGAGATGAAGGCGATGTGCTCTCTCCAAGGAAGAGGAAAGAACTCTTTGCATTTACAGCTTGTTAAAAAAAAGACCTGATTTAATGGAGCATTAAATTGATAACATTCATGAGAATATCCAACTTGTTTTTCCAGGCCACAGAGACTTTGCTAGATATTCCTAAGTGTTACCAACTTCTTCTGTTCTCTGTCTTTGGAAGAATAATTTGAACAAAGGGGTCTAGTAGTAAGACTGCTAAACTTTAAAAAAAAAAGTTGCAAGTTGTGAAAATAACCTTGAAAAAGCACCCTGTATCTCTGATTTGTTGTCTTACTTGATAACGTAATAATGTGGAAATTGCCACCTCTGCATTTCTGAAACCATATGAACTCTTGCAGATATTCTAAGCTCCATGGGCCACGTGGCCTCTGTCACACTATGCAGCACTGCCCTGGTAGCACCAGAGCAGCCATTAGCCAGTGAGTGTTGCTGTGTTCTAAAACCACTTCATTTATGGACACTGAAATGTGAATTTCATATAATTTCCATGCATCATGAAATACTCTTCTTTTGATTTTTTTTCAACTATTTAAAAATACATAAACCTTCCTTACCTCTCGTTTGCACTGTCTAGAACTCTGTCTAGAACTGCCTTCCCCCATTCATGTGGCTAATTCCCTTACCTCCTTAAGTCTCTGCATCTCACCTTCTCAATGAGGCCTAACCTGACCATCCTGTTTAAAACTGCAACCTACATTGTTTCCCACTGCCCCCGCCTTCCCCACCTTTACTCCTTATTCCTCTTACCTCGTTATCATCTTCCCATAGGACTTATCACTTTCTGAAATAAGAAATAATTTTCTTATTTAAAATTGTATTATTTATCTTCCTTTGCCAGAGGGCAGGGTTTTTAGGCAAAAGTTCAGAGATGCATCCAAAATGCCTAGAAGTCTGCCTGGCACATAGGCAACATTGAACAGCTTGGTTGAGTAATTAAACAGATGGATTAATGACCCATCAAACCCCTGGTCAGCTAGTAGACTGGAGTTCAGGTCATTTGATAATAGAAGTTGGTTTCCCCTTCTTGGCCTACATAGAGGGCTTGGTCTTTAGAAACGGAATTGTCTAAGATTCACTTCCTGTTAGACACTTCATTCAAGATAGGCCAAAGGACTCCAAATGCAGGGGGAAAAAGACAAAACGATTTTTAAATAAAAAGAGGTTGAATGCTTATAATCTGCTATACTTCTTTTCCAGACTTAGCCTTATCCTCTGCTCAAGTCTGGTGGTCCCTTCAGCAATCTGTGTGTATGAAACCTCTTCCAACCTCCTCACACCTGTGGGTGATGACTAGAGAGTGTCAAGTGGCTGACAACTTAGGGCCCTAAAATAGGGAGACATGATCAGGAGCAAACAAGTTAGTTTTTTGCATTAAAGAGTCAATTCCATAAAACCAATTTTAAGAGCTGCTTTCCCCCACTTTTTAAAGAAGTGTATTATCTGCAATCCCATGTAAGCATTCCTTTATATTTTCCCTTTCCTTCTTTTTGGCTAATATTTCGTTAATTATACAGCTAGCATACCCCACAGTATGTGATTATAGCTGTAGCTTTGATCAAATTTTGTTTGAGGCAAAACACTTTTGGAGCTGACTTTCCTAATTATCTCAGTAAGCTTCTTATTTGGAACATAGAGATTGTCTCACAGTGCCTCCTGAAAGCTATATTCTGACCTGACAGCACACTTTATACTTCTTATAATGTATCACTTTCTAGCTCTAGATTATAAGCACTTATTTAGATGTTTATTTTTACTATTAAACCTGAACTTCCTGAAAATATCTTACTCATCTTTTTGCCCCACAAACGTTAACATAGTATTTAATTATAATATGCTAAAATGAAATAAAACATAGTTGGCTACTCCCAAGAATGTCAATAGCTCCCCTTAGCACAGCCTGAAAGGTCTTTCTTGATCAGGTCCCTGCCTCTGTCCAAGTCTCATCAGCTGTCACTCTCTCCTATCCTTCAGTTCCCGTAAGTTCTAGATCCTCTGGGCCATGCTGCTTCTCACTTCTTGCCTTTGTCCCTCCTCTTCCTTCAAAACATGTGACCCTTTTGACTGCATGGTGAACTCCTCACCATCTTCAAGCCATAGCTCATACTTGTCTGTTTATTGCTTGTGTCCCCTAAACGGCCTTTTAAACTTCATGAAAATAGGGGCCTGATCTGCCTTGCTCACTGCTGTCTCTCCAGTGCCTGAAAGCAGATTGCGACTGGAGCAGGAAGGGTCTTAAATATGATAAGAAGTTCTGATTATTTCTAGAAGGCAACGGGGACCCACAAAAGGTACTAAGCATTAAACCTTTATGGACAGGTTTGTTTTATAAAATCACTATCATTGTTTTCTACAGGAAGGGATTAGAGAAGGCAAGACTGGCCCTAAGAAATCAGATAATTACAGTAAGCAAAAATAATGACGGCCTGCTTTGAGAGTAGCATCAGTGGGTATGGGAGGAGATGAGGGATTTGAGAGAGACATGAGAGTCAGAATAGCTGGAATCGATGTACTGGGTGTTGCAGCTACGGTGACAGGGAGTAAAGGATAATTCCAGGTTTCCGGCTTCAAGATTCCGTGGTTGCTGGTGATGTCTAGAGCTATCACTAGTATTACCGTTGTATGTTTACCTGTGAATCACTCCCAACTAGTCGGAAAGGAACCTTGCTAAAAGTCTTTGTATTAGTGGTGTTAGAAAAGTACCTATTTTGTAGGAGGCATATAACAACTAAATGAATGAATTAATACAATGAAAATACTAAACAGTTTGTATGATCCAGTAAGACGTATGGCCGATAGTAGAAATTCTAAGTATTCTTTTCCCTGTAGGTTGTATCAAGACGGCGAGGTAAGCAAGAGGTAACTGACTCTCGGTTGCTTTCTGTCTATTGTACAAATAGGAAGCTGACAATAAAGTTTATTTGAGCGTCGACGTGCCCAGACGTGGCCCCGCCCCCCGTCCCCAGCCGCGATTGGTGGGCATCAGCTGTTCCTAAGCCACGATTGGCTAAGGCTGCCGTCATTTCGGAGCGTCCCGACGCCCGACCGCCTTCTCGCCGCGTCGCCGGTGCTTGCGCCGCCCTCTCCTCCTTGCCTCTCCTCTCCCGGCCGAAACCCGGGGGACCGGAGCAAGCTGCCGGGACCATGTTCCGACGCAAGCTGACGGCCCTCGACTACCACAACCCTGCCGGCTTCAACTGCAAAGGTGAGGCGCCGGCTCTGGGCCGACCGCGCGTCACTGGCTCCTCGGGCCTCCGCTCTTTATTGCCGGCACCCGGGCTCCCCACCCGGACCGTCCGCGGCCTTGTCTCCCCCGGGCTCCTCTCCTCCCGGCCGCCCAGCGGCCTTTCCGCTTCCCTCCCTGGCTTCGCAGTCCCATCACCCGTTCTTGCCTCGGCATCGTCACTTTCTGCACTTAGTAAACTCTAGAGGCCACCTCCAACTCCCGCCCGCACCCTTAGCGCCCTAGAGGGAAAATCTTACGCTTTCTAAATTAGCGTCGTGGTTCCCGGGTAATTGGGCGATACCTTGAACACCTGTGGGCTTGCGCGGTGCTGGGATAACGACGAAGGTGCTGAGTAACTTGACTAGTTTCCTGCCCGCCAGGAACTAAGGGGTGGGGGGCAGTCGGAACCCTTCCAGCAGTTTGAGCTGAAGATGTAATGAAGTCTGCGTCTGACAGTGTTGGGGTGAGCGTGTATAGTAATGTGCTAATTGCAGTGTGTGGGATGTGCAAAAGAAAGTTAATAGCAGGTGAGCGGGGCGGTTAAATTGTAAGTAAAAAGGTATTTTGGATTTCACAGCATTAAAATTGTAAAACAAACAAACAAACAAAACACAAAACCCCATCGCTACTCATTTTCTTCCGGAGTTCCTTGGCCTGTGGTAGACTAGTAAGTTTCAAAGTGATGGAGTGTAAGCTGGGATGTTCAGACCATTGTGTAATTCTTCAAACTTCATAAAGGAGGCCTGAATTTGAATTCAAGCTTGAATTTTGAAATTGGAAATAATTTCTAAGCAGGATAACAGAGTTTTGTTGATCTCCTGTAGAAGCTTATCAATTTATAGAAGCTAGACGAGAAAGGTTTAGTGACGGTAGAGCTTAGATCTGGATTTGAATCTTTTGAGTCTCAGTTTTCTCACTTGTAAAATGGGGACATTACCTATCTCAAAGGGGAGGATTAAATGAAACAACATATGCGCTTTTTCATGAATGCATTTAAGGTGCCATAACAGTAAATGACAATAGAAGTTAGTATCTTCTCTCTGTTTTTAATTTCTTATAATTTATCACTATAAATTTAACCTTGCCCCATCCTCTCTCGCCCTCTTCCCTAAAGGAACTGGGCTAATAACTGATACTTAAATAGCAAAACTATATGCCAGATACTGTTTTTATCCTTAAATATTTCACTTAATCTTCTTAACAACCCTATGAGGTAAGTTCCGTTGTTACCCTCATCTGTAGCTCTAGAATCTGAGGCACAGAAAATTGAGGCGATCAGCTCAAGTTCACACAACCACTGAGTAGAGCCAGAATTTGAATTCGGGCCAGGATATGAACAACATTTTTAATCTGTTAATCCAAAGTCTGTTCTTTCAACTCCTACCTCAAGCAGCTCAAGTAACTTACAATTTTGGAGTTAAAAAATTCCACAAGACCATTTATTTCTGGAGAAGGAAGTGTTTTACCTAGTGCTTCTAGTGATTTATATGATATTTTTATTGCAGATGAAACAGAATTTAGAAACTTTATTGTTTGGCTTGAAGACCAGAAAATCAGGCACTACAAGATTGAAGACAGAGGTAATTTACGAAACATTCACAGCAGTGACTGGCCCAAGTTCTTTGAAAAGGTAATGAATTAGAAAGTAAAGTGAAAAGTACAGAGAGCTTTTGTAAAAATTATATGAAGGCAGACAAGCTTAAAATTACTTTGTTCTCTTAAAGTAAATACAAGTAATAATTATCAGTGTTAGAAAAGCTGAATTTCAGAGGTTTAACTTTATTCTTACCATACTTTTTGTTTTTAAAGCAAACTATATTATCTCTTCTTATCAAGCATTCAGTGTTAGATAGAAATAATTTTGTCCAGAAACAAAGGTGAGGCTTCTTAAATAAACAGTGACATATATTCTACAAATGGTAAAAATGGTCAAAATCAGAAGTTGTAAGTAACATTAAAAATGTAGCAAAAATACACTTATGGTATTATATTAAAATGAGACATTATTGACATGCTTGAAAACTAAGATTATGTCTTGTTTATGCTGGTATTTAACATTCATAGTTGTCCCTTGTGTACAGCAGAAATAATCCTAAAAAGATCTGTATTTCTTATTTTTGTGTCTGGAATAACTTTCCCATTGACTTACTTGAATTTAGTAACATTTTGGAGAAAACAGAGTTGTTTTCAAATTAGACTATAAGTCACATTTTACAGTATTATTTACATTAAGCATTTTCATCAACTTTATTACTTAATGAGTAAGATCCTTTCCTTTAAAAAAATGAAAAGTGGCTAAATTTTTCATTTATTGGAACAAAGTGTTTGGCTACCTTTCTCCTTAGAGACTATGAATTAGGAGATTGTATGTTACACCCTGGCTCTGTGACCGTGGGCAAGTTTATAAACCTTTCTGTGGCTCAATATTGTTATCAATAAATGGGGATAATAATGGTGCCTATCTCATATGGTGGCATGTATTGTTAATGACAGATATATACCTGTGTACCTGTTCACAGAAGTGTCTGGCCCATATTGAGTGCTATGTATTTGTTAATTTCCCTGCCTCTTGTGCTATTATGGCTACTACTGGGTTGTTTTTGTTTGCTCTTAAATATTTTTGAAAATTTTGATAGATTTCTTAAGACTTTAAAATACATTGTTTGGATTTTATATTTGCTTATATCACATCTTATTTATGGCCCATTCATGTGTAGAAGACAATACAGAGTTCCACATGTGGAAAAGTGTTTGAAGAATATGAAAAATTTTCTGATGAAAAATACCCTGAAATGACAGTAAAGTAGGATAACTTAAATATATTGGAACTTAGAGAGATACTATCCTTTAGAATGGTCTCTTTGGAATGATGGTGTCATTGCTTAAAGCTTATTTGGAACTTCCTTTGGAATTACTTTTAGATTGGGAGACATCTTTTGAACATCCTTAATGTTGACAGTTTTTTATACTTTGAAGGTGGATTTGCTTTTTGCATTATGACTAAATCTTGTGAATTAGGTGCTTTTTCTTTTTCTTTCTTTCTTTCTTTCTTTCTTTTTTTTTTTTTTTAGGCAGGGGGATAAAATTTTTGGTTAGAAAATGAGTTATGACTAAAAAAGTGCTGACTAATTATCTCCAAAATGATTTCCAAAAGTGAGTTCCAAAAGTTTTGAGTGATAGCATTATTGATGGAACTAGATTTTAAGCTCCTAAGAGACTCATTTGAAGGACAATATTCATTTGAATAAACAGTTTCTGACATTTATTCAAAACCTTGGTTACATTATACATGTAATGGCTTACTTTATTCAGTGGCATTTCCACAATATGAAAGCTGAGTTTTAGGTAATAACTGGGGTTTTTCTACTAGTATCCTCCTTTTTATTTAATAGCTCTGTTTTAAGACCTAGAATCAAAGTTTAGGTTCAGGTCCCAGGATTTAAGTTGTGTAACTGTCAGCACTGTTAACCTCTAGGCCTGTTTTCTCATCTACAAAGTGAAAAAGTTGTTCTAAATCAGAGGTGCCCTACCTGGAATCTGCGAAAGTAAAAATTTCAAAAAGCATGATGGAAATACTTCATTTTTTTCTTAAGCTGTACACTTAAATGTTTCCTTCCCTATATAATTGCATCAAAATCTTGATAATATATATGTTAATAAGAAGTTCTTAGAGATCTAAAGTCTCTTTCAGCTCTACCATTTTTGATTTTGTGACTTTATAGTAATAATGAAACCAGGTTTTTTCCTCGCAGTATCTCAGAGATGTTAACTGTCCTTTCAAGATTCAAGATCGACAAGAAGCAATTGACTGGCTTCTTGGTTTAGCTGTTAGACTTGAATATGGAGATAACGGTATGTTTTGTTGGGGAATGTGTGTTTTAAAGAGAGGGAGAGGAAATGTGGGAAAGGAGGAGTGTAAAAATGTAGAGAACTTGCTAGTTTGTGTTTTGTTTTACCTTTGTTTTATTTTAAGTTTTGTACATCATCGTCTCCATTTACAGTGTCTATTTAAAAATGTACTTTTTGTTTGTAATCATTCTTCCATATCCAACTCCCAACCCCCAACTCTCAAATTGTTTAGGACAGAATTTTCTTTTCTAGAATTGGAGTCTCCTTATCGTAAGGTTTTAAAAGCACTGTTTTTCATTGGTATTTAGATTTTTCTTTTAGAATTTGGAAGTGATGTCTTCTCACAAAGTCACATTACTTTGGTGAATCTGCCCTCTTTCACAGTCTGCACCATAGCCTTTCAAGTTCACTTGTTGCTACTGTCCCAGAATTGATAGGATTTCCAGTGTTGGTTGCAACAGGTAATTTCACAAGAGACTGAAGTAGACATCTGAGGCAAATACGTACTTTAGACCAAAATCTATTATTGATGTTTAATGTTATTTTATTATGGATACTCATATTACTGGAAGCTTTTGAATATTAGTACCTGTAGTAAAAATAGTTTGCCAATAAACTTTTTTTCTCATTAGGCCCTTTCATTTTGAAAGGCCTGCCAGCACCTAAATGTAAGATCCGATTATCTTATCTTACCTCCATTGTCTGCATTTTGTATTCTCTTTTGTGGGACTGTCAGTTCCAGTCCTTTTAATCATTTGCTTTTTAAGCCGTTTTATTATCTTTGGTTTCTCCCTTTTCCTCCCATCCTGTTCCCATCCATCTTTTCCCATGTCTGTTGTATCTTTTCTTCTCCAGCCCCACTGCTGTCACCCTAATCCAGGCTCTTGTCACTTGCTGCTTAGATTATTGTAGTATCTTTTGTTCTAGTCTCCCATCAGTGTCACCCTTTATTCCCATCCACATGGCCCACCACGCTTTTTTGAAACATTAATATTTCTAAATGTTACGCTTTGTTTCCAAAAAAAATAGCTCATTTTATATTATATATTCGGAAACACCATTGCTTTCTCATTTTCTATAGAAGGAACTCCAAGCTCCTGTGCCTGGTATTCAGAGCCTTTGATAACTGGTGTCCAACCAGGATTCACATACTTGCCATTCCAGCCAAAACTGGAATAATGCTGTTTCCTGTTTACATGTCCCTTTCCCCTCTCGTCCTCTATTTCTTTGCTTACACTGTCCCCTTAGCTAATAGGCTGTTTCTGTCTATCTCTACATGTCTAAATCCTGCCCATCCTTGTACGATGCAGCTCACATGCCCCCTTGCAGCAATGATATTTCCTTCTAAACTTTAATAGCTTTTAACTCTATACCTTTTTAAGTCATTCACCACTTTCCATTTTGCTTACATCTTACTTGCTCCACTAAATTGTAAGCTGATACTCAGCTTTGTTTCCTACATGGTACCTCTGTTAGTTTCTATTCTTGCTGTAACAAATTACTGCAAACTCAATGACTTAAAGTAATTTATTATCTTACAGTTTTAAAGGTCAGAAGTCCAACATCTGTCTTAGGACTAAAGTCAGTTTGTCGACAGGGCTGGTTCCTTGTGGAGGCTCTAGGGGAAGATCCATTTCTTTGTCTTTTCCACCTTCTAGAGGCTGCCTGCATTCCTTGACTCTGGCCCCTTTTTCTTCAAACCTAGCAGCATAGCATCTTCTAATCTCTCTCTGACTCTGCTTTCACTGTCACATCTTCTCTGACTCTGATCCTCCTGCCTCCCTCTTATAAGGATGCTATGATTACATTGGGCCCACCTGGATAATCCAGGATAAACCCTACCCCCATTGCCCTGGTCTTTGATTTAATCACACCCACAAAGTGATTCATACATTCCATGGATGGGAATGCAGGCATCTTTTCGGGGGGGAGAGGTCATGATTCTCTCTGCCACAGTACCTGACATAGTTTCTTGTGTACAATAGATATACTTACCAACTTTAATAAATGTTTGGAAGATGTAGTTTACGAATGTTTATATACACTGATGTGGAGCATCAATCAGCTATTTTTTTGCTGGTACCTCAGACAAATTTCAGATGCCTTTTGGCAGAAATCTTAAGGAAAGCTCTAAGATTTTTTCTTTAGAGCCTTTGGCAAAATCTATCTATTCTGGTCTGAGTTGGTAGGAACCCTATGTTGGTTATTTGCAACAAAGTATTTTCCAACTTTTCAAGTGTTTTTCAGCTATTCCCACATAAAATTATAGTCACATCTCAGTTTCTCCTTATTTACCCTTGTTTAGTACACTTGTCCCATTTTTATAATATTTCAACTTAGATTATCTGGGTACCAAGAACACTAGGTGCCATATGAATGTGTATCCCTATAGTTGACTGTGACTCTTGAGCACAATTATTTCTCAGTGACAGCATGGTCTTTTTTAATGGATAAAAGAGACTTGAGTTTGTATCTGAAACACTGCCCCTTATCAGTAGGAGGCACTGTTGTTCTTTTGTGGTTTTACATTAATATGTTGCATTTTTCTTGACTTTCAAGTTACTTAAAATTTTTATTCTTATTTGATAAAACCGTTTAAAATTTTTATTACTTGTGCCTTAACATTTTTAAAAGCCTTTTACTAGCTTATCAGTTAAGGTGATTAAAATCTGACTTAAATTCTTTTAACTTTTTTGACATGATTTCAGATTTACAGAAAGGTTGCAAGAATAGTAAAGAATTTTTACACACCCAGATTCTGCAAAAGTTATTAACATTTTACTTCATTTGCCATTCTTCTCTCTCTATATATACACATACCCATAATTTTTTCTAAACAATTTGATACTAAGTTGTAGATTCTCTTTTACCCTTAAGTACTTTAATTTGCATTTGCTAAAAAATGTCATTGTCTTACATAACTACACGATTATCAAAATCAGGAAATTAACTTTGATTCTTTGTTTTCTATAGATGTTATCCACATTTCACCACTTGTTTCAGTAATGTTCTTTATAGTAAAAACAAAAATCTCCAAAGCAGTCCCAGATCATGTGTTGCATTCAGTTGTCCTATCTCTCTGTTCTCCTGTAATCTGGAATAGTTACTCAGTCTTCGTGCTTCATGACACTGACATTTATTTTGTAGAATGTCCCTCCATTTGGGTTTATCTGGTGTTTCCTTATGATTAGATTCAGGGTTTGCAATTTTGTTAAGAATAACAGAAGTGGTGCTGTATTCTTTTAAGTGCATCGAATCAGGAGGCTTGTGTTAGTGATGTGCCCAAATACTGGTCATGCTATTGCGATCACTTGGTTAAGCTTTCTTCACTGTAAAGTTAACTATTTTTTCCTTTGTAATAAATCGTATCTTGTGGGGAGCTACTTAGAGATGATGTCTGTGTGTTTTGCTCCTCAAACCTTCTCCCTAGCGTAGCATCCATTTGATGATTCTTGCCTGAGTCAATTATTACATTGCCTGCGGTGGCCAGAAGGTGTTTTTCTAATTCTATCATTCCTTCTACATTTGTTTGTTGACTTCCCACTGTAAGGAAGTGCTTTTCCCTTCTCGCCAATTTATGTTTGTTTATTCAAATCAGTATAGATATATGGATTCTTGTACTCAACGGCTTATCCTTGTTTTCATCCTGTATTTCGATATTTACATTGTTCCAGATTTGGCCAGTGGGAGCTCCTTTAAGCTAATTCCTGTCTGACTTAAATTTGAATGCTTTTATTTTTCCTTTTGTTTAATTAGCAAGTCATACAAGCACTATAGCCAAAGATGGCATCTTGGGCATTAAGTTTAGTGAATGACTACTAGACATTTTTATTTGTAGAAGTCTTTTAAAATACTAAGTATTTTTCAAGTGAAAATAATAAAATCTACTTTTGGAATTCTGCGTTTTAAGTCTGTAAAATAAGTTCAGGTTTGTATATGATGCTGTGTTTGAAGTGCTGATTTTTTTAGAAAGCAAGGTTTTTGGATTCTGTATACAGCATTCAAAAGAAGATTTGGGAAGAAATTTACTTTTTAGGGAGTTTGTTTTAATCTCATCTAGTCTATACTTACCCTCCTCCCAATCTTCTAGCCCTACCATGTTTCAGAGGAAGCTGAAAAGCAAACTCTCTACTAAAACTTAAAATATTTGAAATGTTTTAAGAAATGATAATGAAAAGATATGTTGAATATTCCAGTAATCATTTTAGCGTAATCAAAAAGCTACAGTCATTGTCTTCAAGTAGATTTTTTTTATAGCAAAACATAATTTTGAATGGACGAGTTGTCTTATGCTTATAACCAGTTTGGCTCAGTTGAATTCAGTAAATAAACATTGTTTTACCTTGGAAGTTGAAGTTCTACAAATTGTATTTTTGCCTATTTTACAGCTGAAAAATATAAGGACTTGGCACCTGATAATACAAAAAATGCTGACAATGCAGCTAAAAATGCAGAGCCATTAATCAATTTGGATGGTAAGTATATAAATGCATAAAAAAAGATCACCAACATTTTTGGTTCCTTAAATGTTTTTTTACTTCCTCGAATGAAGTCTGGGTTTACCTGGTTTTAGTAAATAAGAATGTTTCATGCAGACAGTATTTGTATTGGTATTTTATGCTCTGTGATGTTTTTTATTGTCAGTTACAATGTGCTTTCTCCCTCCTCTTCTAGTTGAATATCTGAATGTTAAAATTCTTTGATCTTATAGTAACTTGGGGGTTTTGATTTGTATTTAGTCATGGTGGTGATTACCTTCCTGGGTGCAGAAAATATTTTTTCTAATTTAGTGACACTATGAGACAAGTGGTAAAATTTTTCATTATTTTACATCCCAGATGTCTGTAAGTAATTCTCCCTTTAAAAGTATTAAGATTCTAATTACTTAGATTATAATATGTTAAATATTCTTTCATTAAGTGTGACCTATAATTTATGAGTTACCCTTAAGAATTAATAAGCTGCTTGGACACTCTAGAGCTGCTGCTTAGAGAAAAGGTTTTGGGAAAACTGTCCATTGAAGGGAATCTTATGTATTAAAATTAATAGCGTTGGGAAGAAATGTTAATTATAAGTGCTAGATAAATGGGCCTTGTGGGAAAAGTTACAGGATAAACCTCATGTGAGTTAATTTAGTCATTTATTGGATTACTCAGTTGGTCAATTAGAGGAAAGACCATTGATCTCGTCAATTTGCCTAATGGATGATGCCCCTTGCTGCTTTTGTCAGCAGCAGTTGTAGAAATTAGGACACTTGTTACTAGAAAATAAAAATTTTTTAAGTTTATATGTTTATATATGTGTCTATAATTACATGCTTGCAGAGCTGTAAGTTTCCATTTTTAATCTTTTATAGTAAATAATCCTGACTTTAAGGCTGGTGTAATGGCTTTGGCTAACCTTCTTCAGATTCAGCGTCATGACGATTACCTGGTAATGCTTAAGGTCAGCTTCATATTCTTGATTCTTGACAGAAACTCTATATAATTTTAAAAACTCTTTCATTTTCTAAAAACTGATACTTAAATCTGTGGTTGAATGACTAAAATGTGGAGGAATGTGGAACATAAAGCATATTTCATGAATTTATCAGTTTTAGATTACCTAGTACCTAACTAATATCAAAGAGTGTTTACTATGTGCCTGCCACTGTGCTAAATCCTTTGCAAAGATGATCTCATTCAGTTCTCCCAACAGAGGTAGGTAACTTTTTTTTTTAATATGTATGTGAACAAACTGAGACTTAATGAATAGATAATGTTCAAGATGATACAGAAAACTATAGTCAGGATTTTAATCTAGGCGTTCAACCTTGTGATCCATTCTTTTTCCTATATCACCCCACTTCTGTTTAATCCTTTTTAATGATTCATGGTCTGTATTCATTAAGAATGTGAAAAATGCCAAATTAGTAGTGGTGAATTTGGTCAAAAACATATACCCCCAAATCTCTTTGAGTAATGAAAGTTTGTTTTCAGTTCCACATCCTACATAGGCCACTAAGTTCATATCAGGGAACCCCAGTGGTCTGAAAGAGGTCTTCTATTTCTGAGAGGAAAAACAGTCATAAGATTTATGTTGGGTGATTATAATAGTCTAGTGGTGTTAGGAGAGGGAGCAGGGGAGTGGTACTTAAGATAACAGACTTGGAGGTTATTTTAGAAATTATTTTATGAGAAATTAAAGAGCTTTATTTTAAACTGCCTTACAGGATATTGAAAATTTTCACTTTCCACAAGAGATTAAACCATAATTTATTCTTTTTAGAATTGTATGTATTAAATGACAATTGTAACAAGGGAAAGACTATTCTGTTCCTAAGTTGTAATTCTTTATACTGAATATGATTGTTAACTTGGATTTTCTCAACTCAGATTGTATGCCAAGAGACAAAAGTTGTTTTTAATGAAATTTAGCTCTTTCAAATTTAGCTTGTTCCTTACTCAGGCACTTACAGAAATTGCTTTGGAAAAGTTCTACAGTGGTCATGTCAGTTTTAGTCGTAAACTGAGAGGAAAAACGGTGTTAGCATATTTGGGGTGCTAAAATAAAAGTCTGCTATAATCAAAAGCTTTGTAAGATTCTAATCCTAGTGGCACATTTGTCCTTTGGAGTTATTTTAAGAAGCATTCAAGCAATGCATGGCAATATGAAAAACATCTTCATAGGTTTGCCAAATGTGAGAGTACATTGACTGGACTATTTTTAATACATTAGCAATCACTGTTAAAGCTTGGTTTAATTATTTTTTTTTCAAAAGTAGCATTTGGTTTGTGTTTATTATGAAAAATTATTTTTCAAGTTTTCCCTTTTTGGGGGGTTCTATCATCCACTAATTAGAAATCCATTTTAAAAAATCTTTTTGAGTGTGTTAGCATGTGCAGGTGCAGGTGTGCACTTGGTCTGCCATGGTAAAATGCCTTGGTAATGAAAAAAACAATATGGTCTGTAAGATCTGAAAACATCTTACTGTAATAAAGTGAAGAAAGCAAGGACAGTGTGCGTGATATGCTACCCTTTGTGTCAAAGATTGCTTTTGTGTGAGTGCATGTATCCCTGAGCATGCTTATAATTTGTACGTCCTTGTGAGGATTCACAAGGGTCTGGTAGCAATAATTATTTTCTGAAGGGGATGGCTGAGGCTTGGAGTAAAAGAAGATCTACTTTTTCACCAGGTACCCTTTTTTAACCACACACATAAATTACCTATTCAAAAAATGTTTGTAATTGTTTTGAACATCATTCCACATTATTAAATGTTAAAAGTGAAAACTTTCATTACAATAGCTAAATTTTTATTTTTAATTTACTAGGGAGTTTGTTGGTGAATGAGGCCTTTCTGATTTCATCAAATTGGGCATCCTTATTCTGTAGACTCAGAAGAAAAGATGATAGCCAACAAAAAGTAAAAATAATATTTTTTGGTTTCTTAGGCAATTCGCATTTTGGTCCAGGAGCGCCTGACACAGGATGCAGTTGCTAAAGC
This sequence comes from Camelus ferus, assembly GCF_009834535.1. Classification (NCBI taxonomy): domain Eukaryota; kingdom Metazoa; phylum Chordata; class Mammalia; order Artiodactyla; family Camelidae; genus Camelus; species Camelus ferus. Next base: position 52,992,546 of record NC_045701.1, read on the forward strand.
AAATCAAACAAAAGAGGTATGTATTTTTAAAATAAATTCTAAATTATTACTGAAAGTTTCTTTTGGTTGTCATGAGGTTAAACTTTGCGTGAGAATATTAAGACAACTATTCTGTATTAGAACTGCCCAGAGAAAGGATAACTGACTTCAGTGGGATTGAATTTGAATCTTAGGCAAATTGTATCCAGTCATTTTTCAGTGAAAAATGAACTTCATGTTTATCTCACTTCATTACCTTAGAGAAGCTACCAACAGTACATCCACAGTCTGCCAGAACAAACCACTGCATGTGCCTAGTTAAGGTTTATTTAAAAGAACTTACCCTTGTGAAATTTACTGGGTTATGTTGACTAATTAATTGCTAGAAAATAGGACGCACCTTCTCTTTTTTTTCTACCTAAGTCTTTACCTTCACCCTTTTGTTTCTTCAGAGAAATTTATTCTCTTTTTACTGTTTTTTAGCGTAAACCATGAGAAAGTATGTTGCTAATAATTCTGGGTTAGATGAACTGTACCAGGAATCCAAATGCCCCTAAAGTCTCATTGACTCGGGGGTGGTGCCGAGTCCTCAGGGGTTAGCAGCTGCAGCCGTCTGATAGTGTCCCCACCTGCTATATGTTCAGTGAATGTTTCTTCTATTGTGCCTCCCCCTGCTCTCTAGCTCCCCAATGTCTTCTGTCCTCTGGCCCAACAGTGTTAAAGGGTTATTAACGCCAGGGCAGTGTAGTCCCTTTTGAAAGATACTCAGTTTCTTTTAAAAGTTGTTATTGGCTTATTAATTATGTATGAATCAGGCCACTGGAAATTGGATTAAAGATCAGCTTATTTCACCCACACTATAGAACAGACAGTAAATTGTTCTGGCATAATAAAATCATCCATTTGTCATTCAGCAAAACTATACCTTTGGTTTGGAAGGCAGGGCAGATGAGGTCATAGCCAAATCTCTTTGCTCCTGTTCACAAAGTAAAATTCAGTTTATTTTCAGTGCTCTAAATAAATCTTACCTTAAATGTCATCTCAGAAGATACTGTGCTATAATATAACAAGGAAAAAGTTATGTAGTTTTAGTGTTCTTGTTTGTAATCATTCATAACTAGCCTTTGGGGGCTTGTGGTCATCTTCAGGGGTAGCTGTTCTAGGTGGTCTGTTGGCAGACAAAGGGAAAACAGACCGAGGATGACACAGAAAGCTACTGAGTACAGTTCTGCTGTTTAGTTTCTTACTCACTGAATTTTCATACTCATTTGTTTCTTCACGTATATAACGCATTAGTAATTTTAAAGCATTTGGAGTCTGGATAGATTTGCATTAATAGATTAGGCAAGAATTGAGTAGTGGCAATTTAGCATTTGTAATATTGAAAGTGTAGTGACTTTTTTACCTAGTGATGATTTATACAGTATTATCAACAGAAAGTCTAGATTGCCTTTCCTCATTTTTTGTTTGATAATTATTGTGAACTGTGTACAGTTTGGCATCATCATAGTCACCATCTTTGGGATATCTATATGTAGGTGGTGACTGGTTAATGAAATGGTTTAGATTCTGTTCATTTTCCTAAACCATTTCAAAGTAACTTTAAATGAAATATTGAAAGTTAAATTATATATAGGTAACCTGGTAAGTATCATGCTGGTAGAAAAAATAGTTATGTATATTTTAGATTTGTACAATTCATAAAGACAGATTAGTGTGCTCAGAAATAAACTTGTTTGAGCAAAAGCTAAGTAGCCCTCTTGGCCCTGCGCACTGCTGCCTACTGCTCTAAAATGGGGTGACAGCAGCCATGCTCAGCCTTCCTTCCATAGCAGTAGTGACAGCACTGCTGCAGACAGGGGCTGTCGTTTATACAAGGATTGGGTTGGGTATGGAGCTGCTTTCCCACTTGCATGTAAAGGCCGTTCTTTCCTAACTAGTTGTAGTAGGAAAAAACTTGCTCATTAAAAGGCAAATTTAAAGAGAAAAATTCTCAGGCATCTTGCCATTGCAGCTGAAAGGGTTAAAATAACAGTAACTAGCTGCTTTTCACTTTGAGGGAAGAAAATGTGGTTCTTAACTGAAGTCTCATTGTGTCCTTTTTTCCCCCCTCAAGGGTTTGCCTGTTGCTTTAGACAAACATATTCTTGGTTTTGACACAGGAGGTAAGTGATTTTAATTCAAACTATTTGGAGGAAATGAGGGAATGAATGATCTTTAAATATAGAAGTTACTGATAAATGCGGTGTTTCTTATGAAACAGATGCAGTTCTTAACGAAGCTGCTCAGATTCTGCGGTTGCTGCATATAGAAGAGCTCAGAGAGCTACAGACAAAAATTAACGAGGCCATAGTAGCCGTTCAGGCGATTATTGCTGATCCAAAGACAGACCACAGACTGGGGAAGGTTGGAAGATGAACATTTTAGGATTTCAGCTTCTCACCTACTTAGTACAGTTGGGAACCACGTACACTCGGGCATGTGTTTGGAAATGTCATGTTTTCGAGGGACGAGTCCCAGAAAACTGACTATGTTCTAGAGATTTACCATCACTGCTTTTTCTTTAATAAAGTTGGGGCAAGTGAATTTTTTTGACTGTGTTATGTATCTATAATTAATCTGCTTCCTCCCTTGTCGTTTAGGTGCATGCCACCTCCCTCAACTTTGTTATAGACAATACAGATCTTCAAGTCACAGGAAAACTTAAAATATTTTATTGGTGTAATCTAGAAAATTTGAGAACTGTTACATCTTTGGTATTTATGTATATATATAAATGTAGTAATGTCTGTGGATAATTCTATAGAGGGACTTACAGGATTAGAAATACAAATTGAAATATTCTAGCACCTTTTGATATAAATAGAAATGCACACTGATGCAGAGGTAAAAAAAAAAAAAAAACTTAGAACCTTTGTTGGGAAACTATAAATAAGTTGGTTCTTTCCCAATCAGTTCTGCATAGCCTTCTCTACCTACATCAAGGTTTAGGATCTTTAGGAGTGTATTTTTATACTGATCACATGTGCTTTAATTTCTTGGCCAGAAAGAATGGATAGCAAAAATCAGATTTAGGGTCTTAACTTGTTCTAGTTGGTTCTTAATTGATTGAATTTGACCGTTTAAGTAGAATATAAGTGTTTATAAACATTGAATTAAAATTCTCTTACCTTTTTAAAACTTGAAATAACTTGTTTTTAAAAATACAGTAGTAAAGATTGAGGTATAAATTTTTCACAAAATATAGTCTTTTTGCACTGAAAATGTTCATATTGTATATCCAGGAACTTCTCATGGCCAATTCCTTTTTCACTTTCTTCACCTTTGTTCGCAGTAAATGTTCTTTAGGGTCCAGATCCCGATTGTGAACGCCAAGTCCTTTACAAGGCCATATTTACTTTCTTCCTGTAGGGGGAGGGGACAGCATATTTTATAACCAAATTGCAAGTCTTTTAAAGGGGAGACAGCCTAATAGGCTGGCCTTTTTTGTATGTTTAGTTAAGCTAGGAAGACTCACAGCAGTAGACTGGTCACCCCCATTTGTTGGCCATTAGCTTGTTTAGCTCTCAGTGGCTCTCACTGGTGGTGGCAGCATCAGGCTAAGGGTAATCAGTTACCCGATCTATCCTCCACCCAACTGACCCAAAGGAGCAGCCTGCGCACATTCGTTTACCTGTTGGGCAGTAGGGGTAGACTGCAGTTATCCCGTAGAGATGAGATCGCTGCTCTGGGAGATACTCATCCATAAACTGGCCACTGTCTCTATTTACTGATATAACACCATCCCTGGTAACAGAAAGGAAGCGTGAATTCATAGGATTTCAGGTTGAATAGAAAAAGTCAGTTTATCAATGGAATCTCTACAAAACTTCTAGAGTCTATTTTTAAAATTAACCAATGAGTTCTAAATCAGATTCGGAAGATTTGTCTGTCTGTATTAGTGGTTCTCAAAGTGGTCCTCAAGCCAGAGTCGTCTGGTATCTTGTCAGCAATGCAAATTCTTGGGCTTCACTTCAGACCTACTGAGTCAGATTCTAGAGTGGGACCCATCAATATGGTTTTAACAAGAGCTTGGGATAATTCTGATGCCATGCCAAAATTTGAGAACCACTGGTCCAAATCAGTGTTCTCAACCCCAGCTACACACTGGAATTATTTGAGGATCTGTTAAAATACTGATGCCTGGGCCTCATGCCAGACCAGGTAAGTCAAAATACCTGGCGATGGGCTAGAAGGGCAGACGTCTATTTCCCAGCTCCTAGTCTAAGTTATGGTATTTTTCATTCTCCCTATGGGAAAACTAATTTGTCTAAATATGTCATTATTTTAAAAAATCAATTTAAATCATGTAACTAACTAAGCTACCTCATGGCATCACTTAAGGGTAGTCTTATCTTCTAAAGGTCAGATTTAGACTGTGCTTGCTTTTTGGATAGTTTATTAACAAATAGCTCTGTCACTTTAAAGCTACACGTGAGCAACACCATTAAATTTCTGGGTGATGTGGAAGTATGATTTTAAAAGCAGTAACACTTGAATGATGTTGTCGACTAACAAAGAGAATGAAATGAAAACGTCAGCAGAGGGCTTAATTACTAAAGTCACTTACTGACATTTGGTACAAGTGGTGTGTCCTCCAGAACAGTTTGCCTTTTCAGGCTTGACCACAGTGTGTCAGGCTCACCTTCTCCAGTCGGTGTGGTAGAAGTGGTCTGCGTAGCTGACGATGCTGAAGGGATAGTTGAGGTTGTTTTGAATGACACGCCGTCCAGTTCCGTCAGGTAGTGTGCACTCCAGTTTTTTAGTTCCTTTTAAAACATCAAAGAGGGGAAAGATCCTTTCATACCATGAGGAAAAAATCCTTTATTCCTTTACCAAAAATATTTTATTCCTATTGCAGTAATACGTTTTCCTGTTCTATTACCTGTCTTCAGTTTAATAGCCTTCTAGTTTTTAATGGAATTTAAACTTTTAAGCCTTTTTTGGAAGAAAGGTTTGCATTTACACAAGTCTCACTAAGTTTCTCCCAAAGTAGAACTTCAGAGATTAACTTTTTTTTTTATCACTGATGTAATTTCAAGTGTTAGCACATAAACTATAAACATAACCCTTGGTAAGTACTTGCCCTTTGTAAGCAGTATATAATAATAGTCATGGCTGCCTTTTAACTAAAATCCTTAAACTTTTTTTTAAAGAGTATATGATTTTCTAGGTAGGACTAAGAAGTAAAATGGCATGGCTCATCCTTTTCAGTGTAAATTTTGCATTGGTTAAACAAGTCAAGAATATACAAGTTTCACATTTCTCATGAAACCCTGATTTAAATTTCAAATACTTTTTTAAAATGTAACTGTTGTTTTGGGCAGCTGGGTTATAGTATGACCCACCCACATCATCATCCGTTTTATACGTGTAAATTTTTTAAGAACGGCCTTTTCCATATTCTTGAGTAAATACCTAAACATAGCATCTGTTCAGCTGTGCTCATAATAAAATCACACAACAGAAAGACAACCTGGGAAATGGCAACCCTAGTTTATTACTGAAGGAAGCCGCCCTGCCACATCACTTATCAAAGAATGTCCTCAGCATAACAGCTTACTGGCTGTTAAAATAACATTTATAAATGTTACGATACTGGCAAAAAAAAAAAAAAAGAATAACCCTTGTTAATTTATCTAAGCTTGTCCATTCCAACAGTGGGTGATACTTCTTTTTAACCTAAAAAGTAGGCCAAATGCTCGTGTAGGGGAAGGGCAAGCAGTACAAAAAAGAATAGGACATAGGCCTGGCCCTCAAACTCACCACCTGGTTCACACACATACACCCAAAACCTCAGGAAGTTCTTTGAGAATCATTATAAAGTGTTCTTTAAAAGTTTACATACCGAACAAAGTAGATTATTTGCTATACTGTTTTAAGCCAAAAGTTCTAAATGGAGGATTTGGTTACTGTAAGATCTGTTAGAGTGCTCGTACTCACGAACACTGCAGACTTCTGTATCTGCATGCCAGCAGTATGTTACCTGCATCTGCCCAGCAGAGCAGTTTGGAGAAGGGGTCAAAGGTTAAACCATTGGGCAGTCCAATGTCTTTATTCACTAGAATTCTTCTGTTTTCTCCGTCTAAAGACGACATTTCAATTTTAGGAGCTTCTCGGTTCCAGTCTGTCCAGTACAAGTTGCTGTGGATAAATGGAACAGAAAAATAAACACCTTCCTCAATGTATAGAACCTAATTTCAGAACCGTCTTTGAGGCTCTTCCCTAAGTATTTCTGAGTCAAAACCACTTTGCTGAGAATTTAAGCTGAAGATTATCCTTATGGATATGAAGGGTGTCTCTGGAATTTCATTTGCTAGAAACCCCATTAAATATGACGAGTTTCTCAAAGTATAGACATCCTCCCTGGTTCTAACAAGTACTGAAACACTGAGCAAGCTCTATGTCCCAGCTGATCTCAGCAGTTACCAAACAGGAAACATTGTTCTCTGGACTGTTGCCACAGCAACAACAAGGCCAGAGAAATGACATGCCTGATGTCTGAGCTTTGGTTACTCAGTCACTGTTTAAGGCAGGGTAACCTTACTGAGGTTCTAACACTGGGATTTCCTGCTGCTGAAAGAGAGAGACGCACTCAATTCCACTTTCACTGTTGTCTCGGGCCTTGCCTGGTCATCTGATCCAAAGTAGCCCCCAGTCCCTCACATACTCTGAATTCTCTGCACATCACAACATAGGCTTCATAAAGTTCCTTGCATATTCATGGGTTTACTATCTTGTTTCCTCCTAGTAGAACATAAGCGCCATGAAAGAACACACCGTGTCTGCATAGAACGGTGCCTGACACCTAGTAGTTCCTCAGTAAATACTGTCATTAACACATCTGAACTTGTATGCTCCCCTTCTGACCCTCCCTACACTGTACTTAGAATCCGAGGGCTTCAAATGAGGATCTACAGGTAATAGGAGAATGAGGGAAGCCCAGCCGACCCTCGGATTGGATCCACAGCGATGGCGCGGGGGTTCACCAGGTCCGTGTGGAAAAGGGCCCTGCGCTCAGAGCCGTCCAGCTTGGCCCTCTCTATCTTATCCAGGCCGCTGTCCGTCCAATACATCGTTCTACGGAAGTGGTCGATGGCAAGTCCTTCGGGGCTCATCAGACCTGGAAATACAACAAAGGCAGGACTAGAGCACTGGCAGCTGTGAAAGGTGAGCCAGAAGCAGAGACCAACTCTGAATGGTTGGGAAAGGAAAGAAAGTTCTGCGAGTCCTTAAGTTGCAGAAACCAGGTCAGTAGGGGAGCAGATCCTTTATTACTTTTTCTGCCAGCTCTCGTTTCCTCCAGTCTAACCAGACTACCAGCCTGAGGGCACTGGGCGGGGGGAGTGACAGGCAGCATCAGCCACGGCCACACCCTGAATTCCTACAGCGAGCCCTTTGTACCGAGAGCCCCATCAAGAAGGCTCACCTTCCTGTTCATGTGTGAGTGTGCAGGTTTAGAGATTGTACAGCTCAGTAAAGTGACTTGCACAGAACTGAACCTGCCCCACTGGATAAAAATAGGAGACTTTGGCATAAAACAGGCAAATAACTTGGACTTCATAGAATGAAATGAAACAGGAAGTGTCCTCAGGGTGAAGCTGCTGACCTGAGTTAATGATGGTCTCGGGTTCCGCTCCTGGTTCCAAACTGGCACGGCTAATTGTCCGTCCAGCAACGTCCGTCCAGTACACCATCCTCTCCCGGCAGTCGTAGTCAATTCCCACAACGATGGAGCCCTTGGTGACAGAACACAGAATTAGAAGAATCAGGACAGCTTGCATGACCCCCGAGTTCACACTCAGCTACCTCACTCATGCGTGGCTACAGCGAACAACCCTGCAAGGTGTGGATTTATGGGCATCCGTGCACAGTGGTTAGGTGTGTGGTGATGGAGGCCAATTTCCTGGGGCCATTGCCAGGCTTGGCCACTTACTAGCTATGTGACTTTGGTAGTTAACCTCCATATGCCTTTGTCTCCTCAATTGCCACATGAAGGTAATAGTATCTACTTCATGTGGCTGCTATAAAAATGTATGCTGTGAATTCTTAGGAAGTGTCCTAACCAGTAATTAGTACACTGTAAGCTCTCAGTAAGCACTTTTTTTGTTGGTGGTAAAAACAAAAGCCATTTTGTGGAAAAATCAGCCCCTTCAGTGATTAGAGGACAAATGTTAGTCTCAGCAAAGTAGGTTCTTAATATCCCATTGGGCAAAAACTGACTCTCAAATGTTATCAGCACTTTTTGAAAAAGCCTTTCTGAAATTTGCCAACACAACAAAATCCTCCCCCCTCCCCTTTGACTATGAGATCTTCCTGCTACCTGAGGTGCCATCACCCCTACCCCCATCTCTGCGTCTTACTGCAAAGCAATTCTTTGTACTCTTAACATAAAAGAAAGTCTGCAATTTGATGGGTTAAGGAACTGAGGAATGGTGGTCACCTGACCCCTGGCTGGGGAGGTCTCCTGTCCTTCCTTACTGCCAAATAAATGACAAAGTCTTTTTAAAAATGTTGAGTCTATGATAGTCCTCTCAAACTCTGCACAGAAATTGCTTCATTCAACTTCCAACCCAGACTCTCGTTCTGAGAAGCCCAGCAGATGTGCGAGCCAACATCGAGGGGCCATCTGGCTGTCCCTTAGGTCATGCCAGCTCCTCGCTTGCCTAACAAAGCCTCCTTGTACTGCCTCTGGGAGGGGAGTCTGTACAAGAAACTACAAGCAGGATTAGGCTCCTGTGGAAAGTGGGCAGTTTATATGGGAGGACCTGAAGGTTAAGTATAATTTTAATTGAAAATTTAGAAGTCATCTGTGTCAGGCAAGGGTGCACATCCACATGGGCTTCCATTAACCTAGGGATTTCAAGGTTTCTTGGAGGCAGAAGTCCCAATTTAAATTTCCCTAAGATACTCTTATAACCCATATTCCATTTCTCTTTCAGTTCCACCACTACCACCTCATCAGAGGCAAGTTCAGAAATGCAGTGAAGCCATCTGACTTGACTAGAATAGATGGTTAGCTTGAGGTGATGACAATTTTCTTTTAGAAAAACTTACAAAACAGCGCTAGTGTTGGCAAACACACATACCCAATTTAAATCTTAAAAAGGAAGAAGAAAAACCCACATCCCACATCTTTTTCTGAACACTGGCTACCTCTAAACTTTTCTGGAACTGGATAAGGGGCTGTTCGTTAACGGGAGTAGATGTAAACATGGACACTAATGTTCGTTCTCACAGATGAGCAAGTACCTGGAGCGTGGGAAGTTCAGAAATGGAATTAGATGATGTTCCATTGTAAGTGTCAGTGTGCTTCTCGTGAACTCCCTTCTCTTTTCTCCATTTTAGAGAAGAAATCCCTCCTCCAGAATGGGGTACCTTGACCGTAGGGAGACTGCTGGCTCAGGAAGGAAGCATCCAGCATCCCCTGGGAAAAACCCTGTCCGCTCCTTTCCCAGCATCACATGCTCCCCCAGTTTTTATCTATGAAGGAGTCAGGGAAGATCAGAAAAGATGCTGGTGAACAGAACCACGTGGGAGGGGAAGGGAGGGGCTGCCACAATGAAGCTGGTGTTAACTGACTTCCATGACCTCTGCAGAGATGTCTATGGCAGAGAGAAGGCTGGAGACTCGGGTTAACCTATCATTTTCCCTGGAATCTCCGTGCTGCCTCAATATCCTGACAACTCTCAGTCCCTTTCCATATATCTGAAACCCAGGAACCCATTGGAGAAAGTGGTGTCAGGCAAGCATGACTCCCGGCAGCAGAGAGCACCTCCATTCTGTGTGTCAGGCTCACGAAGAGACTGCAGTCCCAAAACCCTCCAGGACTCCCCCCCTCCACCTCTCCACCCCAGGCCGTTCCCCAAATCCAAAAGCCCCAGGCCACCCTGGCCCCCAGCGGAGAAATCCACTTTACATGCAGTGACAGCAGGGTCTTGGCTGTGTCCTTCTGAAGCCTGGTACCATTGAGGGGCAAGTGGCCGATCTGCTGGCCCTGGGCGTAGAGCAGGAAGGTGCCCACAGGTGGAGGGGCAACGTCAGGCCGGGGTGTGGGCCGGACTGTGGGCGGAGCGACCGTGGGGATACCTGCAGTGAGAAAGCGGAGGGACAAGGGTGGGAGGGGAGAGGGGAGAAAAGTTAACTTTCCCATGTACCAGAGCCTCCAGAAACAACAAAAGTTCTTTACCCTGGACAGATGTGCTCCAGATGTTCCTTAAAAGATTCTAATTTCTGGGGTTTTTTTCCCAAGACCAATTATGTAAATCACTGCCAATTACCCAGGAGGAAGACAACAAAACATGTCCCTCAGAACAAAGCAGAAAGTTTTTTTCTTTTTTCTTTTTTTTTAAGGGGAAAAAATCAGAGCCAGTATTGTGTCAGCTTCTTTTTGGGGCCCCAGGGTGACACGTGTCCCTTTTCACCCTGGACACGGGGTTGGAGGAGGAACTGCGTATTGAGCTGAGTCCCAGATGTTCCAATTACAGAAACTGCTGATGAAAATACCAGACACTAAATCCAAATTGGGATTGTGGGTGGACCAGATTATAAATCAGCACAGTGTATTAGTGACTTCTTCCACTGGACCTGCCACCCTTTATTTCCCCCCCTTCACTGACGGCTGGCAGCTTGCCCGCAGGAACACCTCAGATGCAGCAGAGGTGAGTGAGGGCTCTCCCAGGGTGCTTACATGCGGGGATGGTGCCAGGCTGGGAGCGGGTGCCCTGCACCTCTCTGCCGTCTTTGTCCACGCACCAGCAGAAGTCACTCTTCCCATGGCACTGCAGCGGGGTGAAGTGGCCCAGGTCATCACACTGGGGCACGTACTGGTCATCCCTGGGTGTGCCACCGTAGTGCTCCAGCAGGCTTTCCCTCCAGCGCTCACAGATGGTCCGGGGCCTCTGGGTGGGCTCTGAGCAGATAGGGACAGAAAGCCTTTGACTGTGGGCCAGGGACAGAACATAGCATGTCGCTCAAGATCCCCACACCTGGTCCCCCGGCCTTCTTCCTCCCAAGGTCCATGAGCACGGCCTCAGCCAAGGCCCTGGACGCTGGACCCGAACTGCAGAGTGCTCTAAGAAGTTCACCACAGGAACCAGGAGAGGGGGCCCTCCTGGTGCTCCTGTCTCCCCGGGCCAGGAGACTGTCAGCGAGGCCCAGCCACGGCAGGGAAGAACAGGAGGAGGTAACAGCTGGGGCGCAGGGCTCACTCAGCCAGGGAAGGGACCTCTGCTGACAGAGCGCTTGTGGGGACTCTCCTTGGGGACTCAGTGGCCTACACGATGCTTAAAGCCAACATTGATTCTTTCCCACCTGCTTCAGACTCCGGGAGCTGTGTCTAAGAGGATTATCTTGAGACCAGCCCATGTGTCTTAGAAAGTATTACTGAATGCCCTACTTAGGTGGCCCTAAGTATCCGTCCTTTGGAAAACTATACTGAGTAAATCTTCATATAATTAGTATGTGTGAGCATAGCAGAGATGGTGGCAAACACCTTGATACTGACTGTGAGACACTCCAGCTCCTAGAGGTCCTTTGGCCACCCTGCTCTGTGACTATCTTAAAGCTGAACCTTCTCCAGCTTCCCACCATGTTGCTCTGCCACATCCTTTCTCCAGCATCCTTGCCCATCCTCCCCTCCCTCCCAGCTCACCACTGTGCTTAAGCTCTCGCTGGCTTCCCATGCAGAGCAGTTTTTCTACCTGCATTTCCTCCCAGACTGCTTCTGCTGGACTGCCAAGGTTCTGTCCCACACACAGCAGTCCTGCCTCAGGGGACGCTGCTGCAGGCTGTTAAATAACTTGTACACTGTCCTAAGATAGGATCACCTAAAGGAGCTGAAATAGATAGGGCTCCTCCTTTACTAATTCCTGCAACTCAAAGCCTATGGTCTGTGGCATCAAAGAGCCGAGTACCTGCTTATAACTGCCACTTGGATGTGTAACAGAGATCTCTAACAAAAACCAGGCTTTCCTCCATCAAAGCTGCTCTCCCCTAGACTCTTCCATCTCAGTAAGCAGCACCTCCATCTTTCCATTGCTCAGGCCCAGTCATCCGTGACTCATTTCTTTCACTCCCCACATATGTCCAAACTGTCAGCTATGCCTTCAAAATACACTCAGAGTACGTTCACTTCTCCCTGCATCCACCCTGTCGTTTTGTGCCAGGATGACTACAAGAAACTTCACTGGTTTCCCTGCTTCCATCATCATTCCTGCCTCTTGGTCTAGACTCAATTGGCAGCCAGAAAGAGCCCCTTAAAAAAATCACTTCAGATCTCTTCTTTGGGCAAAGCTTCCAATGGCTTCAAAGAACAGTTGGAAAGATTCCAGTTGGGCTCCAGCACCTACAGTTCCTCAAGGAAAGTAAGAAAATGGTGAATAAAGTCCTCAGAGCTCAAACCCAACTCCAAGATCCACCATGTTGGGGGAAGCCAGTGCCCTTCATTCAGGTAGCTAATGACCCACGGGAAGCAAAGCTCTTTTTCAAACATCATGGAGAAGGAAAGACTGACTTCCTCACCCAGATGTGTCTCAAAGGACCCAGAGAGGGAAATGCCACTTCCTCAAACACTCGCCATCCATCACAAGGTGGGGTTCCCTGGAGATGTTCCCAGCACAGCCCCAGGTCCACATTCCCAACTCGGAAGATCCACTCTTGGTTCAGGGGACCACCCAACGAGGCCCATGTCTTTGTTTGGAATACAACACACAGCCCAGCCAGCTTCTGGGAAGCGGGAACTCACGTCACTTATATACGTGGGCATCCCTCTCATTCCTCACTATTTGAAGCTACTTCTTAATTCAACCATGGATTTATTTCTCTTCTCTTTCTGGTTGGCAGGGTTTTAAATATTTAACTTTGGGGCACAGAACACTCTGTGCTGAGCCCATTATGCAGATGAGACTAGTCAGAAATGTCAGCCAAGGCCAAACCAGCAGCAAGATGGAAGCCCGAGCCATGGGAACGAGTCTGCACAAAGGAACATGTCCCTCTTTTAGTAATTTCTCATTCTCTGTGCTCTCTTCTGGATCACTGTCCTTAACACATGCCTGTCTTAATAACTTTAATAGAATTCTGAACCATTCCCTTAAGATTCCTCCCAACCATCTGATTTCTTCACATTCCAACTGGAGTTAGAACTAAGACTTTTTAAAAAGTAGGCATGAGTGAAACAGAATTTCTGTATCCCCCGCCCCCCCACCTTTTTTTTTTTAAAGACCTACGAAACCTTTTCCTAGAAGTTGGGGCAGAGAGGAACTAGGCTGCACTGTGGAAGCAAGGGGACAGATACCATATACGTCTCAATCAGGCATTACCGATTTTACTTATATGAATCTTAGAGCAACTAATATCCGGGCCGTAACAATTAATATTACTGAAAGGAACAAAACGGGGTGGGGGGTTATTCTTCAGTTCTTGCTCTCATACATTAAAAGCCAAGACTAGTAATTATGGAACCCTTTTCAGTGGTAAAAATGGATCTTTGAATAGCAAGCTGGTGGATACGTGTAGGAATTATTTTGGCTAAAATATCATCAAACCAATCCCATGTTCTTCATAATAAAGGTCTTCCCATCTCTGAACTCAGCAAGGAGCAGAAGCCTGCCTTAGCAACCTGCAGTTGGTATCAGCTGCAAGGACTGGATAACCATGCCCCGCACAGACTGGGCATGCGCAGACGGTAACAGACAAGTTTGTCAGCGTCTCAGATTGCTCAGACTAACAAAACAGGTGCCTGCCCCTCTTCTGAAGGTGGCAGGGGCAAGTGTGACTCCCCATGGACATGCTGGGTCTGCCTAGAGAGGGCTGGGGTTACCAGCTTAGAGCCAAGCAGCTGGCTCCACCCTAAGTGTCATGCTTGTTTTTTCCTGTTGATATTTAAACAGCCTTCAGGCTGCTTGCTGCAGTTCAGAAGTCAGAGTTAAGTGATGTAAACTGATATGGAAGGCAGTTTTCCTTCTGGACCAAAGGCTGGTCTGGTAGGATCGTCTAGCTCTAAGATCTCCCTAAGCTGCCAAAGCAGATTTGGGAGTGGCCTCAGCCTGACCTACACACTCAGTCTCAACTTTTAGTCTTGGACTCAACAAAGGTCAAAGAGGCTGGAGTCCGACGTGTAAGTGATCATGTATGTCATGCACGTGTCTCTATGTCCTGGTAACATGAATGTGCACACAGGTGTACACATACCATTCAAGTGTTCCTAGGAGGTAGGAAGCTATGCAGGGATGGTGATCAGCCCTGAGTCTGCGTGGTCTGGGCAGAGGTTATAACCTACCCGGCGGTCAGCACCATCCTGCTTCTCCATCCCAGGCAGAAGCTGGGACCAGGTGTCTTTCCTGACTGGCTCACCTGGTGGTCCACAGCGAGGTGGGACGGAGCCGGGAGGAGTCCGGGTGCCAGGGATTTCACGACCATCCGGGTCCACGCACCAGCAGAAGCCCGTGCTGCCGTGACACTGCAGTGGCAGGAAATGACCTTGCTCATCACATTGTGGGACGTGGAGCAGAGCCCCGGGATGGGTGCGCTGAGCCTGGGCATCACGCTGCTGGTGCTCACAGGGCTTCAGTCCTGAGGTGGGGTCTTCCGGGACCAGAGCAGAGGAGATAAAAAGGAGGAAGAAAAGGCTTTGCAACCCATCCACTTTTACCAGCCAGCCTCAAAGTCTCCTGAGGGTTTTTTTTCTCTTTTTTCCCTATAATTGGAAGATAGGATAATATGGGGGAAATGGCTAGGCACTGGGATTTTGGAATCCTGGGTTCCTTTCTTAATCCTGCCACTATTTACCTAATTTCTCCATGTACGCTTGGTCTCAAGCCTTCATCGAAAGTACACTTATCGAGGCAAAGCAGATCACTAAGGCAATTAACCAGAACTGCTACTAGGTAGGACAATGGATGGGTAATCCTCCAGAATATTACTAACCAGTGAACTATCAGTAAACTAGGCAGTCCAAAAAAAAAAAAAAAACACACACAGGAAAAAAATCAGAGCCTGGAAAAATCCACCGACTAAAGCCTTGGACCCAGATAAATCAAGAGTGGGCTGACATGCTGCAGAAAAGGGGCACTGAGGGAGCAGGGAGTTTTCTGTGTTTAATCAGGACCACCCAACCTTACCAGGTGTGCACTGAAATCCATCCCCATGATATCCAGGTTGGCAGCGGCAGGAGAAGGAGCCAGGGGTGTTGGAGCAGGTCGCCGAGGGGTGACATCTGTTCTCCGAGCATTCGTCAACATCTGCAGTGGTCAGGGACGGGGACAGGGAGGGAGGGAGGAAGAGAGGGAGGGAAGAACAGTGTGACCTCCCTGCACACAGTCTCCGCTCCTCCACGGCCTTCGTGAGCATGGATCAATGATGGACGTCAACTTCAGAAGACCCTTAGGCACGAGTGGAAACATCATGGCACCTCAAAGCCAAGCTTAGTGCAGAGTCAGGGGCCATGTTCAGTGTAGAAATCAAACACATGGTCACTCACAGAGAAGTATATCCTGGCTATATTTCTAGAGCATCTTCCATACACTGAATTCCAGGAAGTTATTACCTTCAAACTAAAGTTTAGCCTATAAACCATTTCCTTTCAGTAACACTAAAATAAATACATGTAGCAATAATTTTTTTTTCCTTTTGTTGTTGGCACCATCTCCCTACAGACACAAAAAACCCAAGGAGACTCCAAATACCTTTTCAACTAAGTTAGAAGCACGTTTGGTCTTGTACCATCAGAGAGTCCTAACTCTCTAGAATGCCCAACTAATCAGACAGTTTATTTTTCACTTGTAGAATAAAAAAGTACACAAAAAATATTCTCAGGGGTTTTGAAACAACCGTAAGAAAGAAAGTCTAAATTTGTCTGTTTTATCGGTACAAACAATTCAAGTCCCCGCACTCTCCACACAGTACCACGAGGATTCATTTTCAGAGTTCTCCAAGCTACAACATTCCGAAACTTCAAACCAGAGCCAACTTACATTCCTTTATTTACTGAAATCAGCACACGCTGACAATAGCAAGACCCCCTTCCCTGCACAAAAAAAAAAAAAAAAAAAAAAAAAAGTCTTGACAATCTAACTGTTGAAACCAAAGCCCAGCAGTTGAGATAAGCCACCTTCAGAGACAGGAAGTCTTCCCCAGTAAAAAAGAGGATAAAGGGTATAGATCTGATAAAAAGCTCAACTGAAAATAAAACAAAGTCATCACAACCAAGATAACATCCAAAAAGTGTTATAATGTGCGAATAGAGAGAAACGCGGGCCGGGTGACCAGCTTGAAATCTGGAGGACAGGAGCGCCAGGAGTGAGCTGTGTCAGTTCCGTACAGCTCGCGACACAGACACGTCGGACGTGGAAGCCAGGGACTTAACAGCTGAATTTGACGTCCATCAGCTGGGGACAGAAGTGGCTCCTCGCCCAGCCTCCCAGGACCCAGATGAAATCTCTTTCATGGCTATCGGTGCCACCCTTGCTGCGACCAGACCCTCACTAAGCCACCTTCCAATGACTAAGGGCCCTTCCCGGGTACGAGTAAGTGGACAAGCTGGACACGCAACACAGACGTTCTCCTCGTGGGAGAGGCATCTCTTACACCGTGATTAGCAATTTAACTACGTACACTGCTTGTCCTCCGTCTCGGGGAGTTTAGTCAACATAAATTAATTCTCTCAAATTCTCTCAAATTTGCCCCCCAAAACCCTGAATGCTTGACACAGCCAAGTTCAAGGCCACCCAGAGAGGCTCTGCCCAGATGAGCAGTTGGCCTGCCTGGTCACCTTCCTTTCACCAACAAAAGGCAGGACAATAGTTATAAATTCACCTGCAAGGTTAGAAGCAAACAATGTTCGCTGGTTATCTCCTCAGTGAACCCAAAACAAACCAAATCAAAACAGTTGCAACAACAAAGACTTTATCTCCCATCTAATCAATGTGGGTTCTACACTGGCATATTTAATTATCTGGGAAGTTGGCCCTCTGTCTCTTTAGAACAACAACTCAAATGCCCAGTTGAGTGAGGCTGTGCCCATCCAGTTCTTTGCGCCTGGAAGAGGTTGTAAAAGCAAAGCTGTAAAAATTAACATGCAGCCAAATGCAGGAAGTTAAAGCTATTCATAATGCATATGCTAAAAGTACTTCTCATGGTGACAGGAACCCCAGGCAATGGCAGGAAGCAGGAATTCCTGAGACACAGGGCCTATTTCTAGAACCAATGGATCAGCTGCTTGGGATTATTTTTAAATTGAAGTATAGTGGGTTTACAGTGTTGTGTTAGTTTCTGGTGCACAGCACAGTGATTCAGTTATACATATATATATTCCTTTTCATATTCTTTTTCATTATAGGCTATTACAAGCTATTGAATATGGTTCCCTGTGCTATACAGTAGGACCTTGTTGTTTATCTGTTTTATATATAGTAGTTTGTATCTGCCAATCCCAAACTCCTAATTTATCTCTCTCCACCCTTTCCTCTTTGGTAACCATAAGTTTTCTAGGTCTGAGAGTCTGTTTCTGTTTTGTTAATAAGTTCATTTGTGTCATTTTTAAAGAATCCACATAAGTGATACCATATGTGAAAACTGAGAAAACCTGTAGGAATGATTAGACCATGTGGAGTAAAGTGTCTACTTTTATTAAAGGACATTTTCTTCTGATATAAGGACAGCTGCTCTTATCTGAGCAGAAAACACATAGCAGCTGAACTTTGAAACCCATTTGGTCTTATAATGCAATAGCATTGACACGTTTTTCTTAAAACTGTATTTGTATTAATACATTGCAATTTGAAAACTAAAACACAGGTGATAGCATATATTTGCCCTTCTCTGTCTGACTTGCCTCACTTAGTATGATAATCTCTATGTCCATCCATGTTGTTGCAAATGCTTGTGATTATTTTTGAACTAAGAGGATTCCCCAGAGGTACCAACTTATGCTCTTAAAGCCTGTGGCCTAGGAACCCTGAACAGACCCAAAAGGGCAGCCATCCTCTCCCCAGATACCAAAGTCACGAGGAGACAGTACCTTACAAGTGACCAACAGGGAGAAAGTCTTTGAAGAGACTGGAAGCATCCCAAGTGAGCCTCCTGTCCCCCAAGCTGACGAAATTTAAGGCTCCCTGAAGTGCAGTCCCCAACACCTCCTTGGGGGACCTGGCCCCATGGCAGAAAATTGCGGTCCTGTCAGCCACTCCACGGCCAGAGGGCAGGGTGCACTACGATCTCCCCGTCTCCCCTCCCAGGAGAGTTTGTGGGGAAGCAGAGCTGCTGTGTAAAGGAGAACCCTTCCCAGTTTCACAGGGTGTCGGGTGTCAGGAGCAAGCGCAGAAAGACTTAACCCCTTGGCAAGGGAGGAGCTTCCTGTTGGAGCACTGCGGGCAGGAGGCTGCCGTGGGCAGCGGGTGCTCAGCCATCACTGTTGGGGCTTCAGGGGCCGACAGAACACCGAGGTCAAGGCAGCAGAGCCCCTTTATCAGTCACCTGCTGCAAGGTGGCTTCGTCTCAGTGTCATTCTCCATCCTGTCCTCTAATAAGCTGCTAAAAGCCTGTGCGGAAAATGTGTTAAAACCCCTCTATTTTGGTGCTTCCACATTCTTCTCACTGCCTTCATTCGGAGGCCGCACCCAAAACCAGCTGAAATCCCTTCCAAACAAATCCAACCCCTGGACTCTAGCTCCCCCTCTTCAGGCTCCTCACTCCGCCTCCCTAACCCAGCAGAGGCTTGCACCCGCAGGGTCTCACCCCTCACCTGTCGGTTGAGAACCCAGCTGCTGGCTGTGCCCGTGTGGTCCCGCAGCGGCCTGCTCTCCGGGGTCTGTGAGGGTAATAAACTTCTTCCCCTCAAGCCTGGTTTTCTGCCCCTCTTGTGGCTGAGCCAATTTTACTGTTCCTTATCCAGCATCTACATTATTCTTCACACAGAAACCACGAAAGAGGATAGTGTAGGTAGCTCTCCTCATGGCCCTTCCCTGGGGAAAGGGCCCTCCGTGACCCAGTTCCTCATCTCCCACATGCTCCTCCCTGGAAAGGTCCCAGCTCAAAACAATCTGCTTCCCCCACCGGCAGAGTCACCGAGATCTGCAGGGACGCACACACCTGAGAGACGCCCAGCTCACACCAGTACAGGGTTGGAATCCATCCTGATTGAGGGACGCTGGGAAAGATTTCACTCTACTTGGATAAACATCATTCCTGCTAGTGGCTCAGACTAGACTGAGAGCCCAGAGCCAAGGGCAGCCTCTCCAGGGAACCTGGTTTTTAACAAACTGGCTGGAGAAAAGTCCACACATCATTTTATTGTTAGTTTGACAGAGTGGGAACAAATACATGTGCTGTGAGTGTGCACACTTTCCACAAAATAGAGCCCTTGTCTTTTTCTCTCTCATCTCACGGTCGCTGGGACACATGCATACTGTGGCATGCCTTTAGAAATGCGCACACATGCATTTATGTCCTTATCCTGCAAGTCGCCTTCATGATTAGCCCAGACTGATTTATATGAGGCGTAGGTCTTTAGGAAAATGACTGCTCCTCTACTGCCCCAGTCTGAAAACGTGGAAGGCAACCACATGGTAACTGACTGTGGGAGGCATCCTCCAAGATGACCCCAAAGATCCCTTCCTCCTCGTATTCAGGGTCTTATGTAATCCCCTTCCACGGAATAACCTGCTTCTAACCAAGACACTAAAGCAACACTGAAGGGGTGTCATTTCTGTGATAACTTCCATCCTGCCAGTAGACCTGCCACTGGCATTGGCGAAGTCAGTTACCTTGTAGGAGAGATCCATGTGGCAACAGCCAGCAAGGACCCGAGGCTCTCGGTCCAACAGTCCTCGGGGAACTGAATCCCGCCAATAACCATGTGAGGCCCTTTCCCCAGATGGCCTTCACATGAGGCTCCAGGATGAGCAAACACCCTGACTGCAGCCTCGGGAAAATCCTAAAGCAGAGGAATGAGCTAAGCCATACAGATAATAATAATGTGTATTATTTGAAGCTGCTACATTTTGGGGGTGATGGGTTATACAGCAACAGATTACTAATACACCGGGGAAGCAACAGATGGGTTTTGGCCTCTTTTTAAGGTTGTGGATTCCAGAGAGAATCCCAAAAGTAGAGAACCAGATATAAAACAGGGACAATTGCAAATGGCAGAAATCAGTAAGTGGAATGACAATCCTACACAATTCTCGGCATGGAAAAGTAGCTCATTTCAGGGTCCTAATAGACCCCAGAAAGTACCCCAAGTCCTACAGGACAAGCAGATGTTAAAGGAAGGGAGAGAGAATGAGTCCACAAGGGGTCAGGACAAGAAGAATCTTACCTACATTAACCCGCTGATTTGAACACTCATCACATCTAAGCTGCAATTAACTTCAGCTTCTTCGTTTTAAACCACAGACCTAAGGAATGAATTGCTTTAAAAGCACCATCTCTGCTGACCTGAGATGTTTAAATATGAGACTCTACCGACAAGATTTTCTCCTCTGTGCATTCTCCTGTCTGAGAGCCCGTTGTGCATGTGTCTAATTGGACCGAATGATGAGTTCCACTCCAATGAGGGCGGAACAAGCAGCGTCCCCTCTGCGGGGCTGTGCGCCTCACCCTGACCCCAGACCTGCAGGGTGGCTCCGTCTGTAAGGAGCATCTGTTACAGACCGCCTCTCTCACCTGTCAAGTCGGACAAGTCTGTGAGAATTACAAATGTACCTCATTCTAATGTGAGAAGCACTTGAGCTCTGTTTAAAGCTGGGGGTGTTTTTAGGGAGGAAAAAAAACCCAGGGCTGAATGGAGCCACAGCTTTGGGTCATTTCAAATATAAACTGTGTTGTCAAGAAAACCATGCAGCAGAGCTTCTGTGCAGGGAAGTGGAAACATTCATTAAAGAGCCAGGTTCAGACGACCCCGAACAGCCCCATGGCTGGACAGGAGCGGCAGGCTCCGCTGCCCTGACACGTACGTTCTGTCGTAACGTGAGTTTTCAGGCTGCTGGCCCACTCGGCCTGTCCTGCTGAACCCAGAGCGAAAGGGGAGGAGGGAGAGCACCACACACCTGGCCAGGAGGGCGGGGCCGTGCTCTTTGCTCTCGGGAGTCACATGCTGTTCTCAGCAAATCAGCTCAGCGGGTCCCGGGGTCCGGGGGTGGGGAGCAGATACAAGCAGCGACTTGAGGAGTGGGGGAACGCCTGTGTTTTAGGTTTACATTCCTAAAACTGACCCCTTTCCATGCCAAACCCTTACCCCACCCTCTTCTCATCCCCAGTGTCTCATTTTACCATAATTTGTGTGTATTACTGACAGACAACGTGAAACTGAATTTCAACTCAGTCACGTGTCACTGGGTATGTTTTGAAAGCTGTTAGTGGATTATGTAGACTTACTGAATAATCTCTACATTGAAGTACTACTACTTCACTTTCAGGAACATTTATACTCAGTGTTAAGCCTAGTGTTGCAGTGACAACCTCACACATTTCTAAGTTCAATGTTGACAGTGTTAGTCCCGCGTTCTGGTTTAGTGATTTTATAAAACAATGTATAAAGTCTTGATGGTAGCTAGATTTCTGAGAGAAAAGTTTTGAGTCCTTAGGTATGCACTAGGTATCCTGTCCAGGGAGAGAGGGGAGGGAGTAAGTTACAGAGAAAGAGCTGTATGTGTTTAGAGATGGCTCAAAACACCACTTCAAGCAAGGGAACAGCAACTAGAAATTAGGCATGACCTCCAAGGGCTGAAGTAAGCCATTAGCAAAGAGACTGAAGGATGGAGACTTCCTCCCAGGAGAATATATGACTTTAGCTCCAAGAACAGAAAGTTACAAGCCGACAGGGGCTCCCAGGGCTCCAGGCACGTCTCCGCCAAGGACAACCATATATGCTCAACGATCTCGCCCAAGGCAAGTCACCCTTGGCCTCTCTGACCCAAAGGACACCTTGTCTTTCTCTTCTGGCAGTTCCAAGGCGGTGCGAGTAAAAGGAAGGGAGAGGTTTCAGAGTGGTCCCGGCTACATGGGGATGTGCATCAGAGGCAACTTTCAGAGTGGCGGAAGCCGACCGCAAGTACTCACCGGTGCACTGGTGCCCATCGCCGGTGTACCCGGGCAGGCAGGCGCAGCTGAACGAGCCGCCTCCGTGATGAATGCACCGGGCCCGGCCGGCAGGAGCACAGTTATGACTGCCATCCTCACAGGGGTTGGGAGGTGGGGCGATCACTGAAAAGAGAGGAAGGCAAGGTTGTCCCAGAGTTCTGGCCTGAGAATGGGTGAGCCTTGCACTTCACAGTGCGACAGATCTGCACTTCACAGTGCGACAGATCTGCACATCAACAGCATCGGGACAGCTGGGGGCTTATAAGGAATGCAGGTTCTCAGGCCCCGGCCCAGAGCCAATGAATCAGAATCAGCATTTTAACAAAATTCCCTGGGTAGTCTGTGTGCACATGACAATTTGAGAAGTGCTAGTCTTGCTTTGTGGTTACCACACTAGGCATGAAGACCAGCTATCAAGACATTCCTTGGTTAAAGTTTCTAACTCCCCAGAGCACTGCAGCTCTGCACGCCTGCATGTACATACGTACACACACAGTCTCTGTGATCGCTGCGACTTTTTCATCTCACTGAATTGAAAAGTGTGTTTTCTCTAATACCAACCAGCTCTAACAATGGGATGAATTTGGAATTCTAGTTCTTTGGATCCACTTATAGATCAAAAGTATTTTTTTTGGAACTCTAGAAAAGGGAGCTTAGATGGAGCTCTTTTATCAGTTGAGTAGGACAAACATCTTTGAATTACAAATCCACTTCGATCTAATTTGAGAAATACTTGACCTTTATCTAGAGCTGTTGTTATTAGAGGTTCATAGTCTTGTTACACAACTGGGCTAAATAAACACTAAGATACACAGCAATCCCAACTGAGTTGAACATCCTTCAATAACTTACACCATAAATGTGTATTTAGAGAAGAACAATAACACAATAACACAACAACAAAACCCAAAGCAAAAACAAAACCCCAACAAACAGGGCTGAACTGAGCCAGAGCTTTGGGTTATTTCCATGTAAATTATCTATTTTCTAGAAAACCCTGCAGCAGAGCTCCTGTACAGAAGTGGAAACAGTAGTGAGTCAAAGAATAAGGTTCAGCAAGACTTTGGCCAAAAAGAGGCCTGGTGTTGGACTCACAGACGCAGGTGTGCCGGTCGTCTGCGAACTCGTAACCGCTCCGGCACTCGCACCTGTAGCTCCCGAGCAAGTTGACACACACGGAGTTGGGGCCGCAGCGATGGAAGCCGGCTGCACATTCATTCACATCTAAAGGGAAACAAGAACAAAGTGCTGCTTAAATCAAGAGTCCCACAAGTGGAGGGTCTGCAAACTCCATGACTTCTCACCCCTACGAGGTTTCAGTGGGACTAAACAGGCATGGAAATGCAGCCTAAGCACCAGATGTGGATTTATGTCGTCATAAAAATAAACATTTATTCCAAGCCATTCAAGTACGAGCCCCAGGAGATATGTTTTAAACAAATATTCTGAGAATTCTTTAAACATTAAAAATATTCTGAACATTTAGAAGAAAAACACACGGTAACCATTTTCTTTTTAAAATGGTATAGAAATTTCTACTACTGCTTTTTGGGATATAAGAGGTGAAAGAAATGTCTGAAATCTAAGGATAAATAGTGTACTTTTTAAAATGTAAACTGCGCTTGATACAGGCTTAAAATGACCACATTTCAGAATGCAAAATATCCAGGGATTACAATAGATGCTTTCAGAGTCTCAGCCCCGAATACCCGCCTCCAAACTACCCTCTTAAAGCAGGATATGCTTAGTTTTTAAATAACGATTTAGATGAATAGCTGCTGAACTCATTGATCTATGGAGATCACAAAGACGACAGACACTTGTCTTCCCTCCATGTAACACTGGACAACTCCATGAAGGAACACGGGGCATGTGGCTCTTACCCATGCAACTCCGTCCATCTCCCTGGTACCCAGGTGCACACTCACAGGTGTAGTCTACGCCTGTCGCCGGATGGCACCGAGCTGTGGTGGCACATGTGTGGCTCCCGTCATAGCAAGGATTCACTGGGGCGGGCTCTGAGTCCCCTGTGTGGGCAGAGAGGAAATTTTTTAAAAAGCACTAACTACTGTGTATAAACAACAAGGTCCTACTGTACAGCACAGGGAACTACATTCAATAGCTCGTAATAACATATAACGATAAATATGAAAAAGAAAATGTGTAACTGAATCACTATTCTGTACACCAGAAACCAACACAACGTTGTAAATCAACTATACTTAAAAAAAAACCAAAACAATCTGGCTGTTGTGAAGAGGACGGGACAGAAGGAAGAAGACTGGCGAGTCCTTGGAACAGACTGTGTACTGGTCTGTGTTGGGGGCCCACCTGGCAACCGTACTAAATTATTAATATCCAACATGAGGGTGGATTATCTGCGTCACAGTTTTAAATTCCAGAATGGCTTCCCCTTGCCTACTCTATATGGACAGCTAACCTTTTCTTGCTTACAGTGGGCTTGGGTCCAGGAAACAAAAATATCCAACACGTGGCATCCTTTCACTTTAAAGTGCATTCGTTCTATCACCTTGTGTGATTCTCAGTATGATTCTGTGAGGCAGGCTGCCATCCTTTTTATCGGTAATTTTCACAGACAGAGGAAAATACTGAGAGACCTTGGAAAAACTGCCCAAACTCACAAAGCCAGGAAGTGGTACAGCAAAGACTCATACCCAAATTCCTGCCTCTAAATTGGGCAGTCTCTCACTAAGTGAGCTATTTTATGGGTCAAAATTCAATTAATGAGAAAATCTTGCTTTTTAAAAAAGATTTACAAAACCAAACAGGAATGACTTGCAGTATTTGCTCTTTAGGATTAACCTTGCCATCCACTAGGTAGTGATGACTATTAACATCTGAAATCTTCCCTGAAGAGCTCTATTTCTAGACAAAGTGTAACGGTAATGCTTACTAAGCACTTACGTGCCGGGCACTGTTCTAAACCCTTTACGTATATCATCCCTTTAAATTCTCGTGACTATTCTGTGAAGAAGGTATTATCATCATCTTCATTTTACCACAGCACAGAGAGGCCAAGTAACCTGCCCAAGGTCACACAGTCAGAAGTGGTGGATAGGTTAAAAAGCCGGGCAGTCTGACTCCAGAGCCCATCCATGCTTTCCACCATTTTGCTACAATTAGCACCAAAGGAACTTCACAAAGTCATCTAATCTAAGCCAAGAGCACAGAGACGGTGGTGTTGGAGAGAGCCCCGGTTGCCCAGACAGGATGAATCCATTAACTTTGGGCACTTCCATTTACTTCTGATTCCTCAGGTGCAAAATGAGAGTAAAAAAGTAATGCTTATGTCTGCCAGAACTGCTGAAGAAAAATGTAAAAACTCAATGCAATATATGTGAAAGGTGAGTCCTCAGTGACTGTGTTCCCTCTTTCTCAGCGGAGCGTGTTCATCCTCACTTGAGGTTTTAGTTTTGTCTCAGTCCCCAGAATTCATTCTGATCTTAGGTTCAAAAGATTCCATGAGCCTCACCCAAACCTTCCGGCCTTTACATCAAGCCATCCCTGCCGCTGCCGGGGCTCCATCTAAGTCACGATAACTTGACTTCTGTGCCTGAGTCTGTCTCGACAGGCAGACACAAGTCCTACCTTACTCTCCACAGTTCTCTCACTGCCCCAGAAACCAGCAGTGCAGCATCCAGAGACACAGGCTGGTGGTACCACCTCCTCCTGGGTGCCCTCCCATCTCACTCCAGCTCACCCACGTCTCCCACCCCCAACCTCACATGGGAGAGCCTCGCCCAAAGTAACTCCTAGTCTAGACCCAAGTGCCTGCTGCTGTCACCTGCCTCATAAACGGATTGCGCCCGTCCTTAGGCTGCCCGGCCACCTCCCCGTGCTAGCCCCCCGCCCACGTTAGCCCTCTTCCCATTTTCCCTATTAGGCGGCTGTGAATGCGGATGTTTGGCTGAGTCCCTGACGGGTCACATTTGCTTTCTGGTAAACTCCTACCATCATGTTATAAGAAATACCATGTGTGGCCCTGCCATGGAATATTCTCTCATTGATTCCCACATTGTGGCCTGAAAATAGCAAGGGCCATGGGTTTATGCTCAGTTCACCTCAGTGGTATTAGCTAGAGTGACAGAATATTCTTAAGAAAACAGGACCAACAGTGGCTCCAAGCATTTCTAAACCTGATGAACTTAAGTCCGCCAGCACAGGCCTCACTCCCCAAACCCTGGGGACATCCTTGCATGTCCCCCGTCCCTCCCTTCTGGGGCTCTTGCCAGATGGGACGGAAGCACAGCACTGGGGTTGTGGCTGCGGGGTCAACTTGACAGCACTGACCAAGGTCCCGAGTCAGTCCCTGGTGTGTGCTGCCCTTCAGAACAACAGGGTCGCATCCTCACTCAAGGCGCCATGAGAGACAAGTACCTGAATGTCCCCCTCTCCATTTTAGGAGAAGATTTTGTACCAAATGCCTGGCCTACCCAGCCAAAGGCGGAAGTGAGCTCTGAAATGTTCTAGTTTATAAATTCAAACGCCTAGCCTTCTTGTTCAGTACTTTCCAACATCAAAATCTCACTGTGGCACATCCCAGGAGATTAGGGAGTTACACATAATGTCAGGATCTCACCACCCCAGGAGGCATTAAAAGAAAAAAGCAAAAAGCACAAATAGTGATTTGCAAACTTAGACAGGGTACCTAGCCTACCAGTAATTGAGGGGGAAATGTACATACTTTACATAATTCTGACTTAAAATAGACTTCACTGACAGCATGGCCACATAACTTGCAGAGCCCAGTGTGAAAGGAAAATGTGGAGCTCTGTTCACAAATTATTCAGAGTTTCAAGACAGTGACAGCAGAGCTTTAAACCAAGAGTACAGCTCCTTCTGCACATGAGGCCCTGTGCTCAGAATTCGGTTTCCAAAAACACTATTTTAAAAATACATTTCTAAAATAGTTTGGCTATTCATTCTCTATGGCTAGTGAGCTTTTCTCCTATTATAGTAAGTAAAGAATAGCTGTATCCTTCTTAAGACATTTTCTGTTTCACCCTCACCCTCCTGAACAGTGACTCTGACAGAGGATCTGGAACTAATTTACTCATTTAATCCACAGGGGAAGAGTGGTTTTCCTTAAAGGAACAGTCCCCATTGGCTTGAATGCATGGCCTTCTGCCCAAACTCTCCTAACCAGCGAGTTGAGTCCTGAAGTGGAAGCAAGAGCAGTAAGCAATCCTGGGTCTTGCTCTGTGACCCTACAAACACTAGCCAACCCACACTGGAAGCCCCAACACTTGGGGAGGCGGAGGGGCTGGTGGCTGGGGAGGGGCTGGTGGTGGCTGGGGAGGGGCTGGTGGTGGCTGGGGAGGGGCTGGTGGTGGCTGGGGAGGGGTGGGGCCACAGGCTCCCAGTGCTCACTGCGAAGACTACCTCCTGAACCTGAGACCCTGGAGCGCCCTCATCGGGCAGGGCAGCTGTGTTGTCTCACCCATCCTAACCAGACCCACGTCCCAACCGGACCATTGCTTCCTCTGGAAAGAGCGGAAGTCTCAAGATACTGTGGAGAGAAAGAAAGCAGGTTGTACTTTTCTCTTTTTTGTTGTTATTTTCTTCTTTCATCCTCATTTTCCTCCCATTCAGGCAGAGTGGACAGTATTCCTGTCTTCTGTAGGGGGGATGAAACACAAAGGGTAACACACACATTCCCCCTCTCAACATCTGGTCTGCATGTCAAGGTGGTCCCGAGGTCTGGGGAGTCCCCACGGAGGAGCAAGGCC